>NC_025996.2:94821203-95138094 GCF_000442705.2 Elaeis guineensis
TGTACTTGCTTTGGGTGATGGAGATTCCCTCTTTTGATTGTTTGATTTGGAGTCCGAGGAAGAAGGTGAGTTCTCCCATCATGCTCATCTCGAACTCCCCCTGCATAAGCTTAGCAAAGTCTTGACAAAGGGATTCATTAGTAGACCCAAAAATTATGTCATCAACATAAATTTGTATAACTAGCATATCATTTTGATTTCTTTTAATAAAGAGGGTTGTATCTACATTACCTCTTGAAAAACTATTATTTAGTAGAAATTTGCTTAGTCTATCATACCATGCTCTAGGTGCTTGTTTTAATCCATATAAAGCTTTATTTAATCTAAAGACATGATTAGGAAAAGCATGATTTTCAAATCCAGGGGGTTGTTCTACATATACTTCTTCAGCAATATATCCATTTAAAAATGCACTTTTAACATCCATTTGAAATAACTTGAATTTCATAAAGCAAGCATATGCAAGTATAAGTCTAATAGCTTCTAATCTAGCAACAGGTGCAAAGGTTTCATCAAAATCAATTCCTTCTTCTTGATTATATCCCTTAGCAACCAGTCTTGCTTTATTTTTAATTACATTTCCATGCTCATCTAATTTATTTCTAAAGACCCATTTTGTGCCAATTATTGAATAATTTTTAGGTCTTGATACTAAGGTCCAAACATTATTTCTTTCAAATTGATTAAGTTTTTCTTGCATTGCATTAATCCAATCATGATCATTTTCTGCTTCTTCAAAAGTTTTGGGTTCAAGATGAGATACAAAAGCACAATGGTTAACTACATCTCTTAGTGAAGAACGAGTTTTTACCCCATGCATAGGATCACCAATAATTAACTCCTTAGGGTGGTTGTGAACATACCTCCATTCCTTGGGTAGGTCATTTGTACCTTGAAGTTGTTCTTGAATTTCTTTACCTCTCTCATCTTGTTTGTCTTCTTGATCTTTGTCTTCTGGAGTTACTGAATCTTTCAGAGTGATCTCCTTCATACCTTCTATTAGTGGATCTGCATCATCAACACCCTCATTCTTCCTTGAAGGAAGATCGTTAGATTCGTCAAAAACAACATGTATGGACTCCTCAACTACTAAAGTTCTTTTGTTGAAAACTCTAAATGTTTTACTAGTGGAGGAGTAACCTAGAAAGATTGCTTCATCTGATTTTTGCATCAAATTTACCAAGTTTTTCTTTGCCATTATTTAATACAAAACATCGGCAACCAAAAATATGAAAATATGCAATATTTGGTTTTCTTCCTTTCCAAAGTTCATAGGGGGTTTTCTTTAAAAATTGTCTAATCAAAGCACGATTTAAAATGTAACATGCTGTGTTAATTGCTTCCGCCCAAAAATATCTTGGAAGGTTGCTTTCACAAAGCATGGTACGGGCCATTTCTTCTAAGGTTCTGTTTTTCCTTTCAACTACCCCATTCTGTTGGGGTGTCCTAGAAGCAGAGAAGTTATGGCCAATTCTATTTTCATCACAAAAATTTTCAAAATCTTGATTTTCAAATTCAGTTCCATGATCACTTCTAATATTTTGAATTGAAAACCCTTTTTCATTAGTGACTTTTCGGTGAAATTTAGTGAAAATATGAAAAGTTTCATCTTTGTGTGCCAAAAAGAAAATCCAAGTAAAATGAGAGTAATCATCTATAATTATAAAGCCATATCGTTTTCCTCCTAGACTAGTGGTTCTAGTTGGTCCAAATAAGTCCATATGTAAGAGCTCTAACGGTCTAGAAGTTGAAACAGTATTTTTGGATTTAAATGAAACTCTAGTTTGTTTACCTAATTGGCATGCATCACAAATTCTATCTTTTTCAAAATTCAGTTTTGGCAAACCAAGAACTAATTCTTTCTTAATTAATTTTGAAAGAGAATGCATGCTAATATGTGCAAGTCTATGATGCCACAGTCAACTAGTCTCATTAACTTTAGCATTCAAGGATACTAGGCATCGCATGTCTAATTTGGCTAAATCATTCAAATCTACCATATAAACATTGCCATGCCTATGTCCTATAAATTTAATGCCATCGTTAATAGGACTAGTCACAATGCAAACAGATGATTCAAAAATAACTTTATACCCTTTATCACAAAATTGACTAATGCTAAGTAAGTTATGCTTTAAACCTTTAACTAACAAAACATTTTTAATGTATTTGGAGGGAGTGATACCAATGTTACCTATCCCGATGATCTTTCCTTTGCCATTATCTCCAAAGGTGACCATCCCTCCATCCTTAGCATCAAGCGTGATGAATTATGATTCATCACCAGTCATGTGTCTCGAGCATCCACTGTCAAGATACCATTTCCTGTTTCCTCCTTGGGATGCTAGACACACCTGCAAGCAAAGGTCAAGTTTCTGTCTTAGGTACCCAAGCTTTCTTGGGTCCTTTTAGGTTAGTCAAAATGGTTCCTTTTGGAACCCATATTTTCTTTATAGTTGTGTTTGCAGATTTGTTAATAAGGCATGTGTATGATTTATGTCCTATTATACCACATTTGAAACAAGTAATATTTGTAGACTTGTTACTTGAATAATTTACATAAATATTCTTCAGAAATTTTTGTTTCTTCAAGGGGTTATAGCCAAGTCCAGCCTTATCATATACAGCTTTTTGATTATCAAGAATCATATTTAGTTTGTTTGAACTTAAGGTGAACTTATCTACTATAGGTTTCAGTTTGTTAATTTCATTCTTTAAGCTTTGATTTTCTTGAATCAAGGTGGATTTTTCAATTGAAAGGTTTTCAGCTTGTTTCACTAAGGACTGATTTTTCAATTTCAGTTCTTTGTTTTTCATCCCTAGTTTCTTTAATTCATCAATTAAATCATTGAATGCTTCATGCAATTCTTCAAATGTAAATTCACTAGGGGATTCAGAAGTTACCTCATTTTCGTGTGCCATAAGGCACAGGTTGGCTTGTTCTGTTGAGGTTTCCTCATCAGAGCTTGAGTCATCACTCGCACTCCAAGTTGCCATCATTGCTTTCTTTTTGAACTTTTTGGGACCTTTCTTCAGTTGTGGACATTCGGATTTGAAATGTCCCGGCTTCTTGCACTCATAGCATATAAGGGGTTGATTTTTCTCTTTCTCTTTGCTTTGTTCCCCTTTTGTGAATGACTTCTTTCTCATCCCCTGTTTCTTTTTTCTTAGAAACTTCTTAAATCTTCGGGTGATGAGTGCCATCTCTTCATCCTGTTCTTCATCTTCAGTGTCATCCGTTTCATCATCAGGCAAAGCTGAGGATTTGAGGGCAATGGTTCTTTTCTTTTTGACTTCATCCTCTTGATGTTGCTTCATGCTGAGTTCATGAGTCATCAAGGATCCAAGAAGCTCTTCTAGAGGTAGAGTGTTCAAGTCCTTTGCTTCTTGGATGGCAATCACCTTGGCTTCCCAAGTTCTTGACAATGACCTGAGAATCTTCCTTACAAGCTCACTGTTAGTATAAGATTTGCCAAGACTCTTCAAACCATTAATTATATCAGTAAAATGAGTAAACATAGCAGTTATGGACTCATCATGCTCCATTTTAAACAATTCATATTTATGCACAAGCATGTTTATTTTAGACTCTTTTACTTGATTTGTTCCCTCATGGGTTACTTCTAACCTATCCCATATTTCTTTAGTAGATGCACAAGTAGAAATGCGATTAAATTCATTTGCATCAAGTGCACAATAAAGAACATTCATAGCTTTAGCATTTAATTGTGCCAATTTCTTATCAACCTTATCCCATTCTTTCTCGGGTTTGGTTGACTCCTCACCATCTATAATCTTGGTGGGTGTGTGAGGACCGTTCACTATGATACTCCACATATCATAGTCGAGTGCTTGTATGAATATCTTTATCCGAGCTTTCCAATAGGTGTAATTAGACCCATTGAAAAGTGGAGGTCGGTTGGTAGATTGCCCCTCGGCTAGAGAAGTACCGACATGGGTTGCCATAGATCTTTGGCTCTTTGATTGTTAGATCAAAGAAGGGCTAGAGCACCGGGCTCTGATACCACTTGTTGCCCAGCTATGCAACCCAAGAGGGGGGGTGAATTGGATTTTTAAGAATTTTAAGCTTAACTAATTACTTATGAAAAGTATTTGTTAAAAGCTTGATGAATGAGAAGAAAGACTTTAATTCAAGATTAATTACCTAAAGCAAGAATGCAAGGATATAATAAAGAAATAAAGAGAAACAATAAAGCACACCACAAACACAAGGATTTATAGTGGTTCGGTGCCAACCGTGCACCTACGTCCACTCCCCAAGCTCCTACTTGGGAATTCTAATCCACTATACTTGTATTCAACCTGAATACAAACATCGAAAACTCCGACACTAGCTATCCCAAGCTAGTCCACTTGTTTTCGGGTATAAGCCAACCCAAAACACTCCGATTTCAGGTTCGGATCAACCTTCTCTTGTTTTTGGAAATCCTCCAAAAATAAGAACAATTACTTACAAGAGTAAGACAATTTAGAGCACAAATAAGTACAAGAATAGCTCCTTAAATGAGCGAATATAACAATAAAAATACTTTACTCAAATGAAGAATCCCCTTTTTGGATTTCTCAAGGTGGATGAAGAGTTGAATAAACGCTTGAGATGAAGGTGAACTTTGATTGAAGACTTCTTGAAAGCTTTGAAAGAGCTCTTGATCAAGGTTGAAAAATAGGCTTGAAAAATCCTCTCTTTGAATACTCTTGAATGCCCTTTTGAACGCTCTTGCTTTTCTCTTTCACAATCTCTCGTGTATATTGTAGATTCCTTGTCTCTCTCGTGTAGATTGTGGATCCCTTTTCTTTTTCTCTCATGTAGATTTTGGATCCCCTCGTGTATATAGTTTATTTCACTTTTTCTTTCACCTTTAGAAACCTTTTATAGCCTTAAGAAACAAGAGAAAACATATTAGGCAGAAAAAGAGCCGTTAGAGCATTTTTAGGGAGCATAAAAGGCAATTAAAATGGGCAAAAAACTAGCCGTTGCGAATGATTTCCTTCGCAGGGGTCGACTCATGAGTCGACTCATGCTTTAGGGGTCGACTCATGAGTCGACCTCTGTTGCAAAAACCAGAGATGTTGGTTTCTGATTTTCTTGGCCCAAACATGCAGAGGTCGACTCATGAGTCGACTCATGCCTTGTGGGTCGACTCATGAGTCGACTCACAGATCGTGCCAAGCCAAAAATCCAGCGTGCCAAGGGAAATTTTTGCGTGCCAATCAGCTCATTGTGCCATGAGTTGACTCATGAGTCGACTCATGCACTTCAAACATTCATAACTTCAAAAATATAAGTCCAAAAATAATGAAATTTTCACCAATAGATTACAAATCATTAGTTCTACCAAATGATACTATCAAATTAGGATTTTAGTAAAATTATGATTTTGCCCCTGAAGAGCATAAAGACTTTTTCAAATAAAATTATTTGTATCCCTTCAATCTGCTTTGTAATCATCAAAATCAATCTAGGAGCAACAGGGTGCAATCCTAATAGGGTGCAAGTGAGTCTTCAAAAGGAAGATCAGAGTAGATAGCCAAAGAGAAACCTACAAAGTTAGGTTAGTGGCGAAGGGTTTCAGTCAAAGGCAAATAATTGACTATGATGAAATCTTCTCACCAGTGGCTATGCTCAAGTCCGTTCAAATTTTGCTTGCTATAGCAGTATACTATGATTATGAAACATGGTAGATGGATGTCAAGATCGATTTTCAATAGTAATCTAGAGGAAGAGATCTATATGACTCAGACAGAGAGATTTATCTCAAGTGGGAGAGCAAATCAAGTATGCAGGCTAATGAGATCCATCTATGGATCGAAGCAGATTTTGAGGAGCTGGAACATCCGATTTGATATGACAGTCAAAGAGTTTGGCTTTATCAAAAATATGGATGAACCATGTGTATATAAGAAGACAAGTGGTAGTGTTATTGTCTTCTTGGTTCTGTATGTCGGTGACATACTGCTCATTGAGAATGATATCCCAATGATGCAATCAGTCAAAACTTGGCTATCAAATAAGTTTTTCATAAAAGACTAGGGTAAAGCATCCTATATACTGGGTATAAAGATCTATAGAGATAGATCTAAAAGGATGTTAGGCTTACCTCAGTCACGGTACATAGACCTCATATTAAAGAGATTTAATATGGAGGCAAGTAAGAAAGGTTACTTGTCTGTAAGTTATGGTATACGTTTCTCTAAGAAAATATGTCTTAAAGACACCAGAAGAGAGGAAAAGGATGAATGAAATCTCTTATGCTTCGGCTGTGGGATCAATTATGTATGCCATGCTATATACCAAGCCTGATGTAGCTTATGCTTTGGGCATAGCAAGTAGATTTCAGACTGATCTAAGGAAGGATCATTGAAAAGCAGATGATAGCAAGTCAATATCAGGGTATGTGTTTATCCTAATTGATGGGGCAGTGAGTTGGAAGAGTTCCAAACAGCAGATAGTAGCTGACTCAACTATTGAGCCAGAGTATGTTGCTACTAGTGAAGCCATTAAGGAACCTATCTGGATGAAGAAACTCATCATGGATTTAAGAGTCATTTCTAAGATTGAAAGACTGATGTCACTCTATAGTGATAGCACTAGGGCCGTTATTCAAAATAAGGAACCTAGGTCTCATTATAGATCCAAGCACATCCTCAGACATTTCCATCTCGTTAAAGATAAGATATTATCTTTGAACGAGTAGATAGAAAGAATAATATAGCAGATCTATTCACTAAGGCCATACCACAGTAGCTATATGATCGCCATCTTAATTGTATGAGATACAAAGGCGATTGGCTTTAGTGCAAGTGGGAGATTGAAAGAAGAGTGCCCTATAAGCCAATCATAAGTGTGTCCGATAGGACTTTCTTTAAAATTTTTCAACTCATGAAATAATATTTATTATTTGATGCATTGATTCATCATATTAGCTGCATCTTAATATGTCTAAGATTATGATGAACCTCAAAGATTTGGATAATGATTTTAGGAGATATGAATGGGTCATGCTAGTGAGACCTAAAATCCTAATCTTAAATATTTTTGATCGTAGGAGCATTGAGTCGGGGATCAATATTCTAGATAGACTGGCACATCCTATATATGCTCAATGGAGAGGGTGGCAGATCTCACTAGCCACTTGTGTGAGATACTAATACAAGGATGTGGGTGCTTATTTGAGAAATGAGTCCATTAAATTGACTCGATGAAAAAGAACATCTAATGGAAGCTTTATTTGCATGTCAAAGATGGTTCTTTAAGTGGAAGCTGTGCAAGTGATCCTTAGACCTGAAACCATCATGGAATCTTGTGCACATGAACTCATATTTTGGTTCATACCCAGGCATGGCATTAAGATATGTACGGAGTGTTCTGGATATGGTGGAGTATGTATGAAGGTTGTGAGTAGATCAATATGGAATCGATCACTCCTAGTAAAAGGAGATCGCATCCTGTGTATTCTCAATCTTAGATGACTCAAAAAAGTTTTTTGGCCAAAAACAGGAAGGATATTAGAAAGAGTTTCTAATGCTTCTTTATTAGAGTCTTTATTGGTTAATTGAGAATCGATATGAATATGTGTTTGAGTTTGACATGATTCCATACTTATGAACATATTCAGGATGCAAGAATGATCGAAGGATTGAATTGCACGGTAATTTATCACTGAAGGGTAGATTTGGTATTTCTATCAAATTTCATATCTTTTAGATAATAATGATACATTGCTAGATGTCAATCTTGACTTATAGATTTTTGACTGAATTAAAGATTTTAATTTGATTGCCAATTAGAAATGATTCTAATTATTGAACTCGGGTTAGCTCAATTAGACCAAAATTGATTAGATTGAAATCTAATAAAATTTAGTCAACTTATACTCGGATCTACTACCGACTAGATGTTGAACCCAATGGGTCACACACATATAGAAATTGGCCAAGGACCCTGTTGGGTATAAAATACCCACAGCCGAAACCCTCAACGAAATTGATTGCAGCGCAGCTCCGCCCGGACTCCTACGGGAGCCCGGCTCCGCCGACGACAGCAAGTGCAGCTCCGCCCGGACTCCTACGGGAGCCGGGCTCCGTCGATGACAGCAAGTGCAGCTCCGCCCGGACTCCTACGGGAGCCGGGCTCTGCCGATGACAGCAAGTGCAGCTCCGCCCGGACTCCTACGGGAGCCGGGCTCCGTCGACGACAGCAAGCGCAGCTCCGCCCGGGCTCCTACGGGAGCCGGGCTCCACCGCCGACATCAGAACGGATCCGCCCGGACTCCTACGGGAGCCGGGCTCCGCTCTCAGTATCAACTGCTGGTAAGCTCCATCCGGACTCCTACCAGAGCCGGACTTCACCCTTAACTTTGATTGCAGCGCAGCTCCGCCCGGACTCCTATGGGAGCCGGGCTCCACCGACGACAGCAAGTGTAGCTCCGCCCGGACTCCTACGGAAGCCGGGCTCCGCCGATGACAGCAAGTGCAGCTCCGCCCGGACTCCTACGGGAGCCGGGCTCCGCCGACGACAGCAAGCGCAGCTCCGCCCGGGCTCCTACGGGAGCCGGGCTCCACCGCCGACATCAGAACGGATCCGTCCGGACTCCTACGGGAGCCGGGCTCCGCTCTCAGTATCAACTACTGGTAAGCTCCATCCGGACTCCTACCAGAGCCGGACTTCACCCTTAACTTTGATTGCAGCACAGCTCCGCCCGGACTCCTATGGGAGCCGGGCTCCGCCGACGACAGCAAGTGCAGCTCCGCCCGGACTCCTACGGGAGCCGGGCTCCGCCGACGACAGCAAGTGCAGCTCTGCCCGGACTCCTACGGGAGCCGGGCTCCACCGACGACAGCAAGCGCAGCTCCGCCCGGACTCCTACGGGAGCCGGGCTCCACCGCCGACATCAGCACAGCTCCGCCCGGACTCCTACGGGGGCCGGGCTCCGCCTCCGACATGAACTGTGGGTAAACTTCGCCCGGACTCCTACGAGAGCCGAGCTCCGCCCCCAACTTCAGCTCCGAGGGGGTTCCGCCCGGACTCCCCCAGAAGTCGGGCTCCACCCACGACCCTGCTCCACTTCCTGTGGCAGACTCCGCGCAGTTCCATCATTCCCTGACAGGTCGCAATAGCCATCGCCACCCTGCTCCACTTCTTGTGGCAGATTTCGCACAGCTCCACTAACCCCTGGCGGGCTGCAATAACGGCCACGAACCTGCTCCACCTCCTACGACGGATTCCACACGATTCTCCCATCTGCTGGCGAGTCACGACAACGGACGCTGCTCCACCCCGCGTAACAGATTCCACATGGCAAGCCACAGTGATGGCCACGCGTCTACTCCACTATCCTTTGCAATCAATTTCCCTGACCGTGGGCGGCCCACTACCAGACGGTTACAAACGTCGCCATCAATTCGTTGCCTCCTCCGCCTATAAAAGGGGGACCCAGATACGTTATTCTCTAAGCTCATTTCTTATCTCAAAACTCTGCTAAATTCTCCGTTCGAGCACTCCATTCTTGTTGAGGCAGAGAACTGACTTGAGCATCGGAGGGTCTTGCCGGAGCAACCCCACCTCCGGTTTAGACTTCCTTTGCAGGTCCCGGCGGCGACCACGACTTCCCCGACTCCAGCTTCTCCGGCGCAAGCAGATTTTTGCACCAACAGGATTGGCGCTAGAGGAAGGGGCTGTGTCTTTGCAGCACCCTTGTTCTTAAAGGAGTGTTCAACGGAGCCACCTCCGACCATCTCTCCGTCATCCATTCCTAATCCTCCCCCGCGAGATCGACACCCGATGCCTCCGCGCAGGGCATCCACCCGGCGGTCCACGACCTCCGCAACCAGATCTCAGGCTCCGGCCTCCCCTCCCGTTT
This sequence comes from Elaeis guineensis, assembly GCF_000442705.2. Taxonomy (NCBI): domain Eukaryota; kingdom Viridiplantae; phylum Streptophyta; class Magnoliopsida; order Arecales; family Arecaceae; genus Elaeis; species Elaeis guineensis. Next base: position 94,831,085 of record NC_025996.2, read on the forward strand.
CTCAGCCTCCTCCCCCTCCGGCGACGGCGGTCGGCGCAGAGTAGTTTGACTTGCTGACACAGCAGGTCAAAGGCCTCGTCGAAGCCGTACAGGCAATGCAGCAGCAGCCGCCGCAGGCGTCGGCGCATCCGGAGGGGGCATCTCTGGAATGCCAGAACCCGACGGTGGGGCGGGCCACCTGGGCCAGCCGCCCCATCCTTCCTGGGAAGGCGAATCTGAGGGTAGAGAGCCCTCAATCGGACCACGACTCCACTCCTGGGAGATCCCTGCCCCCGTTCTGCCAAAGGACCCTCGAGACTCGGAGTCGAGAGGACTTCCTGGACCGGAGGCTCCAGGAGATGAACTGGCGGATCGAAGAACTCCGCCACGCGCCTCCCGCTTATGGTGAGGATATCTGCACTGACCCTCCCTTCTCCCAAATGATTATGCAGGAACCGATCCCGTCGAATTTCAAGCTCCCCCAGTTTGAAAGTTACGACGGGACGTCGGACCCGGTGGATCATCTGGAGGCCTTCCGAATGATGATGCTGCTTCACGGTGCTCCCGACGCCATCTTGTGCCAGGCTTTCCCGTCTACTTTGAAGGGAGAGCAGGAACTGGTACTCAGCTCTGAAGCCGGGTACCATATTCTCCTTTGATCAAATGAGCCACCAATTCGTGGCCCATTTTGTCAGCAGCCGGCGTCCCCGGAAAGGTTCGGAGTCCCTCATCAACATCAAGCAGAGGGAAGGGGAGTCCATACGGGCCTACGTCAACCGCTTCAACATCGCGGCGTTGGAGGTCCGGAATTTGGACCAGTCAGTGGCCATGGCCGCCCTGAAAGGCGGCCTTCAGAAGAATGATCTTTTGTACTCCCTGGAGAAGAAGTACCCCAGGGATTTTGCCGATCTACTGGCTCGGGCTGAAGGATACGCCCGAGCGGAAGAGGCCTTCAAAATGAAGGACGAAGAGATTGCAAGGGAGCGTCAGGCGGGAGATTCTAGTAAGCCCGCAGTCGAGAAGAGGCCAAAGGAAGCCCGGCCTCACTCCCGATCCCCTCCTGGGCATAAGCGCGCCCATACTCCCCCCCAGGCACGCAGGCAGAGAAGCCCGGACAACAGATTTCGGCGGGGCTCCCCGCCAGGGAAATTCCGCAGCTACGCCCCCCTCAACGCCTCGAAGGCCCAGGTGCTGATGGAGGTCAGGGAGCAGCTCCCTAGGCCGGAGAGGATGCGCATCCACCCCGGGAAGCGCAACCCCAACAAGTTCTGCCTCTACCACCGTGACCACGGCCACGACACGGAGGAATGCATCCAGCTCCAAGACGAGATCGAGGAGCTCATTCGACGAGGTCGACTCGACAGATTCATCCGCCGCAGGCCTGAGGATAGAAGAGACCGGCCAAGAGCCCTCCCGCCGCCTGAACCGCAGAAAAGGAAGGAGCAACCCGGGGATCGGCCGCCCATCGGGACCATCGACTCCATCACCGGAGGGCCTCAAGAAGGAGCGGGAATGCTGTAAACGTATCGCTTACTATTTCGCTTTGAATCTACTTTTCTTTTTAGCTAACACGCTCCTCCTACTTAACGTGGATGTATTATGACTGGATATGGCCCCTCCAAAAACAACAGCCATGTCAGGAACAGGAGGAGAACCTCGTCCTGACATGAGCAAGGTCGAAGGCCCGGTTCTTTTAGACCGGATGGGGGGAGAGGCCTCACAATGCCCTAATGTGCCCCCACAGCCCTGTTAGGGACAGGAGGAAAATCTCGCCCTAACTTGAGCAAAGTCAAAGGCCCGGTTCTTTTAGACCGGATGGGGGGAGAGGCCTTACAACGCCCTAATGTGCCCCCACAGCCCTGTTAGGGACAGGAGGAAAACCTCGCCCTAACTTGAGCAAAGTCAAAGGCCCGGTTCTTTTAGACCGGATAGGGGGAGAGGCCTTACAACGCCCTAATGTGCCCCTACAGCCGTGTCAGGAACAGGAGGAGAATCTCGTCCTGACATGAGCAAAGTTGAAGGCCCGATTCTTTTAGACTGGATGGGGGGAGAGGCCTTACAACGCCCTAATGTGCCCCCACAGCCGTGTCAGGAACAGGAGGAGAACCTCATCCTGACATGAGCAAAGTTGAAGGCCCGGTTCTTTTAGACCGGAGGGGGGAGAGGCCTTACAGCGCCCTAACGCGCCCCCGCAAGCCAGGCTGATAACGAGAACCTCGCGCCGGCTCAAGCAAAATGGAAGACCCAGACTCCTACGGGAGCTGGGTTCCACCGCCAAGGAAAGCTTCACCCGGACTCCTACGGGAGCCGGGTTCTGCCGCCAAGGAAAGCTTCGCCCGGACTCCTACGGGAGTCGGGTCCCGCCGCCAAGGAAAGACTTCACCCGGACTCCTACGGGAGCCGGGTTCCGCCGCTAAGAAAGACTTCACCCGGGCTCCTACGGGAGCCGGGTTCCGCCGCCAAGAAAGACTTCACCCGGGCTCCTACGGGAGCCGGGTTCCACCGCAAAGAAAGACTTCACCCGGACTCCTACGGGAGCCGGGTTCCAATCGCCACTTTTGCAGCAAGGGTCAATGATGGTGGCGAAACTCGGCCGCGTGACAAGATCGGGTGAAAGGAAAGAGCCCCCCCCCACGGCGACATCTACGTCAAACAAGCTAAACGACGAGAAAGGTCCAACAAACGACAATATCAGTGCTACGCGCGAACAAGGTAACACAAAGCACTCCTTTTTCCATTTTCAATATACGCACTACAAAGCCAGGATGGCCAGAGAAAGAAGAACAAAGCGACAAAAAGAAAATAACTACATACGGACAAAGGGGCTCTAAGGAGGCCCTGCATCCTCCAACCTAGGGTCACCACCCCCATCCCTCAACCAGGACTGCCTCAGGCTCTCCACCATTTCTTCTAGTTCCTCCTTCTTTTGCAGCATATCCTGGAGCGCCTGACGAAGTCGCCGGCTCTCAGCCTCCGCTTCTCGATGCCACTTCCGCAAAACTTCGGACTCCGCCTCTGCGTCCGCGACGGCCTTCCGCTCAAGCCCCAGTTGGATTTTTACTTGTTGCAGCTCGGCTGTCTTCTCCCCAAGGGAGACAGAAATCCCCTCGACGGTGCCTCTCAGGGCTTGGAGCTCTTCGGTATCTTGGGCGTTAGTAAGCTGCGCCCTAGTAACCAGCTGCCTCTGGAGACGAACGACCTCGTCCGCCGCTTGACGGAATCTCCCTTTATACTCTTCTACCTGCCGGCGCCAGCTGGCCCGCCGCACATCATGGCTCATCTCAGCGTCTTGAAGCTGCTTTTGGAGGTCGGAGACCTTCTGCGACCATTTTTGCTCATCGTCAACCCGCGCCAGGGTCCGAGATGAGTTTCCTTCCAGCTGGCCGATCCTCCTCTTTGCAGCTGATAGCTCCACCTTAAGGGCACTGATCCTGGCTTCTTGAGCCCAAGTTCGGTCGCTGGCGCTCTTCGTACATTCCTCGAGCTCCTTCGTGAAGTTCGCCTTCCTCCGGCTGTAGTCCATGATTGCCTTCACTTGGAGACTCCTGAAGTGGGCGGCCTCAGCGGCGACCTCGGAATAGCATTTTTTCGCCTGGTGGAGCTCGCCCTCCGACTTCTTCAACTTCTTCGTCAGGTAGAGGACCTCCTTTTTCAGCCGTTGGATAGTTGACTTCAGCGGGACCCCCAGGGGCAAGGGGAGTGCTTCGGCGGGGCACTACCATCAGAAGACGCAGACGTCAAAGACCGACTCATTACAAGAAGAAAGGCAGAAAAGGAGGAGCAGAGGGAAGAAAAGACCATCCACAATAAGAAATTCGACTTTATTGATTGATTTTGAAGACAAACGGAAAGGAAGTATGGCGACAAAAGAAAGATACAAGATCGGAGGTCTCAGACCTCGGGGGCAGGGGGTGGAGAGCTCGGTGCGGGGGGTGCGACTGCGGTAGCGGCGGACGAAGGGGCAGCCTCATCGTCAGACTCCTCCAAAAAGCCGAGATCAAGGTCGGGGTATCTGCTGGCCACCCTCTCTCGGCAGAGCTCGAACCCCTTGGTGAACGCCTCCAGGCCGAACTGGACGTTCAGCTCCCTCATCTCCGTGGAGGCCTTGAACTCCTCCACCGCAAGGGTCCTGGCCTCCGAGACCAGAACCGAAGTTTGCTCGGCCAGATGGGCGACCTCGGCCTCCGCCTTCCTCGCCGACTCCTCCAAGCTTCGTCTCTCCTCCTCCCGGGCTTGTCTTTCCTCTTCCCGATCTTGCCTCTCTCTCTCCAGGGCCTCCCGGAGGGCGGCCACCTCGGTCGTCTTCGCTTGAAGATGAGCGACCTCGTCCTGGCAGCGCTCCTCTGCCCGAAGAAGGTCCCTTCTCATGCGGCCCGATGCCTCGACATAAGCGAAGAGCTGGTGCCCGATCTGCAGGGACGGATGGAGAATTACAACAAAGATCGAGCAACCATGCAAATAAACATCCGCTTACCTCAAGAAAGGACCCCAAAGTGTCCCAGGCCCGCTGCTCGGGATCGGCACGGTCAATCCTCTCCACGACATCGGACAGAATGCAGCCGTCGAGTAGCCGCCTGATCAGAGCCTTGTCGTTGAAGGGGTTCTCCGATCCCCCCTCAGAGCAGACGGACTCGTCTATAGTGGCTCGGTGGCTGCTCGCCCTGTGGGCCACCAATTTCCTCCTCCTCCCCCGGCGAGCGCCTCCGTGGGGCGGACCTCCGGAATGGGGACCCCGGTCGGCGGGCTCCTTGAGGGAGCCCGGGGGGCCGCTGGCTCGGCATCCGAAGGAATGTCGATGGCCGGGGTCGCCTGGACGGGCACAGCCAAGCTCGTCTCCTCCACCCTGGCCCTCTTCGCCGAACCGGAGGTCGTCGCGCCCTTCCTCTTCTGGGCTCTCATAGCCTTGGCGAGCATCCGCGTGGCTTCGGCGTCCATTGCTAAAAAAAAAAAAAAAAAAAAAAACAGGAAAAGAAAATAAGAAAGAAAAAGCAGCACCGATCAGTCCAGAGCAAAAAAAAAAAAAAAAAAAAAAAAAAAAGAAGAAGAAGAAGAAGAGAAGAGAGAGAAGAAGAAGACAAGAAAAAGAAAGATAAATACTTGCTGGATCCTGAGGGCTCAGGCCGATGTTGAAAAGAAGCTGTTCCCTCAGAAGGTTAGGAAGGAAAGGAGCGGGGTAACTCAGAAGCTTCTGGGCAGCCTGGAGGTCGTCCTCTCCCAGGCTGGGAGCCCGACGGACGGAATCCCTCAGAGACCCCCAAGGGGGCAGACCTAGTTCCAGGGTCGAGCAGTAAACAAAGAGAAATTTCCCCTTCTAGTTGTGAATCGAAGAAGGGGCGCCCTTCAGCAACCCCTTCTTACCGAACTGGGGGGAGAAGTACCACCAGTCCTTCGTTGAAGGATGGTGTTTGAAGGTGTAGAAATGTCTGAACAGGGAGAGGGATGGCTGGACCTCGGCTATATGGCAGAGAGAGAGAAACCCCATCAAAAACCTAAAGGAATTCGGGGCGACAGAGGTGAGAGAAATGTCTAAGAAGTGAAAGAAGGCGGCAACAAAGACTGGAAGCGGAAGCCGGAGTCCGGCGCGAAATGCCTCCTGGTACAAACAAAAACGACCAGGAGGGGGAGCGCTGGCCCGGTCGGAGGGGCCAGGAAGCTCCAGGTCGTACTCCGAAGGAACCCCGTACCGAGCCCTTATCAGAAGGAGTTCGTCCGGAGTCGACGAGCATGGAATGGCGCCCGGTGCGAAAACCGGGCGAGGCCCTGCCCCGAACGCGGGTTCGTCCGCAGAGACAGGGGCCTGGGGGTTCGAAGCAGAAGAACTCCCAGAACTTACGTGGGCAGAGGAATCGGAAGACATTTTTGGGGGAGAGAACCTAAAGGGCCCTAGAAAGGCAGACCGAGAAGGGAACGAGACGTCGAAGGTCAACTCAGAAGAAGACACGAAAGAAATGAAAAGAGGGGAAGCCCCTAGGCGGTAAGAAGAAGAAGGTTGGCACTAACCTATCTTACTCTGGGGACCTGGGGAGCGAGAAACGGAAGGCGCCTATGGCTCGAGAGGGCGTTCGCTAGAGCAGACTCTCGGGGAGATGACAGACGCTAGCAAAAAATCAAAATGGAGTGGGACCCTGAAGGGGGGAGGACGGGTTTAAATAGACCCTGGGATCCGGTGCCATAATGATCTCGAATCCCCCCAGACCAGTCCGCGTCCGATGTGTGTCCCACTCCCCGTGGCAGACGGCTAAAGGCGGCTGGCGGTTGGCTGGGTCATAATTGCACCGTACCTAGGCCAGCGTACCTGCAGGGTCTTCGAAGCGTCCCCTCGTACCGTCCCAATTCGAAAAGACTCCGGCACGCGCTCATTTAATGCCAAAATATCTGGGAGCGGCAGGGCACGGGATTCGAAGGGATGGTTCCGACTGTACCTTGTGTACTTCCTTCATTTGAAATTCAAACTGAATGTAGGGGGACTGGTGTTGGGTATAAAATACCCACAGCCGAAACCCTCAACGGAATTGATTGCAGCGCAGCTCCGCCCGGACTCCTACGGGAGCCGGGCTCCGCCGACGACAGCAAGTGCAGCTCCGCCCGACTCCTACGGGAGCCGGGCTCCGCCGATGACAGCAAGTGCAGCTCCGCCCGGACTCCTACGGGAGCTGGGGTCCCCGACGACAGCATGCGCAGCTCCGCTCGGGCTCCTACGGGAGCCGGGCTCCACCGCCGACATCAAAATGGATCCGCCCGGACTCCTACGGGAGCCGAGCTCCGCTCTCAGTATCAACTACTGGTAAGCTCCATCCGGACTCCTACCAGAGCCGGACTTCACCCTTAACTTTGATTGCAGGCAGCTCGGCCCGGACTCCTACGGGAGCCGGGCTCCGCCGACGACAGCAAGTGCAGCTTCGCCCGGACTCCTACGGGAGCCGGGCTCCGCCGATGACAGCAAGTGCAGCTCCGCCCGGACTCCTACGGGAGCCGGGCTCCACCGACGACAGCAAGCGCAGCTCCGCCCGGGCTCCTACGGGAGCCGGGCTCCACCGCCGACATCAGAACGGATCCGCCCGGACTCCTACGGGAGCCGGGCTCTGCTCTCAGTATCAACTGCTGGTAAGCTCCATCCGGACTCCTACCAGAGCCGGACTTCACCCTTAACTTTGATTGCAGCGCAGCTCTGCCCGGACTCCTACGGGAGCCGGGCTCCGCCGACGACAGCAAGTGCAGCTCCGCCCGGACTCCTACGGGAGTCGGGCTCCGCCGACGACAGCAAGTGCAGCTCCACCCAGACTCCTACGGGAGCCGGGCTCCACCGACGACAGCAAGCGCAGCTCCGCCCGGACTCCTACGGGAGCCGGGCTCCACCGCCGACATCAGCACAGCTCCGCCCGGACTCCTACGGGGGTCGGGCTCCGCCTCCGACATGAACTGCGGGTAAACTTCACCCGGACTCCTACGAGAGCCGAGCTCCGCCCCCAACTTCAGCTCCGAGGGGGTTCCGCCCGGACTCCCCCAGAAGTCGGGCTCCACCCACGACCCTGCTCCACTTCCTGTGGCGGACTCTGCGCAGTTCCATCATTCCCTGACAGGTCGCAGTAGCCATCGCCACCCTGCTCCACTTCTTGTGGCAGATTCCGCACAGCTCCACTACCCCCTGGCGGGCCGCAATAACGGCCACGAACCTGCTCCACCTCCTGCGATGGATTCCACACGATTCTCCCATCTACTGGCGAGTCACGACAACGGACGCTGCTCCACCCGCGTAACAGATTCCACATGGCAAGCCACAGTGATGGCCACGCGTCTACTCCACTATCCTTTGCAATCAATTTCCCTGACCGTGGGCGGCCCACTACCAGACGGTTACAAACGTCGCCATCAATCCGTTGCCTCCTCCGCCTATAAAAGGGGGACCCAGATACGTTATTCTCTAAGCTCATTTCTTATCTCAAAACTCTGCTAAATTCTCCGTTCGAGCACTCCATTCTTGTTGAGGCAGAGAACTGACTTGAGCGTCGGAGGGTCTTGCCGGAGCAACCCCACCTCCGGTTTAGACTTCCTTTGCAGGTCCCGGCGGAGACCGCGACTTCCCCGACTCCAGCTTCTCCGGCGCAAGCAGATTTTTGCACCAACAGACCCTTTTGAAAAAGATTGATTGAAATTTTGGATTCAATCAGGGTTTCGGTAAGCATGCTAGCATGTGTGGAAACCCTTGCTCCTTTGGAGATCAATTTGGTCCCATCCCTTGCTAATTAGCTAGCCCAATATGGTAGATATTTGGGTCAGATCATGTCATCTGGAAGCAGCCTAAATTAGGGCACCACATCCATGTTAACACCAATTATGAAGAGTCCAAGTTGTGGTGGACTCTTGATGCAAAACAGATTCTGCATACAAGTGTTGGCGTTGGCAGAAGAAAAAATATTATTTTTTGTAGGATTAAAATTATGTATGGTAGCTCACATCACCCTTCATCCTCTGGTACACATCTTAAAGTATGAGATATATTTTTTCTAAAATTTTTGTGAAAGAGAAAAAAATTATAAAAAGAAGGATGTCTCGCATGCGCACAAAAGCACCTCATCTCTCCATGATTTGGAGAGTTCTTATCCCTATCAAATACTTTTATATTGGAACAATTTTTGGTGATAACATTTTCATTTGATAAGCTATTTTTGATAATTTTTTTTGAATTTTTCCAGACTTATCTGGATGCCACACGGATGCCATAAATCGGTCCTGATGCATGCACGTGTGGTGATCAGCACTCGTGTGAAGAGGTAAGATCATAGCATCTTTCTATGAGAATTTTATTACTATTTTTATTTTCTAGAATCTAGATTGAATTCTCAATCCATATAGATTTTTTAGGATTTTTTTTGATTTGAGAAGGGATGTAAAAACATCCCTTCTTTGGTTGCACGTGCGCAGACCAGGGTGCTGATCGAGTATCATGGATAAGAGTCCTTCTGCTTGAAGGAACTCTTATCTCTGATAATCAGATCAGATAAGCCTTTTGGGATAAGGCATGTCCCTCTCTTTTGGCATCTCTCTGATGGCTATAAATGGACTGGGGCACTGGGTATCCAATGAATCTAAGAGGGGTTTCCAATTTCTCTCCTGTTGCTCTCCTTTCTTTCTTACAACCTATCTTAGTTTTAGGACAAGGCTTTGGGATTTAAGACAAAGCCTTATCTGGTCCTAACAAGGATTGTAAGGGTCCTAAAAAAGGAGAATCAAAAGTCTAGAGGAGGTTCTAAGAGGGTGAGATCAGGTTCTTGAAGAAACTTGACCGGTACGAGGCTAGTCGAGTTCTAGGGGCTCGAACTCTTGAAGCAAGGTGAAGAAGGAGCACTGTCTTTGGTTCAATTTCTGTATGGATCATCATTGGAGGGTGGATACTTGGATGCCTTATAAAAATTAGGATTAGCACTATAGATATTCTTCTTATCTTAATTTATATTTATTATGCTTTGATTATTATTGTCAAGAGTTTTTGGGCATTAGGGCTTCCAGTGCATTGGGTGTTTTGAATGAAAATTTTAAACACCTAATCATTCTGCTGTGCCACCGGAATGCAACATGCTATGGTCCCACCGATGACATGCACCTCATCTAATAGTCATTGATAACATGCATACCGATGAGTAGGCAACTCTTTGCCCAGATGCTTCACTAAGCATGTTGCAGCGACTTGGTCTCTAAGTCATGTGGGCTCACCAAACAATTATTGCCCATGCTTCTTAGTTTAGCCCGACCCACCATTCACAAGTAGGTGTAAAGTCATCATTAGATCCCTTACCTAATAGTTATTGGGCCCAACTCCATCTTTACCCTGGAGCAATTCTTTGCTAATAGAGTGGTTGCATGTTTTCGATGCAACTGAACCACTGAACTAGCCGAGAACAATCAACGTCGGTAGCACGCCCGCACATCTATAATGGTGGAAGACCTATGGACTTAATATTTATGGAGAAATTTTAGTTTAGGTCTCATCTAATCAGTTATCATATGACCGATCTAACTGGCATGGGCTAAACCAGATTGCTAAGCAACCTAATTCAAGACCCAATCTTCCAAATTGGTCAGGTAAGTGGAGATAGGTGGGGGTCTCCCGTCGCCTTCCTAAGACACCAATAAATTTATCAGATTGGCTAATGGAATTAATTAAATAACCATGTTTCATTAATTTGCCTTAGACACCAATAGGTCGATTGATCAGAATTGGTTAGCTCAAGCAAATCAGGCTCAAACCGATGAGCCAAATTAGGTCCTTAGGTTAATCGATTCTACATATGAGATTCAACTGATTTGATCAATAATAATTGTATGATCATTAATTTAATTGATCTAACTTTGATCAATACTTGACTCGATTTGACCAATTACTTAATCGGATTAGACCCATATGACTCAAATCAAAAATCTTAAATGCAATCCTATTACATGACCTAATTAATGATTTTCCCATGATCAAAATCCTCATGCATAAACATAAATTTTAGATTTTAAAATCATATTTTTGATCTAAATTTTTTACATAAAAATAAATTTTAAAATATAAAAATAATTTTCAAATTTTAACACATAAACATATATCATATATATGCATGTAAAATCAGATCTAAATAAAATTTCAGATCTAAGCATGATATCATATGTCTCATATACTAATCATGAATCAGATTAAAAAAAAAATTATGATCTAAATATACAAACATATAACACATATATAGATCAAAATTCAGATCATATAAAAATTTCAGATTTTATGCATGCATCTATATATTACATGAACATAAACTAGAACTCTTTCTAGATCAAAATTTAGGTCTATGCATGCAATAACATATCAATTATATATTCTAAAATCAAATTCAAAATTAAATTTTAGATTTGAAGATCCATCTATACATCTCATGTATCAAGTAAAAGTTTGATTTTGAAACCTTTTCAAAAATATGTATATCAAAATTCAGTATATGAAAATCCATGGCTCTGGTACCACTGTTGGAATTCGGTGTTTGGTGCATGCATATGTGTTTCAAAAACTTTATTTTCTAAATACCACAGTAGAAAATAAGATTAAAATACTTTTAATCTAAATTATGCATGCATGAAAATATAAAACCACATGGATCTATCTCATATGCTGAAATTGATATATGTTGAAATTCATATTATGATCAAATCACATACCTATTTCAAATCTTTTCTTCAAATCTGGATCTAGAAGAGAAGAGGTTCTCTCTTAACCACACAAGTGTTCGATCTTTATGAATATCTACTTGGCATCAGCTTGGAACATCCCTCTTTAATCTAAATTTTTGTTCTCCAAAATGCAGCCTGCTGAATCTGAACAAAGCTTGAATCGCGATCAATGCTTGGTCTCTTTCCTTGATTTTCTTCTTTTCCTCTTCTCTAAATTTTTTCTCTTGCTATGTGATACTATCAGATGCTAGAAACCAGCAAGAAAGAGGCACCCAACAGCCTTTGGGTGTGAGAATCCTTGGGACACGCATCCCAAGAGAAAGGGGGTGTGGGACGCCCAAGGGAAGAGAAAGGGAGAAGAAGAGAGGGCATGGGACTTCTCTTTTGGCATGTGGAGTTGCTGGTTTGGATGTTTTAGGGATCTTAGGAGAAGTCCCTTTAAATAGTCACAAGGATTGAATCTTATTCAATCTCATAATACAAATCCTACTTACATTGGATTTCCTATTAACTTAAGTTATCCAACTTATTTTAGGAGATCCTTTAGGCACCAACAATTGGAGCCCTTGCACCCATAATTAGATACCCCAAAATACACCCAAGAGACGCCCCATAGGAGAACTAAAAGCTCTCTAATCAATGGACACGCCCAACTTGATCAAATCAAGGTGGCATCTAAGAATAACTATCAAGAAAATTAATTAGAACTTACACCCTTAATTTATATGATCCATAATCTTAGACACCCAATAATTAGAGTCTCATAAATCTTATTCATATAGGTTATTAGCAGGTAATTAAGTTAGAATTATTTTATCAAATAAGTAATCTCAACGGAAAGAGGAATTGGGTCTAACTATATGCTAGCAAGGTTATCATGAACCCAATGAATTTTCTAAATCCAATTGACACTTTGTAAGCTCAATTATTAATTTCAGGTCTAATCTCTTTGTTGTATGATCCTATAGGTTCAATTCAATCTGATAGTAAGATATTCAATAATCTCTTATTATTATATCATTGAAACTCTTTTCAATGGATCAGAATAATTCTACTCTAACTCAGTAAGGATTGTCGATCTGAAATAATTTTAGTGAACTCTCACAATCCATTAGTGACACCTAGCAGTATGTAGTGACAACCTAGTAGAACTGAAATAAATCTCTAGGTGTAGTTAACGTGTGATTCAGTCCCTCTATCATGAGTCCCGACCAAATGGCAGATCATGGATAAATTGTCAAACCTCAACATCAGTCATATGATAGATTCAATTAGCTCAAGTCCAGTTGTGACTTCTATGAAAACTCTTTTTCATCAATCACACTGCTGTGCTACAAACTCTTAGACTTAGCATTTCAAATTTTATTGGACTACTCCTCTCTATCAAGGTCGATAGATCCTATCTTGATGCGCACCCTACCCCTATAGTGGACCGTCACCAACATCCACTATAAGGGCTCATTGAGACCCATGTTTATGTGTCAGTCAAACTTCAACAGCCTCACTACAAGTAGCAGTACCATCTCAAGTCAAAAGATCAGTCATACAACTACAGCATCAAGACAATCATTGATGATAGAATAGAAATTCAAGTGATCTCTTGTATAGTCACGCTCAATACTAGTTGTTCTTTAACAACTATCCGCACTCGTCATCCTGTGTCTCTACATGATAGATCAGAGACTCATCTATCCTGAAGAAAGTAATTTATGTGTCAGTCTATCCAGATCTATCACCATCTTCATGACAATCCTATGATCAAGAGTATTTAGGAATTAAATACATATCTCTAATTTTCAACACCTTAAGAATATGTATCGAAACTAATTTCATAGATGATTCAAGGACACATCATACTTGAATGAAAAAAAAAAAAATTTTATTGATCATATCAATATATTAAGTATAAAATTATTTTCTAAAATTATTACAATGTGTCAGCTATATTGACTTCTAGGACATATATCTAACACAAGCCATTGAGCCGAATTAGGTCCTTAGGTTAATCGATTCTACACATGGGATTCAATCAATTTGATCAATAATAATTGCTTGATTTTATAATTTAATTGGTCTAACCCAATCAACACTTAACTCAATTTGATCAATTACTTAATTAAATTTGATCCATTGTGTTCAAATAAAAAACCCTAGATGGAATCTGATTATGTAACCTAATTTTTGATTTTTTCATGACCACAACCCTCATGCATAAACACAAATTTTAGATTCTAAAATTAAATCTTAGATCTAAATTTTTTGCATGAAAGATAAATTTTAAATCATAAAATTAATTTTTAAATTTAACATACAAGCATATATCTCATATATGTATGTAAAATTCGGATCTAAACAAAAATTCAGATCATAACATGATGTCATATATCTCATATATGAATCATGAATCATATTAAAAATAATTTTTAGATCTAAATATACAATCACATATCTCATATATGAATCATAAATTAGGTCAAATTAATTTTTAGATTTTATGCGTGCATCTACATATCGCATAAACATGAACTAGAAACCATTTTAGAATAAAATTCAGATCCATGCATGCTAACACATATCAACTATATGATCTAAAAATTATATCTAAAATAAATTTCAGATTCAAAACAATCATCTATACATTTCATGTATCAAGAAAAATCAGATTTTGAAACTCTTTTGAAAATATGTTTGTCAATTTCATACATATAAAACCCGTGGCTCTGATATCATTGTTGGAATTTTATGACGGAGCATGCATGTATGTTTTAATTTTTTTTTTTTAAATAATATAGTAAAATAGAAGATTAAAATTTTTTTAATCTAAATCATAAATATATAAAATATAGAATACAAAGATCTACTTCATATGCTAAAATTGAATACATACTAAATTTTATGCTGAAATTGAATATGTGATCGAATGACATACCTGTTTCGTAACTTTTTTCTTTAAATCTGGATTTGAAAGAGAGTAGATTCTTTTTTAGCCACACAAGTATCTGACCTTTACAGATATCTACTCAGGATCAGCTTAGAATAGCCCTCTTTGGTGTTGATCCTTCTTCTCTAAGAACAATCAGCCTGTGAATCTGAACGAAGCTTGGATTGTGATCAACTCTTTGATCTTTTTCTTGATCTTTTCTTCTCTTTTTCTCTTGCTTTTTTTTTCTTGATTATAAAGCAATGAAAGATTAAAAAATCAGCAAGCAAAATGATGCCCAAGCTTCTCTTCGACATGGAGAAGTGGGACGCCCAACACATTGGGCATTGGAATTCAAGGGGAGAAGAGAGGGAGAAGAGAGAGGGGGCATGGGGAGCTTCTAAGGGAGGCATGGGCACCTAAAATTTAGAGTTAAAGAGCCTTAGGGAAGGCTTCTTTAAATAGGTATAATGTTTGAATCCTATTCAAAATCAAACTATTACTTAATACAAGTCCTACTTGCATTAGGAATCCTTATTCCTTTAGTTATTTGACCCCCTTTAGGAGATCCTTTAGGCACTAACTTTTGAAGCCCTTGCAACCACAAGTACATACGAGACATGGCTGCCATGAGATGCCCCAATCAAGTCCGCACTCTCTCTTTAGTGTGTGCACACCTAATTTGATCAAATCAAGTGGCACCCAATCAAAACTATCAAAAAAATTGATTAAGGATTTGAACTCTTAATTCATTTGATCCAAAAATCTTAGGCACCCAACAATTGGAGCTCAATGAATCTAATTTATTTAGATTATTAGTAAATAATTAAATTTAAATTAATCTTATCAAATAAAAAAATTAAATATAAAGAAAAAATTAAATTCAACCATGTACTAGCAAGGTTATCTTGAATGCAATAGGATTTTTTTAAACCCAATTGAGACTTCAAAAGCTCAATTACTTATTTTAGGTCTAATTTCTTTATTGTGTGACTCCATAAATTCAATTCTATTTAGTAGTAAGATATACAATGATCTTTATCATAGCATTATTGAAATTTTTTTCAATAGATCGGAACAATTTTACTTTAACTCATCAAGGATTGTCGATCCTGAGCAATCCTAATGAGCTCTCACTATTCACTAGTAATATCTAGCAGTATGTAGTGGCAAGCCAGCAGAATCAAAAAAGAATCTCAAGGTGTAGTTCATATGTGATTTAGTCTCTCTATCATGAGTCTTGACTAGATGGCAGGTCATAGATAAATTATCAAATCTCATCATCAGTCATATGATAGATTTGATCAGCTCAAGTCTAATTACGATCCTTATGAAAACTCTTTTCCATCAATCACACTACTGTGGCTATAGACTCTCAGACTTAGTCTTTCAAATCTTATAGAACTATTTCTCTCTATCAAGATCGATAGATTTCATCTAAATATGCACCCTACTCCTACAGTAGACCAACTGTCACCAACATCCACTACAAAGACTCATTGAGATCGTGTTTATGTATCAGTCAAACTTCAGCAGTCTTACTGCGAGCAGTCGTATCATCGTAAGTCAAAGGATCATTTACACAACTATAGCATTAAGACAATCACTGACGATCGAGTAAAAATTCAAGTGATTTCTCGTATGGTCATATTTTGTACTAGTTATTCTCTAACAACTATCCGCACTCATCGCTCAGTGTCTCTATACTATAGATCAAAGATTCATCTATCCCGAAGAAAGCGATCTATGCGTCGGTCTATCTAGATCGATCATCATCCTCATGATGATACTATGACCGGGAGTATTTAAAATTATATATATATCTTTAATTCTCAATATTTTAAAAATATGTGTCGAAATGTTAATTCTATAGATGATTCAAAGACACATCAATCTTGAATGAAAATAAAATTTGCTCATTTATTGATCAAATCAATGTATTAAGTATAAAATTATACCTTAGATTTATTACAATATATCAACCAGATTGGCTTCTAGGACATACATCTAACACTTATAGAGTGGGTCGGGCCACTAAAATGAAAGAAAAAAGCGATAGGGGGTCACCTTACTTTAAATCTTGTTTTCAATGAACCCAATCTCCAAGTTCACCATTTATAGTAGTAGCTACCTTCAAGAAGGAAAATAAGTTTTATACCCACCCAATCCACCCAGGCGTAAGTTGTGCTGATGCAACACCTTCAATAAATAAGCATAAGAGACACTATCAAATGCTTTGGAAAAATCTAGTTTACATATCAAACCATCAGTAGAAGCTTGATGCGAATGATGAATAATCTTAGAGGCATAACAAAAATTATCCAAGATAGATTTGCCTTTGATATAAGCTATTTATGTTGGGTTAATGAGCGAGTTTAGGAAAGGTTGTAACCTGTTAGCCAACACTTTGGTGAATATTTTCAAGCAACTATGACTTAAGCTAATTGGTTGAAAATTGAAAGTTAGAGAGGCCGCTTCAATCCTAGGAATGAGAGTGAGAGTGGCATAATTTATCTCGGCAAGATCAGAGTTGACATCATACATCTATTGAAAGAAAGATAGGAGATCAACCTGTACCAAGTCCCAAAAGTGCTGAAAAAAGATCAAAGTAAATCCATCAGGACTTGGGCTTTTGTCACCTTGAAAACTAAAAACAGTAGCTTTAATTTCTTCTAAAGAGAAAGTAGCATCAAGATAATCGAGATCAAGTTCCGCAGATGGGCAAAGTGCTGCTCAATCCAAATCAAACTGAGGAGTGGAGGCCATGCCAAAGATACCATTGAAATGCTCTTTGATGTCTTGAGAATGCCTTTTCTATTAGTTACCTCATTGCCCTATTAGTTAATGTTTGTGATCCAATTGAAGTTCCAGCATGCATTTGCAGCTTTGTGGAGAAAAGAAGTGTTGTTGTCACTCTCCTTAAGCCAATGGGCTTTGGAACATTGTTTCCAATATAATCTTTTCATCTTTATATATATGATGTAGCTCTTGTTTGGATTGAGACCATCAAATTGATTTAAGTAGGGAAAAAAGGATTGACCTCTTCTTTTGAATCAAGCTTATGAATGAAGAGGAGTAGCCTAGATTTGTTGCATCGGACATGTTGAATATTTATGCATGGGCATAACATGTGAATTACATAGATCACATGTAAGCACAGTGGAAGATTTAGGATTACCTTTTGTAGATACCCACAAAGAGAAGCTCGGATCTAAACTAGCTTATTACTACAGTCTTTTCGAGCTCGCATGATCTTCTGCACATATGGTTTGGATCCTCGATGCTCCTACACATGCTTTGTTCGTCAAGGTTGTAGGGGTGGCTACCAGAGTTGATCCCCTGTAATCACATCCTCAAATCCCAAGGCATCGTCGGTGCTAGCCTTGGAGAGAGCTAGATAAAGATAGAGCCTTCTTTTATTTTTGAGAGAGTATTTTATGCATACGTGTGTTTTTTCAATAAATGAAAGAGCTCTTCTTTTATTCGGTTGGGATAACTATCTAATAGTTAATTCAACCTCAAACTCTATCTCACAAAGGATAGAGTTTAATTCTAATTTAATCTCCTATCTGATAAACTTAGCAAAGAGGGGTCTGATCCCCATATGGGTGGACTCTTTGATATTATCAATCGGACATGTGATCTAACATCTAAAGACCAAGATTTCAACCTCTCTTATGTCGCTTTAATTTTGAGAACCAGATTTGACACAGTGTCCTTAGAGCCAACTGAGTTCTAATTATTAGATGTATGCCCTAGAAGCCAATCGACTGACACATTAATTCGTTCTAGGATAATTTTATACTTGACCTATTAGTTAGGATAGTTTAATTTCTATTTATGTAGCATATGTGTCAATGAATCATTCAAAGAATTAATAAGATGATGACACATATTCTTAAAAATTGAGAATTTGAGATGTGTATCATTGATGATTAATTCTCAAATTGCTCTTGATCGTAGAATCATCATGGAGATGATGATTGATTCGAATAGATTGATGCACGAATTATTTTTTTTAGGGATAGATGAGTCTCGAGTCTACGGGTAGAGACACTGGAGGAGAGTATAGGTGTTTGTTAAAGAATAAAGATGCTGAGTGGGACCAATACGAGAAGTCACTTGGATGTCTACTCACTCATCAGTGACATTCTCGATGCTGTATGTTGGGTATAAAATCCCCCCCCGGCCGAAGTTGGTAAAGGATCGGTCTTTCTAGGGCTCTTCCGGCTCCCGACCTTGTGCATGGCACCTCTCCGATCATTCTTGATCATCCAAACTTCTTCGATAGTGAATTTCTGCATTCATCCATCGGGCCGCCCCAAAGGCCCTCTGGGACTCACTGTCTACCAACCTTCTACAGCAACCGACCCCCTGAGTTTCTACCTTGAACTTCTCTCAGGCTTCGCCAGCATTCGAGCTTCCCTGACAATGTGATTTCTACGATAACTAGACTCCACCCGAGTTTCTATGGCGGTCGACCACCCCCCGAATCCTAATCGAGCTCCCATGAGAACCAAACTTCTACTACGAGCGGTCTACTCTGAGCTCCTACGCAGGCTGGCTATCACAGACGTCTACTATAAGCAAGTTTCATTCAAGCCTCTACTATAAACAAATTTCTTCCGAACTTCTATTACAGGTAGACTTCAGCCGAGCTACTCCATAGCGAGTGGATTTTGGATGAACTACTACGACGAGACACCACTCTGAGCTTCCACGACAACTGGTCCTCGCTCGAGCTCCTACAATGAACGGTCCCCTCTTGACCTCTCACGAGAACAGGATCCCGTCCGAACTTCTTTAGTGGATGGATTCTGAACGAGCTTCTATGATGGGCGAGCTCCAGCAGCTGGGTCCCTGCGATAGCCGATCGCCTTCGATGTCTGCCGAGCCTCCCCCACACTATCCGAAGTCCATCACCGACCGACCTCCTACCAGGCTCTCCATAAAACCAGACTTCCCCAGACTTCGCTAACAGAAAATCTCCATCCGAGCTCCTACGACAGGCGACTCTCGCCTGAAACGTCAGCGACCTCGGAACATCCGAGCCTCTCCCAGAATGACGATGTGAAGAGCCATTTTGCTTCATCGGGCATCCCAGTCGAGCTTCAACCGATGGATCTGAATTCTCTGACAAGCCACGATAAGAGCCGCCACCCTGCTCCACTCTCTGCAACGGATTCCACGTAGCTCCACCACTCTCTGGCAAGTCATGATAATAGACATCACTCCACCCCCCACAACAAGCTCCACGTGGCCCTGAACGACCCCTGACACCACTACTCTCTGTAACAAACTTCACGCAGCCCTGAACGGTCCACTACCAGATGGTTACAGACATCGCTGTCAATCAGTTGCACCCTCCATCTATAAATAAGGACCCCCAGATATGTTCTTCTCTAAGCTCAAAAACTCTATCTTGAAACTCTGCCTAAATTTTCGCTCGAGCACTCCATTTCTATTGAAGCAGAGTACTGACTTGAGCATCGAAGGGTCTTGCCGGAGCACCCCCAACTCTGGTTTAGACTTTCTTTGCAGGTCCCGATGGTGGCCGCAGTCATCCCAGCTCCAGCTTCTCCAACTTTGATGAAATTCTGCACCAACAGAATTGGCACTAGAGGAAGGAGACTGTGTCTTTGCGGTACCCTTGTTCTTAAAGGAGTGCTTAACGGGACCGATTCCGATCATCCTCTCCGACATCCTCTTCTCCTTCCTCTACTAGATCCTTACCCGATGCCTCCCCCAAAGCATCCACCAGGCGATCCACGACCTCCGCAGCTAGATCTCAGGCTCCGGCCTCACCTTCAGTTTTCCAGGCTCCTCCTCCTCCTCCGGTGATGGCGGTCGGCGTGGAGCAATTTGACCTACTGGTTCAGCAGGTCAGAGGCCTCGCTGAAGTGGTGCAGGCCATGCAACAGCAATAACAGCCGCAGGCATCGGTGCGGTTGGAGAGAACATCATCGGAATTCCAAAATCCGACAGTAGGGTGGGCCACTTGGGCCAGTCATCCCGTCTTTCTCGAAAAGACGAATCCGAGGGTGGAGAGCCCTCAGTCCGATCATGATTCTACTCCTGAAAGATCTCTACCTCTATTTCGCCTGAAGACCCTCGATACCCACAGTCGAGAGGATTTTCTGGATCGAAGGCTCCAGGAGATGAACCGACGGATCGAGGAACTCTGCCACGCTCCCCCCGCTTATGGTGAGGACATCTGTACTGACCCTCCCTTCTCTCAAATGATCATACAGGAACTGATCCCGCCAAACTTTAAGCTCCCTCAATTCAAAAGCTATGACGGGACCTCAGACCCAGTCGACCACCTGGAGGCCTTTCGGACAATGATGCTGCTCCATGGCACGCCAGACGCCATCCTGTGCCGAGCTTTTTCATCCACCCTGAAGGGGGCAGCAAGGAACTGGTACTCGACGTTGAAGCCGGGCACCATCTTTTTCTTTGATCAGATGAGCCACCAGTTTGCGGCTCATTTTGTTAGCAGTCGACATCCCCGGAGAGGTTCGGAGTCTCTCATCAAAATCAAGCAGAGGGAGGGGCAGTCCATCCAGGCTTACATCAACCATTTCAATGTCACTGCATTGGAGGTCCGGAACTTGGACCAATCGATTGCGATGGCCGCTCTGAAAGGCGGCCTTCAAAAGAACGACCTTCTGTTCTCCCTGGAAAAGAAGTACCCCAGAAATTTTATCGATTTGCTGGCTCGGGCCGAAGGGTATGCCCGAGCAGAAGAAGCCTTCAAAATGAAGGACGAAGAGATCATGAGAGAGCAGCAGGCGGGAGACTCGAGCAAGCTCGCAGTCGAAAAAGGGCCGAGTGAAGCTCGACCACATTCTCGAACTCCTCCCGGATATAGGTACGTCTGGACTCCTCCTCGAGCTCATAAACAGAGGAGGCCAGACCATCGAGTTCGATGAGGCTCTTCTCTCGAAAGATTCCACAGCTACGCCCCTCTCAACACATCGAAAACTCAAGTGCTGATGGAGGTTAGGGAGATGCTCCCAAGGTCGGAGAGGATGTGCTCGCACCCCAAAAAGTGCAACTCGAACAAATTCTTCCTCTATCATCGTGACCACGGCCACGATACGGAGGAATGTATTCAGCTCCGAGATGAGATCGAGGAGCTCATCAGACGAGGTCGACTCGATAGATTCATTCGATGTTGACGTGAAGGAAGAGAAGATCGGCCTAGGACCCTGCCACAGTCGGAACCGCCAAGCAGGGAGGAGCAGCCAGAAGATCGGCCTCCAATTGGGATTATCAACTCCATCTCGAGGGGACCCCATTGGGGAGCAGACCCTCCGCGGCTATAGGTTCGAAAAACCTACGAATGTATTACCAACAACTTTGCCCTGAATGAAAATTTTTTTCATATTCGCACATTTTTTTTTCTTTTTTTGGCATGAGCTTATAACGACATGAGATAAGTCCCCCATACAAACAAAATTAAGCACGTTAGGAACAGGAGGAGAACCTCATCCTAACATGAGCAAAGTTGAAGGCCCGATTTCTCAAAAACTGGATGGGGAGAGAGGCCCTTACAATGGCCCTTATGTGCCCCCACAGCCTTGTTAGGAACAGGAGGAGAACCTCGTCCTAACATGAGCAAAGTCAAAGGTCTGATTTTTTGAAGATCGGATGGGGGGAGAGGCCCTTACAACGGCCCTTATGTGCCCCCACAGCCTTGTTAGGAACAGGAGGAGAACCTCATCCTAACATGAGCAAAGTCGAAGACCCGATTTCTTGAAGATCGGATGGGGGAGAGGGCCTTACAACGGCCCTTATGTGCCCCCACAGCATTGTTAGGAACAGGAGGAGAACCTCATCCTAACATGACCAAAGTCGAAGGCTCGATTTCTTAAAGATCGGATGGAGGGCGAGGCCCTTACAATGGCCCTTATGTGCCCCCACAGCCTTATTAGGAAAAGGAGGAGGATCTCGTCCTAACATGAGTAAAGTCGAAGATCTGATTTCTCGAAGACCGGATGGGGGGAGAGGCCCTTACAACGGCCCTTATGTGCCCCCACAGCCTTGTTAGGAACAGGAGGAGAACCTCATCCTAACATGAGCAAAGTCGAAGGCCCGATTTCTCGAAGATCGGATAGGGGGAGAGGCCCCTACAACGGCCCTTATTTGCCCCATAGCCTTGTTAGGAACAGGAGGAGAACCTCATCCTAACATGAGCAAAGTCGAAGGCCCGATTTCTTAAAGATCGGATGGGGGAGAGGCCCTTACAACGGCCCTTATGTGCCCCCACAGCCTTGTTGGAAACAGGAGGAGAACCTCATCCTAACACGAGCTGAAACGACTATCGAGAACAAGGGGAGGACCTCGTCCTGATGTAAACAAAGACTCGACTGATCGACAAGGAGGAAAGCTTCCCCAATGACTCCTCTACACTCTCACGACCTCGTCAAGAGTAGAGGGAAGACCCTCACTCAAATACAGAAGAAAAGGGAAGTGAAAAGAAAAAGCGACGAACTACACCAGCGATAGGTGAAAAATGAACTACATCAAAAGCACAAGGGACCTCATCTCGATGAAAGAGAAAACCCCTGTCGAAAATCTCTGGTCCCTAAAGGTAAATCGACACGGCAACAACCAGGAACCTTCAAACTACATCGGCATCAAACAAGATGGAAGATAAAAGAAGTTCAGCAAACAATGACTCAAAGCAGGAACCGACAAGGGATTATGAACTACATCGACGCCAAACAAGACAGAAGATAAATGGAGTTTGGTAAACAACCATTTAATACCAGAATAGACAAGGTAACAGATAATTTCATTTCCATTTCATTGGTGAAGTACACATTACAAAGCCTTAAAGGCCAAAAAATAAAAAGATAAAGAAGAAGAAAAGGAAAAGAGGCTCTAAGGAAGCCCAGTTTCTTCCGACTTCGAGCTCTCGATTCCAGCCCCCGCTATGGATTGTCTTAAATTTTCAACTTCCTCTTCTAGTTCCATCTTTTTTAGCAGCATATCTTGGAACATCCGATGGAATCGCCGGCGCTTGTCCTCTGACTCTCGAAGCCTCCTCCTCAAGACCTCGGACTCTGCCTCGCGTCCTTAACTGCCTGCTGTTCGTGGACCAGCTGAACTTTCAACCGTCGTAATTCAGCTTCCTCCCGCCCAAGGGCTACGGACAGTTCTGCTATAGTCCCCCTCAAGGAGCAAAGCTCATCAGAACCTTGTGCAGGGACAAGCTGGACTCTCTCGGATAACCGTCTTTGAAGGTGGGCAACTTCATCAGTCGCCGTCTGGAGCCTCCTTCGGTAGTCCTCTACTTGTCCACTCCAGCCGACTCGGTGGATGTTGTAAGTCGTCTCGACGTTCCGCAGCTATTTTTGAAGGTCGGAGAACCTCTTCGACTAGTCTTGATCACGGTCAGTCCAGACTGTGAGTCGGGACGAGCTCCCTTTCAGCCGGCTGAGCTTCTCCCGTGTGGCCGCCAGCTCGACTTTAAGGGAGCTGATCTTGGAGGCCTAAGTCCAAGACCAGTCGCTGGCACGTTTATGGAGTTCCTCAAGCTCTGTGATGAAGTCTGTTTTTCTTTTGGTGTATTCCATGAAACTTTTCTTGTGGAGGTCCCGAAAGCGAGTGGCCTCCATGGTGGCCTCTGAGTGGCTCTCCCTCAGCCGACGAAGTTCATCTTCCAGCTTCTTAGATTTTCTTATCAACTGACAAACTTTCCTTTGGAGGTCTCGTACCGTTGACTTCAAGGGAATACCCTCCGACAGGGGAAGAGCTTCGGCAAGGCACTGTCACTGGAGGATGAGAGCACCATGACTCAAATTAATGCCAAAAGATAAAAAGAAGAGAAAAAAAAGGTGGGGGGATCCTCCGTAAAGACAAATCTGGCTTCATTGATCAAATAAATTTCAAGTACAAGAGAACGAAGGAACAATCACCACAAAGGAAAAATACAAAACTAAAGGTTCCAGACCTCTGGGGTAGAAGTAGAGGGGGTCGGCATCCTCGAAAGATCGTCAACGATGGCTATGGCAGTCGACGAGGTCCCGACTGGAAGGGGATCGGTGGCAACTTCGGATGGTCCGGCTTCATCATCGACGCCTCGTTCAGGAAGCCGAGATCCAATTCGAGAAACCTCCCAGCCACCTTCTTTTGGCAGAGCTCAAACCCTTTAATGAAGGCATCCTGGCCGAACTGGACCTTTAGATCCTCCATCTCAGAGGAGGCTTTGAACTCTTCCACTGCTCGAGCCCTTGCCTCTGAGACCAGAGATGGAATCCATGCCTTCAGCTTGAAAACCTACTCCTTCAGCTCGAAAACCTGTGCCCTCAATGCAGAGACCTCGACCTCAGCCTTCCCTCTCTCCTCCTCCAAGACAGTCCTCAGATCGGATGAGGTTTGTCCCTCCTTTTTCAGTGCCTCCTGGAGGCTCCGGACCTCGACAATCTTCTCCTCAAGGCGGGCGGCCCCGGCTAGAAGACCTTCTTCTGCCCGAGCTGCCTCCCTCTGGGCGATCTTTGCCGCCTTGACATTGGCGACGAGCTGATGCCCAATCTGCAAGAAAGGTCGGGGAGTCGATATGAGGGCTGAAGAATAAGCTGAAGAAGCAGGAGGGAGGAAAAAGGTGAGTTAGCCTACTTCGAGGAAAGATCCCAGAGAATCCCAGACCCGCAGTTCGGGATCGACGAGGATGATCTTCTCGACAACCTCAGACAGGATACACCCTTCGACCAGCCTCTTTATCAAGTCCCTGTTGTTGAAGGGATTTTCCCCCAGGTCTTCCTCAGAGCCGTCGACCCCCTTGGTGGCAGCCCTGCGACTGCGACTCCTCCGGGCTAGGATCTTCTTTCTCTTCCTCCCTTCGGCCCCAAGCGCCCCCTCAGGATGAACCTCCAAAATGGGACCCTCGATCGGGGGGCTCTGTGAAAGGGTTCAGGGGACTTCAGGTTCGGCATCGGAGGGGACTTCGACGGCGACGGGCGTCGGAGCAAGTGCGGCCGAGCTTGTCCCTTCTGTCCTGGCTTTCTTCACCGAACCCGAAGTTGAGGCGTCCTTTCTCTTGTGGGTCTTGAGACCCTGGGCTAACCTCCGAGCCATGCTTGCATCCATGTCTGCGATAAAAGAAGATTAGCATGGCTTCGAGATGGAATAAGAAGAAGGGGAAGTACTAAAAAAAAAGAAAAAGAGAAGAAGAAAAGAGAGAGACAAAAAAGGGAGAGTTACCGGCAGGGTTAAGGGGGCTCAGGCCGACGTTGAACAAAAGTTGCTCCCTCAGAAGTTCGGGGAGGAGGGGGGCTCGATAGGCCTCGAGCTTTTTTGAGGCCTCAAGGTCATCCCTTTCCAGGGTAGAGGCCCGACGGGCGGAATCCCTCAAAGAACCCCAAGGGGGTAACCCTAGCTCTAAGGTTGGGCATCGGATGTAGAAGAACCTCTCCTTCCAGTTATGGACGGAAGAGGGGGCGCCTTTCAGTAACCCCTTTCTACCAAACTAGGAGGAGAAGTACCACCAATCCCTTCTCGAGGGATGGTGTTTGAAGGTGTAGAAGTTTCTAAACAAAGAAATAGTCGGCCGAACTTCGACTAAACTACAAAGGAAAAGAAACCCTATCAAAAACCTAAAGGAGTTCGGCACAACAGAAGCTAGAAAAATATTCAGAAAATAAAAGAGAGCAACAACAAAGGACAGCAGCAAGAGCCAAAGTTCGGTATGGAAGGCCTCCTGGTACAGACAGAAGCAATCAGGAGGAGGGGTGCTAGC
The DNA here is from genome assembly GCF_000442705.2 of Elaeis guineensis. Lineage (NCBI taxonomy): Eukaryota > Viridiplantae > Streptophyta > Magnoliopsida > Arecales > Arecaceae > Elaeis > Elaeis guineensis. Next base: position 94,856,932 of record NC_025996.2, read on the forward strand.
CCGGTTAGATGGCCCGGGAAGCTCCAGCTCGTACTCTGGAGGAACTCCATACTGAATCCTTATCAGTGAGAGTTCATTCGGAGTTAAGGAGACAGGGATGGTGTCTGGCACAAAGGCCGGACAAAGTTCGGTCCTAGCTACGGGTTCGTCTACGATACCAATATTATAGGAAACTGGAGCTGACGAACTCCTAGAACTGCTAGAAGAGGAGATATCAGAGGATATTTTGGATCAAATGGAAGCCACAAAAGTCCCAAAAAATTGAGAAAAATAGCAAACGGGCCCCCGAGAAAGCTAAATAAACAGAATACGAAGAAGAAAGGATAGAAAAACAACAGGAAGTTTCGAAACTAACCTAGATCAACCCCAAGGGCATAGGGTAAGGACGAGAACGATGGAGGTCGACTCGAAGAATGCCTACCTAAGGTTGGGAAGGATGCTAGAGAAAACTGGAGCTCTCAGGGAAGAAGAGGGGAACTGAGGGATTCTCTCAAGCAAAGTGAAACCCATGAAGGAGGAGAATGTGTTTAAATAGACCTTGGGATCCGGTGCACTTATGATTGTGGATCTCCGCTGGCCGGTCTACATTCGCCGCGTGTCCCACCCACCTTGACAGACTATTGAAAATGGCAGGTGGCTGGTAAAGTCATTATTATGCCGTACCTAGAGCCATGTCCTGGCGGGAATTTTAAAAAGAAGAAATTTTTTCTGAAAAGGCTCCAGTGCCAGCGTGCCGAACGTCAAAATATCTGGCAACCGCCAAGCGCGGAGGTCGACGAGGACAGCTTCGATCGTGAGAGCTTCTCTGTACTTCCCTAATTCGTAACCCGAACTCGGAAGTAGGGAGACTGGTGTTGGGTATAAAATCCCCCCCCTCCCGGCCGAAGTTTGTAAAGGACCGATCTTTCTAGGGCTCTTCCAGCTCCCCCAACCTTGTGCCATGGTGCCTCTCCGAACCTCTTCGATCATCCGAACTTCTCCAATAGTGAACTTCTGCATTCATCCATCGGGCCACCCCGAAGGCCCTCTGGGACTCACTGTCGGCCAACCTTCTACAGCAACCGACCCCCTGAGTTTCTACCCCGAACTTCTCTCGAGCTTCGCCAACATCCGAGCTTCCCCGACAATGTGATTTCTACGATAACCAGACTCCACCCGAGTTTCTACGGTGGTCGACCACCCCCCGGATCCTAATCGAGCTCCCACGAGAACCAAACTTCTACTACGAGCGGTCTACTCTGAGCTCCTACCGCAGGCTGGCTATCCCAGATGTCTACTGTAAGCAAGTTTCATTCAAGCCTCTACTATAAATAAATTTCTTCCGAACTTCTAATACAGGTAGACTTCAGTCGAGCTACTCCGTAGTGAGTGGATTTTGGATGAACTACTACGATGAGACACCACTTCGAGCTTCCACGACAACTGATCCTCGCCCGAGCTTCTACAATGGACGGTCCCCTCTCAACCTCTCGCGAGAACAGGATCCCGTCCGAACTTCTTTAGCGGATGGATTTCGGATGAGCTTCTATGATGGGCGAGCTCCAGTAGCTGGGTCCCTATGATAGCCGATCGCCTCTGATGTCTGTCGAGCCTCTCTCACGCTATCCGAAGTCCATCGCCGACCGACCTCCTACCAGGCTCCCCATAAAATCGGACTTTCTCGGACTCTGCTAACAGAAAATCTCCATCCGAGCTCCTACGACAGGCGACTCCCGCCTGAAATGTCAGCAACCTCGGAACATCCGAGCCTCTCCCAGAACAACGATGTGAAGAGCCATTCTGCTTCATCGAGCATCCCAGTCGAGCTTCAGCCGATGGATTCAAATTCTCTGACAAGCCATGACAAGAGCCGCCACCCTACTCCACTCTCTGCAATGGATTCCATGCTGCTCCACCACTCTCTGGCAAGTCACAACAACAGACACCACTCCACCCCCCGCAACAAGCTCCACGTGGCCTTGAACGACCCCTGACACCACTACTTTCCGTAACAAACTCCATGCGGCCCTGAACGGTCTACTACCAGATGGTTACAGACGTCACTGTCGACCAGTTGCGCCCTCCATCTATAAATAAGAACTCCCAGATATGTTCTTCTCTAAGCTCAAAAATTCTATCTTGAAACTTTGCCTAAATTTTTGCTCGAGCACTCCATTTCTGTTGAAGCAGAGTACTGACTTGAGCGTCGGAGGGTCTTGCCGGAGCACCCCCAACTTTGATTTAGACTTTCTTTGCAGGTCCTGGTGGCGGCCGCGGTCATCCCAGCTCCAGCTTCTCCGACTTCGATGGAATTCTGCACCAACACTGTAGTAGTGTAAGTCATTCTTTGACCTATGATGCTTCGACTGTTCATAGTGAGGTTGCTGTAATATAACTGCATCATAACTCGATCTCCTAGCCATAAGAAATCTTGAGGTGTATATTGACTGCAGTAGGTTCATTGTAGAAATAGGATGTGCATCTAGATGGGATCTATCGATCTTAGTAGAAAAGAAAAAGTCTTATGTGATTTATGAGACTGAGTTCAGAAGATCTTGATCAGGACAGAGTAAATGATGGAAAGGTACTTCCATAGGTTTCACAAAAGAACTCAAGTCGAATAAATCTTACATACGACAGGTGATGGGATTTGACAAGTTTTTTCACAACCTCCATCTTGTCAGAACTCACGATAGAAGAACTATATTACACGGTAATTACACCTAGAGGTTCATTACTTCTGTTCTATTGAGTTGCTACTATATACTGCTAGGTATCATTGATGGATTGTAGGATCAATGAGAATTATTTTGATGATCAATAATTTTCGATTGGATAAGTTAGAATTGTTCTAATTTATTATAAGAAGTTTTAATGATATTTTGATAGAGATCAAAATATATCTTACTATTAGACAGAATAGAACCTATAGGATCATACATAAAAAAGATCCTGAGTGGTCAGATTGTTGAATGATGATTTTGAATCGCAATAGGATTCAATTATCAATAATTCTCAGTTGAGTGAGTTAGAATTATTCTAATTCATTGAAAAAAATTTCAATTATATTTTGATAAAGATCAAAATGTATCTTACTACCAGACAGAATAGAATCTATGAGGTCACATATAAAAGAGCTCCTGACTGGTCGGATTGTCGAATGGCAATTTTGTTAGAAAATGTATCCTAAAGTTAATCATTTGGATGATTATGCTCTCTATAATTTGTATATGAATTATGAATTAATAAAAATTATTTGACAGTTTTTATCATAAATTATATTTAAACTCTTATATTATGATAAAATCTTTAGAACTATAAGACAATCGATAAAGGAGGATTTATCAAATAGTTCTTAAACATATTTGCGATCAAATGCTATATCATTAAGAGACGATGATGTTTATCTAGTATAGATTATTATGTACCATATAGATTGATTGTCCTTATAATCAAAGAGTTTGGAGACACTGGTATGGCATATAAATGAGATGTAGAAGTACATCGTCACTGAACAAGTGACTCACCTGTGGAGCACTCTGTTGTCAAGGGCAGCTTACAAAGTTTATAGGCATAAGTGTCTCTCAGACTTGAGATCACCATGGTGACTTGCAAGCAATTCACTGTGCTTTGGTGTTAGACTACCTATATTTTTAATACAGTGATGGAAGGCTACTAGGTATAGTCAAGTACTTATGAAGTTTGTGTGTGGATCAACATAGGATTGGCCCCTCCAGATTATAGGAGCTAATGCATCACTATATCTCAATTTAGTAAAATCCAAATCTGGATAATCCATGTGATGGAATTGAAAGATTGAAATACAATGTGGATAACTCATTCAGGGTTGACAGTTAAACTTTAGGTTGTCTTGAGCATTCAAGGTCAAATGGATGAATTATGCAATAACCATATACGTAGGTTCTTGAATATTGCTTTGCAAATATTTGACCTATCCAGATGTCAAAAATTATTGTTAGATGATAACTTTGATTAGTACAGAAAATAATTTCTATACTATCAGCTTAGTGTTCGAACCTATGGAGTCATACACTAAGTTAAGCAATGTACGAAAGAATTGACCTAATATCTATATGTTCAATTTAGAAGTATGAGACTGGATTGAATAAATAGATTAATTTAATTAAGAATCAAGTTAAGGATTATATGGGATTAAATAGTTGATGATGTCTAGCTAGCACTGGATATGAGGTGCAAGTTTAATTTCAGGGATGAACATGATCTGATCAATGATCGAAGAGATTTACGAGAGATTGAAATTAAGAACTAATTAATTCAAATTAGATCTAATTTAATTAGGCTTAATTGAATTAAGATTAATTGGGTTAAAAATCTAAGTTAGACTTGGATCTAAATCTTAATCAGATTGGGATTGATAGCCTATTCAAAATTGGTTCGAATCAGGTTCGAATATGATTCGATTTGAACCCAATTTGGATTAGATCCATAGAGTTCTAAATTTTTGGAACTCTCTCTCATAAAGTGGCCAACCAAGGGAAGAGTGGCATTGAATTTTTCCACCCCAATTTTGTGCGCGTGTGAAGGGTTCTCGCGTGAAGGATTTAGCGCTCTCCTTTCTCCACTCGGTTCCCTAGTTGGATAAGGTTAGGACTCTTAATTTGTTAGGCTTTTGATCAGATATGTGGTGCCTCATCTATTTAAAGGAGGGGACCTAACTAACCGGTGGTGATGAGAAATATTTTGTGTGACAAAACCAAACACCAGTGAGAAGTGAGTTTGTGCGACAAACAAAAGGTGGCGTGCTTCTTCTTAGCATAGGGTTCCTTGGTGCTTTTCTTCCTGGTATGAGGAATATCCATCTGAGGCATTTCCTATCATGGAGATTTGATCTCAAGCTTCTCTGCTTCCCTTCTTGATGATTGATGCAAAGAAGATCATCCCTCTTTCCTATGGGGTTTAGCGTGCACGCGAAGTAGAGGATCTATGCTTTCAGATCTCGTGAGGTATCAGATTCAAGAAATCCCTTGGGATATTGATCCCTATTCCATTGCATTTTAGGTAAAGATAATTGTTATGCAAGTTTTGGAATAGAAAATTTTTCAGATGCACCCTAGCAATCCAATCCTGAATCGAATTTGTTCCTTCAATTGGTATCAGAGCCAGGTTGATATATAGATGTATGAATAATTTTTTTTAGTATGTTTACATCTTGTATGTGATCAAATTTTTATGTTAGATATTAAATTTGATTTAGACATGTTAACATAAATTTTTTGATCTGATTTTGACCAGATTTCAAGAATCAAATCAATGGTTAATTGAAGCTTGTTATAACTTTGTTATAACAGAATTTTTTATGTTACAGATTTTTATTAGAATAACAACCTGATTATGATCTATTTTAAATTAGTTTTTAATAAATTTTTTATGGAGTATTTCAGATTGGAAGTAAGACTTATTCTAGATCTGTATTGAATCTGTTTTGACAGATTTTTAGATTTGATTTCAAATAAACTTCTACACAACATAAAAATAGGTTTAAACAAAATTTTATTTTCTATACGTTCAGATGTATATTTGAATAATTTTTTATGTAATTTTAGATTTGAATTAATTATTTTATATACTATATAAAAGTAGGTTTAGATCTGAAATATAAATAATGCGATGATCTAATGAGATTAGATGCACGTCATATTTGATATGATCATGTTCATATGTGCATGTCTGAATTTTTCTGCATATTGCATATGTAGATGTAAATAGATTAGAAATTTGATTTCTTATCTTAGTAGCCTAGTACTCGTATTGAGATGATCATCAGGCCATTCGATCATAAGAGGAAGCAGGGTTAAAGTCCCTCTCTTACCCATTCAACGGATTCTCTTATGATGAGTAGGGTGCCATTGTGATCAAGTCTATTGAAGAAGAATAGTAAAAAGAATTTTAAAGTTATTTTAATCATGAATAAGTTTAGATTAGATCTAAAGTGATCTATGATTAATTATAAATTTAAAAAAATAAATTTAGGTATGAAAATTAGTTTTAAGATCTGAATTGCATGTTGTATATGATGTAATCGGAAGTGATCTAAGAGTGGTCATGATACATGAAATTTAGATCAAATTTTTATATATTGAATTATTAAATAGAGATTTAAAATCTGTAAATCAGATTTTAAGATCTGTAAATTATATTATATATGATGTATGCTTCACTTGAAATCTTGATAAAATAGTTTTATAAATTGAAACATATATTTCACACACTAAATTTGGAATTAAGTTTAAAAGATTTAGATTTAAGAATTGAAGATCCTAAGACACCTCATAAACTATTAGGGCAATGAGTTAGCTTGAATTAGGTCATCTAACTAGATTAGATCTAAAGTTAGAAATAAATATGAATTAATTAAAAAAATTGATTAAATCTAATTAAGAGTTGAATTAGATTAGGTCAGAATTTTTCTAAGATCAACCTCAATAGTTGTAGCTTGATCAAGTTCATATTTTTGACCATACCAAATGGATCTAATTATGGCTCAATGGTTTAGTCCAAGTTTTTTGGCTGATCGAATCGAAACTAATCAATCAATTGGTGTCTAAGGTAAGTATGGTAATTCGATCGATGGTTTTTAATTGACAGTCCACTTATCTAATCATTTTGATGGTATCTAAGGCAAGCCAAGGCAGACCCTCTCATCGATCTCACTTATTTGGCTAATTCGATAAATTATATTTTGATCAAATCACTGATTGATTCGAGTTGATCCATGACATTAAGATAAATCAATGTGATTGATTTAAGTATCTTTTGACCAACTTGTCTCTAGTCCTCGTGACTTGATGAAGTCAATGAGAGGATTTACGACTTATCGATTGATCTTTTCTCTTATTCTTAATCAAATCAGTTCGATTGATTTAGGTGCCCTTGGACCAGCATGTCTCTAGTCCTTTTCATGACTTGGTGAAGTCAATGGAAAGATTTAAGATTCACCAATCAATTTCTTCTCTATTTTAAAATATATAATTAATCATCTAAATTATTAGGTCCTTAAAAATAAAATAGTTATGAGAATAACTAGATTATAGCCTTTTATTAAAATGGATGATAATCAGTCCAATAATCTAGATGATCATTAGAGATGCCATACGCCTAATGTTCATCTGGATATTGAAATTATCATTTATTATATGATGACTCTATTGTACTATCTGATGAATGGTTGGATTTGTCAGAGCTTTACTTGAGTCTGATCATTTATTAGTTAGATTTACTGAGTATGTTCATATTAATGGTTGGATCTAACCAAGACTTTCAGTGGAGGCACCATACACCTGCTGAAGAGGAGCCTGGGGCAAAATCATTAATAGAAATTGTTTAGAAATATAATTGGTTAAGAACCTATCCATAAATGCACGTGGGTTAGCCAGAGCTTTACTCGAACGCATATGTAGTCTATGTGGATTTTAGTACCTGTTAAGGGATTAAAGTAATTCATTGAATTAAAGGTAGAGGCCACTAATTTGTATAAAATTAGTAGAAGAACCTTTAGACTAAAGTTCAAATCTTTAGGATTAAATAATTCATATACTAATTGGTCTTTATTTTTCTTTCAGTGATGGAGTTTGTCGCTTCGCTCACTGTTGGATAGTGACAAGCTTAGAGGATCAAATTTCAATAATTGATATCGAAAGTTGAGAATAGTTCTCGAGCACGAAAGAATTTTGTACATCCTAATGAATCCTGCACCTAAAGCGTCCGCTCTCAATGTAAATACGACAGTTAGAGACACTTATCTGAAGTGGCTCAATGACTATATGACTGTACGTTGCATAATGAGGGCTGCCATGAGTGACGAATTTAGTTATAAATTTGATGATGCTCAGCTAAAGGATGCTTTAAATGTTGAATAGTTCCTTTGGCATACTTGAGGATTTATCCTCAACAGGACATTAGTCCTCCGAGAGAGGAAAGAAAAGTATGGTGCAGTGGTATCGTGCTAGGGCTTCTAAGCCCAAACAGACTAAGTAGTCTAAGGCATACCAGAGTCCGACAGAATGCTTCTTTTGTAAGAAGCTAGGGCACTGGAAGAGGAATTGCCCTCCATATCTAGCTTTTCTTGATCTGAACAAGCCTAGGAAAAGCAATCAACAAATGGTTACTGGACAAGATACTTATATGATAACACTTTGTAATTTTTCTGTCTGTGATACTACTAACTGAGTATTGGATACTGAAAGTTCGATTCATATCTGTAATTCATTGTAAAGACTTCAGATTAGTAGAAAGTTTGAGAAGAATGAATAATTCCTGAATATTGGAGATGGAAGAACTGTTTCAGTTCTAGCGTTAGAAAAAATTTAGCTTGTTCTCAACTAAATATCATTATTTTAGATGATTGTCATTATTATCCATCTTTCCTTATGAATGTAATCTCTATAGGCTTTTTGGCCAAAGAAGGTTATAATTTTTCAATAAAGAAAAATTTTTGTAATATCATTATGAATGGTGTCACAGCTATGCATAGATAATTAAAAAATAATATTTATATTTTATCACAGTCTGTTAGTGTAATGTATACATCGAATAAATGCCCTAAAATAGATATTATCATGGATGCCTATCTTTGGCATCGTAGGCTCAGTCATATAAATAAGAATAAGATAATAGGTTAAATAAAGAAAAAATTTTTGACATCAATGATTGTGAATCATTGCCGACCTGTGAGTCCTGTCTTCTTGGAAAGATGACCAAATCACCCTTGATTAGAAAGGGTGAACGAGTCAGTGATATTCTGAGTCTAGTACATAGTGATTTATGTGGATCCATGAACATGAGCACCAGAGGAGGGTATTACTACTTTATTATATTTATTGATGACCTATCCAGGTATAGTAATGTCTACCTTATGAAGCATAAGTGCGAATCATTTAAAATGTTCAAACAATTCCGTAATGAGGTAGAAAAATAAACTAAAAAGATTATTAAAACTCTTCGATCAGATCGAGGAAGTTAATATCTTTCCAATGAGTTTTTGACATATCTAGAAGAGAATGAAATTCTCTCACAATGGGCCCCTCTTGGGACACTATAATATAATTAAGTGTCAGAAAGAAGGAATCGAACTCTGTTAGATATGGCTCAGTCCATGATGGGGTTTGCGAGTCTGTCGATCTTTTTTTGGGATTACATTTTTGAGATTGCTTGTTATGTTCTGAACAATGTTTCAAGCAAATCGATCACAAAAATATCATATGAGATATGGACTAGACGTAAGCCGACACTTTCTCACCTTGGCGTTTGGGGTTGTTCAACTTATGTCAAATATTTACAGACCGATAAGCTTGGATCTCGATCCAATAAGTGCTTATTTATAGGGTACCCCAAGGAATCTAGGGCATACTACTTCTATCTTGTTGAAGAATAAAAGGTGTTTGTCAGTAATAGGGTAGTCCTTTTAGAAAAGAAGTTCTTTATGGAAGGAACTAATGCCACTAAGATGAAACTTGATGAAGTTTGATAGGTAGAAGAACCGATATAGATAAGTAGAAATATAGAATCAGATTTAATTGGATGAAACCCAGAGCCCATTATAGAGGCACATTTAAGGAGATTTGATAGAGTACCACATCAGTTAGATAGATACTATAATTTTTTGGCCCGAGATGGTGATCTTGTTGAACTTGATAAAAATGATAAGGATTCAATCACCTACATGGATGCCATATAGAGATCCAACTTTGATAAATGGCTTGAAGCCATGAAATCTGAGATAGAGTCCATAAAGATCAATAGTGTATGGACACTAGTTGATCTATCCGAAAGGATCAAACCCATAGGGTGCAAATAGATTTTCAAAAGAAAAAAAATGGATGGAATGATAGAGACCTATAAAGCCCATCTAGTTGCGAAGAGATATCATCAGCATTGTGGTATTGATTATGACGAGACGTTGTCTCTTGTGGCAATGCTCAAGCCATTTAGATTATGCTTGCAATAACATTACACTTAGATTATGAAATCTGACAAATGGATGTCAAAACCGCATTCCTAAATGGAGAGCTAGAAGAAGAGGTGTATATGATACAACCTGAAGGGTTGACATCCATAAATGAATCAAAGGTGTGGAAGCTTTAGAGCTTCATTTATGGATTGAAGTAGGCTTCTCAGAGTTGGAATATGTATTTTAATAAAACAATCAGAATGTATGGCTTCGTTAGGAATGGAGAAGAATTATGCATTTATAAATAGACTAATAGTTCTGTAGTCATATTCATTGTATTGTACGTAGATGACATACTCTTAATGGAAAATGACGTTCCTGCTTTATAAAGTGTAAAGCTTTGGCTGTCTTCATAGTTCTCCATGAAGGATTTGAGAGAAGCATCTTATATCTTAGGGATGAAGATCTATAGAGATAGATTTAAGAGGCTGCTTGGATAGTCTCAATCCACGTACATAGATACTGTGCTAAAACGATTCAGTATCGAGAATTCTAAGAAAGCCTATCTTTTGATAGACCATAAAAAGCCTATCTTTGGATAGTGACAAACCAAGCCATTGCTCACCGTTGGATAGTTGAGTTAAATCTCTTCATGATCCATGCTTGTTCATATTTTATACCTTAATCAAGGGACATTATAAGAGAAACCATAGGAAGGCTTTCTAATTCATTAGTCTAGTGAATTCAAAAGCCATAGATCTTTTATATTATTTATCTTTATAATTAATTAATTTACTATTTTGATATTTAGCCATCCAACAAACAATCTCTCCTCTTTTTCTTTAAAGCTTGCTTGAGCAAGTATTTGCACATATTTTAAAAATTCAATTCCTCATGGGATTGACCCATACTCATCAGACGTGCTATATTGCACACCGTGCACTTACGGTAAATTTAAGACACATCAAGTTTTTGGTGCTATTGTCAGAGAATTGACGTGTTTAAATTATATTTCAGATTCTTATTCTTCATACTCTTAGTTTTAGTTTTAGTAATTCCTTTCTATCTTCTTTTAGTTATTTTAGTCAAATCAAAATCTACCCTGATATAAGGTTGCCTTGGCGTAATAGGAAGTTACGTTGTATGGTTGTCCTAGGATAGATTTTGATTTGCATAAAAATAAAAATCATTACCTTTAATTCTTAGATTTCTCCTTTAATTGCTTCTTTATTTGCTTAGTTAATTTTTTACCTTTAATATAGATTAGATTTCTCATATTATATTTAGATTGTATAAGTTTTCTTTTCTTATTAGCTAATTTAATTTCTTTTTAGTTGGATCTCTTCATTTCTTTCATAACTCACTGATGTATTCAAAACTTAACATTTACTTTGATTTCTATAATTAGATTAATATAAAAAGAAAGAAAATACTAATCATATAAGATTTAACTAATATAAAGAAACATCTAAACTTTAAAAACCTTCCACTTTATTTGGTCATCTTTCTTTCTTTGCATTGTATTTTCATATATGTCTTAAGGGCATCACCTATTAATCAGATAAGGTGGAGATTTGATCACCCTTAGCTCATAAATCACTTCCTTGCATCTACATTACCTAATTCTTAAATAAAATTGATTAGACGCCAGCCCTAGGAACATCCGAGCTCATTAGGATAAGAAAACATAAGAGTTGAATCGGGCTCAAGTTGGTTTGCATGTCGGTGTCTAGAAAAATGGTTCAAAAACTATATTTCGAAGAAAAGTAGATATCTAATTAGGTCCATTGTGAAAGTATGGGGAGCCTCCCACCAATCTTTCACTTACCTAGCTGATTCGATTAGTCGATTTTGAACTTGGAGTGCTCGAAGAAAATCTTGATAGTTAGGAGCTGCCTAGAGTTAGGAGAATCTTAGTTAGGATTTTTCTTCTTTTCTCTTCTCTTTTTTTTATTGAAAACTATGGGAAAAATTTCAGTGCAGGGGTAAAATGGTAATTTTAAAACTTTTTCAAAATTATAATTTTACAATAAAAAATATTAATTAATCTAATTAATTAATATATATTAACCCTACACAAGGATCTAAATATGATATATATAGCATGCATTTAAATTTAAAATTTGAATTCTACAGTAAATATTTTACGTTATGTGTTCAGAACACATTACCTTCGTGCGGATAGTCAATCGCCACAGTCTGATCACCGTCGGAAAGGTTTGATCATCGTAATACAGTCACACAGTATGTCTGACCTCCATGGATCATCCACATGAAGCTCTCGATCTGATCGGCTCCTCACGAATGTTAGTTCATTGCAGAATCTTTTCGACGGCTAATGCTGATCGAACTCCTTCGATCGATGTCTGCCGATTCTTTGGATGCTCCGGATCATCAGCAGAGATACTTGAGAGGTTGATGAAGTTATTCTTAAAGTCTGGTAGACTCACGACACTCGTATCTCACCTTCTCACTTTCCGAACCCTAGGCAGAAACCCTAGGATACTCTCAGAAAAACCCTGTGCCCTTTCTATTTCTTTTCTTTTCTCTTCTTTTCTTTTCTTTTCTCACGCACAGAGCTTTTCTCATGCCATCCTTTTTCTCTAGGATCAGATATGTGCATGCCCCATCTTCTCTTCTTTTTAAAATGGTGCAAGACCGCATTTTTACCGTATTTTTACAGCGTGAGAGGATAAAGCTAGGTGGTTGGTCACCTGAATTCAAATTGAATTTGAATTCAAATGCCAACCAACAAATCTTTATCCACTCAAGGCATGAGAAGGGAGGGATGTGGGCTTCTTTATGCATGGAGAATTTACACGAGAAACTTTTTCTCATGTAGAGAATGGGGCACATAGGTGGATAAGGTGGCGCACGGGATTAGTTGCTCATTCAAATTCAAACATCATTTGAATTTGAATGGCCAACTAATCAATCTTTATCCACTCAGATGGTGCACAAGGGAGGGCGTGGGAAGGCTTTTGCATTGGAGAAAATTCATGAGAACTCATTTCTCATGAACTCAAATAGGCACAAGTGAGGTGAGGTGGCGTAGGGAGATAAGTCAAAGGTGGTTTCAAACCTATTTGAACCAACCTTATTAAAATAGGTTAGGCACAATTAGACTAAATTAAATCCAACACAATTAGGATTAATTAGGCTTAATAAAATCCTAATCAAATCAAAAATTGACTAAGCCCAACCCCTGATCAGATCAGGGACCTAACCACCTCAGCGATTAGGTCAACTCTTAACCTAATTGAATCATACCCAACTGAATCCAATTCAATTGAACTTGATCCAAAAATAATTACTCAATCAAATTGAATTAATTAGTGATCAAATCACTAATTAAATCTCTCATAAATACTGAGTCCAAATTTGATGGGCAATCGAGCATCAAAGTCCATCGATATTAAACCTTGATTGAAGAGTCCCAAACCAGTGGGACTCTTGACCCCGATATCCAAAATGTGTGGAACTTGTGAATAGAGAATCTGATTCTCAATCACAGAGTCTCAGACACATAGGACTCAGAGTCTCCTAGCATTAGGACTCTTGGTCGAAGAGTCCCAGCCCAGTGGGACTTTTCACCAGCCATCAGATCAGATAGGAACCTCTAATGTGTGTCACCCCGCAGGTTCGAACTAAGTCGGTAGCACAGGAACCAATTTTTGTACTAATCGAAGTGACCATCTAGCAATGGTACCCAACATTCAGATAGGTCGAATAGTCGCAATCGCAACATTCAGAACCTACACGAATATGGTTACTGTATAATTCATCCCTTTTGACCCCTGTGTATAGGATGACTTAGGGTTAAACTGTCAACCCTGATTAAATCATCCAAATCGTGCTCAACTCAAACAATCCTATGACTCCTCACTAGGACTACTCTGGCCAAGGTTTTGCTAAATTGAAACATGACTGTACACAGCTCCTGAACTGGAGTGGTCAATCCCATCTTGACATACGCACCGATAAGTCAAGTACTTGACTACACCCAGCAGCCTTCCGTCACTGAATTAAAAATTCAGGTAGTCCAATGCTTAAGTGCAGTGAGTTGCTTGCAAGTCACCATGGCGGTCTCAGATCGGAGGGACAGTTATACCCATATCCCATCAGAGCAAATCTTGACAGCAGAAAAAGCTTCGGAGTCAGTCACGATCACGTTCAGTGCAGATGTACACTTACATCTCACCTGTATGCCATACCAGTGTCTCCACACTCCTTGGTTATGAGGACAACCAACCCATATGGCATACAATGACCTATGCTTGATAAACGTTGTTGTCCTTGGTAACAACGTATCATTTGGTCGCGAACAGGTTTAAGGACTAAACGATAAATCCTCCTTTGTCGAGTCTAAATAGTCCTAAGGACTTCACCACAACACAGGAGTTCATTAGAAGATGAAATAATTTGTGATGAAAAATATCAAAATAACTTTTATTTATTTATAATTCATATACTAATACAGGAAAGAGCACAACCATCAACAGACTGACGATTGACTTTGGGACACTATTCCCAACAATCACTCACTTGGCCTAAAGCCAATCGATGCAGTATCTAATACCCATCTTCGACTTGAAGTCATCGAACTCCTTCACCACAATGGCTTTAGTGAATGGGTTGGCCAGGTTCTCCTTTTCGTCGATCTTCTGAAGGTTGATGTCACCTCTATTCATGATTTTCCGGATGAGATAGTAGCGGCACAGAATATGCTTCATCTGTTGGTGTGCCTTCGGTTCTTCGCCTGAGCAATGGCTCCAGAGCTGTCACAGTAGAGCAGAACTGGACCAACAAGGGAGGGTGCTACTCCGAGCTCGATGATGAATTTTCTCAGCCACACCATTTCTTTGGCAGCATCTGATGCAGCGACATATTCTGCTTTACAAACTAAATCAGCCACAGTGTGCTACTTGAAACTCTTCCAGCAGACAGCCCCACCATTAAGGGTAAAAATAAATCCCGACACACTCTTGCTGTCATCGTGATCAGACTGAAAATTGGAGTTTGTAAACCCCATAAGTCTCAAGTCTGATTCACCATAAACAAGCCACTGGTCCTTAGTATTTCTTAAATACTTCAAGATGGTTTTAACTACCTTCCAGTGATTCTCCCCTGGATCAGATTGGTATCTACTTACTATCCCTAGTGAGTATGCCACATCTGGTCGTGTACATGTCACGGTGTACATGATAGATCCCACTACCTAAGTATATGGAATTCTACCCATACACTCTCTCTCTTGAGGTTTTGTCAGACAATCCCTCTTCGAGAGAGAAATTCCATTGCCTATCGGTAGATATCTTTTCTTGGAATTCTCCATGCTGAACCTCTTCAGCATAGTATCAATGTACGTGGACTGGGATAAGCTAAGCAACCTTTTAGATCTATCCCTATAGATCCTCATCCCTAGGATGTAGGAAGCTTCTCCCAGATGCTTTATGGAGAACTGTGACGACAGCCAAATCGTTATTCCCTGTAATGCAGGGACATCATTCTCGATTAAGAGAATATCATTCACATACAATACAAGAAATACCACTACTGGACCATTAGCCCACTTATAAATGCAGGGCTCTTCTCCATTCTTAACAAAGCCATACATTTTGATCGTCTTATCAAAACGTATGTTCCAACTCCATGATGCCTGCTTAAGTCCATAAATAGACCTCTGTAGCCTACACACCTTAGACTCATTTGTGGATGTGAATCCTTCAGGTTGTATCATATACACCTCTTCATCCAGCTCTCTATTTAGGAAAGCTGTCTTCACATCCATCTGCTAGGTTTCATAGTCCAGATGGGCAGCTATCGCAAGCATAATCCGAATGGATTTGAGCATTGCCATAGGAGAAAATGTCTCGTCATAGTCTATACCATAATGTTGACGATATCCCTTGACAACCAGACGGGCTTTATAGGTCTCTGCCTTTCCGTCTGCACCTCTTTTCCTCTTGAAGACCCACTTACACCCTATGGGTTTTACTCTTTCAGGTGGGTCAACCAATGTCCACACATCGTTGACCTTCGTGGACTCCATTTCAGATTTCATGGCCTCTAGCCATTTCTCAGAGTCAGGTCTCTGTATTGCATCCATGTAGGTGATCAGATCCTCATCATTTTCATCAAGTTTGATAGGATTGCTGTCTCGGACCAAGAAACCATAGTATCTGTCCGGTTGACGTGGTACTCTACCAGATCATCTTAAGGGTGCAGGAACAATGGGCTCTGGATCTGATCTAACCAAATCCGATTCAGGTTGAGCAACTTGTGTCGGTTTTTCCACCTGCCGAACTTCCTCAAGTTCGATCTTAGAGGCAACAGTCCCTTCACCAAGAAACTTTTTTTCCAAAAAGATTGCCTTAAGGCTGACAAATATCTTTTGGTCATCAGCTAGGTAGAAATAATACCCTTTGGTCTCTTTTGGGTACCCTATGAAATAACACTTGTCAGACCTAGGTCCAAGCTTGTCCGTAATTAAACGTTTAACATAAGCCAGACACCCCCAAACCCTAAGGTGCGAGAGTACTGGCTTACGTCCTATCCATATCTCATAAGGTATTTTGGTTACAGACTTACTCAGAACCCTATTTAGAAGGTAACAAACTGATTCGAGCGCATATCCTCAGAAGGATATCGGCAGACCAGCAAACTCCATCATGGATCGAACCATATCCAACAAGGTTCGATTTCTCCTTTCAGACACACCATTATGCTGTGGTGTTCCAGGAGGAGTCCATTGAGAGAGAATCTCATTCTCTCCAAGATATGTCAGAAACTCATTGTAAAGGTATTCACCTCCTCGATCAGATTAAAGAGTTTTAATACACTTTTCAGTTTATTTTTCTACCTCATTTCGAAATAGTTTGAACATTTCAAACGACTCCGACTTATGCTTCATTAAATAGACATACCCATACCTCGATAGGTCATCTGTGAAGGTTATGAAGTAGAAATATCCACCTCTTGCACTTGAGCTCATGGGTCCACATACATCAGAATGTATCAGACCCAAGAGTTCACTGGCTCGCTCACCTTTTCCAGTAAAAGGTGATTTGGTAATCTTCCCAAGAAGACAGGACTCATAGGTTGGAAGTGATTCACAATCACCAACTTCAAGAATTCCTTCTTTAGCCAACTTGTTTATGCTGTTCTTATTGATATAACCTAACCTACAGTGCCAAAGGTAGACTTTTGACATATTATCCATTCTAGGACGTTTACCGGAGGTTTGAACCATATTAACAGGCTGTGATAGTAAGTAAATTCTATTATTTAGTTGTCCAACAAATAGTGTAACATCATTCAAAATGATATTGCAAACATTTTTTTTTATTAAAAATTTATAACTGTACATGGCCAAAAGGCTTACATAAATAATATTTAATAAAAAACTTGGATAATAGTGACATTCACTCAGAATTACATTACGAGAGTTGATTACAAGGTTCATGATTCCTAAAGCTAGAACTGGAACTTTGCTCCCATCTCCAATGTTCAGGAACCTCTCACCTTCATCAAATCTCCTACTAACCTACAGATCCTGTATCGAATTATAGATATGATAAGGGCTTCCAGTATCCAATACCTAGGCAGTAGTATCATAAATGAAAAAGTTGCAAGGTGTTATCATATAATTACCTTGCTTCTTCTTCAGCCTGTTCGGATCCAGGGAGGCAATGTATAGAGGATAGTTCCTCTTCCAGTGCCCCTGCTTCTTGCAAAAGAAGCACTCCACCTGGCTCAAGTCGGGCTTGCACTTCTTGGTCTGACCCTATGCATACGTCCTAGCAAGCGGCCACACCTTCTTATTCTTCTTCTTGTTGTTCTTCTTCCCTTTTTTAAAGGGTCGACGTGTGGGAAAATTCAGTGCAGGGGTAAAATGATAATTTTAAATTTTTTTTAAAATTATGATTTTACAGTAAAAAAATATTAATTAATTTAATTAATTAATATAAATTTACCCTACACTAGGATCTAAATATGATATATAGCATGCATGCATTTAAATTTGAAATTCAAATTTGAACAATAAACACTTTACTGTAATGTGTTCAGAACACAACACCTTTGTGCGGATAGTAGATCGCCGTAATCTGATCACCGTCGGGAGAGTCTGATCATCATGATGCAGTCACACAACATGTCTAGCCTCTACAGATCATCCACACAAAGCTCCCGATCTGATCGACTCCTCACGAGTGCTAGCTCGTTGTAGAGCCCTTTTGACGGTCGATGCTGATCGAACTCTTTCGATCGATGTCTGTCGATTCTTTGAATACTCTGGATCATCAACAGATGTACTTGAGAGGATGTTGAAGATCTCCTTAAGATTTTATGGGCTTACGACACTCATAGCTCACTTTCTCACTTCCCGAACCCCAGGCTAAAACTCTAGGGAACTCACCAGAAATCTTGCACCCATTTTTCTTTCTTTTCTTTCTTTTTATCTTGGAAGGATATGGACTTCCTTGTCACGCACAAGACTTCTCACGCCCCAAAATTTTTCTTCAAAAATCTTCTTCTTGCATGCCCCACTATTCTTCTCCTTTTATAACAACATCAAACGTCTTATCCAAAAGAAAAGATAAAGATGAGTAATTGCACATTTGAATTCAAATCAAATTTTGAATTCAAATGGACACCAACTCATCTCTTATCTACTAAAGGTGTGAGGCATGACTTAAATTATGGATGGAGTGATTTCATGAGAAACATTTTCTCATGTAATAAATGGGGCGTAAAAAAAGGGATAAGGTGCAAAGATTGATCTAACTTTATTTTGAATTTGAATGGCCAACCAATCATCCTTATCCATTCATTTGGCACATTAAAGTGGGGCATGGAGAGGTCTTGGCATGAGGAAAAAATTCATGAGAAGTTCCTTCTCATGAATTCAAATGGGTGCAATGGAAGTGAGGTGGCGCATGGAGATTGGGTCAAAGTGGTTTAATTATTTAAACCAACCTAATTGAACCAAATAAGTTAGATCCAATTAGACTAATTTAAATCCATCTTAATTAAGTTTAATTAGGCTCAATAAAATCTTAATCAAATCAGAAATTGACTAAGCCTAACCCCTGATCAAATCAGGGACCAAACCATCTCGATGATTAGGTCAACTCTTAACCTAATCGGGTCAAACCCAACTGAATCCACTTCAATTGGACTTGTTCCAAAAATAATTACTCAATTAAATTGAGTTAATTAGTGATCAAATCACTAATTAAACCTCTCATAAATATTGAGTTCAAATTCGATGGGCAATCGGGCATCAGAATTCATCGATATGTAACCCTGATCGAAAAATCTCAACCAGTGAGACTCTTGCCCCCGGTACCCATAATGTGTGGAACTCGTGATCAGAGAATCCTGATTCTCGATCACTGAGTCCCAAACATATAGGATTCTACACCAACCATCAGATCAGATAGGAACCTCTAATGTGTGTGACCCCGCAGGTTCGAACCTAAGCCGGTAGCACAGGAACCAATTCCTGTACTAATCGAAGTGACCATCTAGCAATGGTCCCCGACATCCGGATAAGTCGAAGAGTCACAATCGCAATACTCAGAACCTACATGAATATGGTTACTATATAATTCATCCTTTTGACCCCTGTGTTTAGGATGACTCAGGGTTAAACTGTCAACCCTGATCAGATCATCCGAATCGTGCTTAACTCAAATAGTCCTGTGACTCCTCACAAGGACTACCCTAGCCAAGATTTTGCTAAAATGAAACACGAATGTACACAGCTCCTAAATTGGAGTGGTCAATCCCATCTTGACACACGCACTGATAAGTCAAGTACTTGACTACACCTAGCAGCCTTCCGTCATTGAATTAAAAATTCAGATAGTCCAGTGCCTAAGTGCAGTGAGTTGCTTGCAAGTCACCATGGTGGTCTCAGGTCGGAGGGACATTTATACCCATATCCCATCAGAGCAAATCTTGATGGCAGAAATAGCTCCAGAGTCGGTCACGTTCAGTGTAGATGTATGCTTACATCTCACCTGTATGCCATACCAGTGTCTCCACACTCCTTTGTTAAGAGGACAACCAACCTATATGGCATACAACGACCTATGCTTGATAAACGTTGTTGTCCTTGGTAACAACGTATCATTTGATCGCGAACTGGTTTTAGGACTAAACGATAAATCCTCCTTTGTTGAGTCTAAATAGTCCTAAGGACTTCACCACAACATAGGAGTTCATTAGAAGATGAAACATTTTATGATGAAAAATATCAAAATAATTTTTATTAATTCATAATTCATGTACAAATATAAAAATGAACACAACCGTCAACAGGCTGATGATTGGCTTTGGGACACTATTCCCAACAATCTCCCACTTGGCCTAAAGCAAATCGGTGCAGTATCTAATACCCATTTTCGATTTGTAGTTGTCGAACTCCTTCACCGCAATGGCTTTAGTGAATGGGTCAGCCAGGTACTCCTTTCCGTCGATCTTCTGAATATTGACGTCACCTCGACCCATAATTTTTCGGATGAGATGGTAGCGGTGCAGAATATGCTTCATTCGCTGGTGTGCCTTTGGTTCCTTCACCTAAGCAATGGCTCCAGAGCTGTCACAGTAGAGCAGAACTGGACCAACAAGGAAGGGTGCTACTCCGAGCTCGATGATGAATTTTCTCAGCCACACTACTTCTTTGGCAGCATCTGATGCAGCGACATACTCCGTCTCGTAAACTGAATCAGCCACTGTGTGCTGCTTGGAACTTTTCCAACAGATAGCCCCACCATTAAGGGTAAAAATAAATCCCGACACACTTTTGCTGTCATCGTTATCAGACTGAAAACTAGAGTCTGTAAACCCTGTAAGTCTCAAGTTCGATTCACCATAAACAAGCCACTGGTCCTTAGTATTTCTAAAAAACTTCAGGATGGTTTTAACAACCTTCCAGTGATTCTCCCTTGGATCAGATTGGTATCTACTCACTACCCCTAGTGAGTATGCCACATCTGATCATGTACATGTCATGGCGTACATAATAGATCCCACTGCCGAAGCATATGGAATCCTACCCATACGCTTTCTCTCTTGAGGTGTTGTTGGACAATCCCTCTTTAAGAGAGAAATTTTATGGCCTATTGGAAGATAGCCTTTCTTAAAATTCTCCATGCTGAACCTCTTCAGTATAGTATCAATGTACGTGGACTGAGATAAACCAAGCAACCTTTTAGATCTATCCCTATAGATCCTCATCCCTAGGATGTAAGAAGCTTCTCCCAGATCCTTCATGGAGAACTATGATGACAGCCAAATCTTTATTCCTTGTAATGCAGGGATATCATTTTCGATTAAGAGAATGTCATCCACATACAATACAAGAAATACTACTACTGGATAATTAGTCCACTTATAAATGCAGGGCTCTTCTCCATTCTTAACGAAGCCATACGTCTTGATCGTCTTATCAAAATGTATGTTCCAACTCCGTGATGCCTGCTTAAGTCCATAAATAGACCTTTGTAGTCTGCACACCTTAGACTCATTTGTGGATGTGAATCCTTCAAGTTGTATCATATACACCTCTTCATCCAGCTCTCTGTTTAGGAAAGCTGTCTTCACATCCATCTGTCCGATTTCATAGTCCAGATGGGCAGCTATCCCAAGCATAATCCGAATGGATTTGAGCATTGCCACAGGAGAAAACATCTCGTCATAGTCTATACCATAACGTTGACGATATCCCTTGGCAACTAGACTGGCTTTATAGGTTTTCACCTTTTTGTCTGTGCCCCTCTTCCTTTTGAAGACCCACTTACATCCTATGGGTTTTACTCTTTTGGGTGGGTCAACCAATGTCCACACATCGTTGACCTTCATGGACTCCATTTCAGATTTCATAGCCTCCAGCCATTTCTCAGAGTCGGGTCTCTGCATTGCATCCATGTAGGTGATCGGATCCTCATCGTCTTCATCAAGTTCGATAGGATCGCCATCTCAGACCAAGAAACCATAGTATCTGTCCGGTTGACATGGTACTCTACCAGATCGCCTTAAGGGTGCTTGAACAATGGGCTCCAGATCTGATCTAACCAAATCCAGTTCATGATCAGCAACTTATGTCGGTTTTTCCACCTGTCGAACTTCGTCAAGTTCGATCTTAGAGGCAATAGTCCCTTCACCAAGGAACTCCTTTTCCAAAAAGATTGCCTTAAGGCTGACAAATACTTTTTGCTCATCAGCTAGGTAGAAGTAATACCCTTTGGTCTCTTTTGGGTACCCTATAAAATTATACTTGTCAGACCTAGGTCCAAGCTTGTCCGTAATTAAACATTTAACATAAGCCAGACACCCCCAAACCCGAAGGTGCGAGAGTACTGGCCTACGTCCTATCCATATCTCATATAGCATTTTGGTTACAGACTTACTCGAAACTCTATTTAGAAGGTAACAAACCGATTCGAGCGCATATCCCCAGAGGAAGATCGACAGACTAGCAAACCCTATCATGGATCGAACCATATCCAACAAGGTCCGATTCCTCCTTTCAAATACACCATTATGCTGTGGTGTTCTAGGAGGTGTCCATTGAGAGAGAATCCTATTCTTCCCAAGATATATCAGAAAATCATTGAAAAGGTATTCACCTCCTCGATCAGATTGAAGAATTTTAATACACTTTTCAGTTTATTTTTCTACCTCATTTCGGAATAGTTTGAACATTTCAAATGACTCTGACTTATGCTTCATTAAATAGACATACCCATACCTCGATAGGTCGTCTGTGAAGGTTATGAAGTAGAAATATCCACTCTTGCACTTGAGCTCATGGGTCCACATACATCAGAATGTACCAGACCCAAGAGTTCACTGGCTCGCTCACCTTTTCTAGTAAAAAGTGATTTGGTCATTTTATCAAGAAGACAGGACTCACAGGTTGGAAGTGATTCACAATCACCTACTTCAAGAATTTCTTCTTGAGCCAACCTGTTTATCCTGTTCTTATTGATATGACCTAGCCTACAGTGCCAAAGGTAGACTTCTGACATATTATCTATTCTAGGGCGTTTACCGGAGGTTTGAACCACATTAACAGGTTATGATAGAAAGTAAATTCCATTATTAAGTTGTCCAACAAACATTGTAACACCATTCAAAATGATATTGCAAATGTTTCCTTTTATTAAAAATTGATAACCGTTCATGGCCAAAAGGCCTACAAAAATAATATTTAATAAAAAGCTTGGACAATAGTGACATTCACTCAGAATTACGTTTCGAGAATTGATTACAAGGTTCATGATTCCTAATGCTAGAACTGGAACTTTGCTTCCATCTCCAACGTTCAGAAACCTCTCGCCTTCATCAAATCTCCCACTGACCTGCAGACCCTGCATCGAATTGCAAATATGATAAGGGCTTCCGGTATCTAATACCCAGGCAGTAGTATCATAAATGAAAAAGTTGCAAGGTGTTATCATATAAGTACCTTGCTTCTTCTTCGGCCTGTTCGGGTCCAGGGAGGCAATGTATAGAGGATAGTTTCTCTTTCAGTGCCCCTGCTTCTTGCAAAAGAAGCACTTCGCCTGGCTCTGGTCGGGCTTGTGCTTCTTGGTCTGACTCTGTGTAGATGTCCAGCATGCAGCTGTACCTTCTTATTCTTCTTCTTCTTGTTCTTCTTCTTTCCTTTCTTAAAGGGTCGACGACCAGAAGAAGACCCTCCCACAATATTCATCGACTCCTTATGGAGCTGGTGATCCTTCTCAAAGTTCTGCAGCAACCTCAACAAGCCGTGGTAGTTCACTGCAGGCTTTGTCATCCGAAAATAAGTAAGGAAGGGGAGGAAGGACTGGGCAATGAATTAAGGATCGCATCCTTATCGAGCTGCTCATGTAGGGGAAAGCCCAATTTACTTAGGCACTCAATCATTTTGATCATGTACAGTACATGATCAGTGACTGAGGCTCCATCCCTCATTCGAGCATTGAAAATGGCATAACTAGTTTTGTGCCTTTCAACATCGTCAGGCGTGCCAAAGGAGTCATTCAATATTTGAAGCATCTCCTGTGGTTGGGTGTTCTCTAACCTGCGGCTGAACTCATCATTCATTGCCGCCAGCATAATGCACCGAACGGTGGTGCAGTCGTTGAGCCACTTTTGGTAAGTGTCTCAGACCACCCCTCTAGCGTTCAGGGCTGGCTCCTCAGGTGCCGGATCCGTTACTACATAAAGGATCCACTCATGCTCAAGGATGATTTTTAATTTTCGATATTAGCTATCAAAATTTGGTCCCATGAGCTTGTCATTATCTAATAATGACCGAAGGGATAGGGTAGTGGTCATAGCTGCATAAAGAAAAATCAGACCTCTATTAGTACATAAATTATAAATACTAAAGACTTGGACTTTAGTCAAAAGTTTCTCCTAGTATTTTTACGAACTGGTAGCCTCAACCTCCAATTCGAAGAATTACTTTAATTCCTTAGTGGGTACTAGAATCCACACAGACTACACACGAGCCCAACTTTGGTTGGTCAACCCATGTGCATCTATGGGTAGGTTCATAACCAGTTGTTTCTCTAAACAACTTTTAGTAATTGATTTTGCCCCAGAACCTAATCAGTAGGCTTTGGCCTCCACTGAAAAGATCTGGTTAGGTCCAACCATTAACATGATTTGATTTGGTGAATCGGACCAATAAATGATCAGACCCAACTTTGGCCGGCCAACCTGATCACCATCAGAAAGACACAAACCAAATTATCATATTATGAAAGATAATTCCATTAGTCAATAAGCACCAAGCCTTTGGGCCTCCAATGATTATTAAACTAATGGACTCATTATCACTCACTTAATGGGAGGCTATGACTTAGTTATCAATATAACTTAATCATTTTTAGGACCTAATAATTTTTGAGGATTTTATTAAAGAATAGATGAGAAGATAAATTACTAGCCAATTTCAATCCTCCCACTGACTTCACCAAGTCAGATTAAAAAAGATTTAATTAAGCCAGCATTAGGAGCACCTAAATCAGTCAAACTGATTTACCTAATGACATGGGTGAGCCCTAATCACAAAGTGATCTAATCAAAACCTAATTCACCAGGTTGGCCAAGTAAGTGAGATCACTGGTGGGGATATGCCATTAACTCGTCAGAGATCGAATCACTGTGAGTAGCTCCCACTTAAAAACTACTGGTCAAACTGCCAAACTTACCTTAGACACCAACCGGTTCATTAGTTTTAATTTGATCAACTTAGTAAATAGGGTTCCACCGCATAGCCATGAATTAAGTCCATCTTGGTCTAGTTAAAGACATGGACCCATTCAACTACAACTATTGGAGTTGAGTCTAGAGTATCCTTGACCTAATCTAATTCAACTTTTGATTAGATTTGATCAATTACTCTAATTTAGTCCATTTCTTTAAGCTAACCTTAGGTCTAACCCAATTATGGACCTAATCCATCTAACCCATTGACCCACAAGTTTATGCAATTGTCTTAGATCTTAATTCATAATTCTAGACCTACTCGACAACACTTAATTCTTTTAATTAAGTATTTGGGCTGATGGGTTAGGGTTTGGCATTTCAAAAATAATTTTCAAATTTGAAAGGTTTTATTTTCTGTTCACCAAATATGTTGACTCATTTCACAAATAGATCAGCACATTTCATAAATAGCAATCCTATTGCTAATTACATAACAGAAAATAACTCAATCAAAATAAATCATGAATATTCTTTTAGATCTAATCTAATATATTCATGATAAATTTCACAATGGAATCTGTTGGTGCAAAAATCTGCTTGCGTCGGAGAAGCTGGAGTCGGGGAAGCCGCGGTCACCGCCGGGACCTGCAAGGGAAGTCTAAACCGGAGGTGGGGTTGCTCCGGCAAGACCCTCCGACGCTCAAGTCAGTTCTCTGCCTCAACAAGAATGGAGTGCTCGAACGGAGAGTTTAGCAGAGTTTTGAGATAAGAAAATGAGCTTAGAGAATAACGTATCTGGGTCCCCCTTTTATAGGCGGAGGAGGCAACGGATTGATGGCAATATTTGTAACCGTCTGGTAGTGGGCCGCCCATGGTCAGGGGAATTTATTGCGAAGGGTAGTGGGGTAGACCCGTGGCTATTGTCATAGCCCGCCACGTAGGGCCTGTTGCAGGTAGTGGAGCGGCGTCCGTTGCCGCTAGTTGTCAGCGAGTAGTGGGATCGTGCAGCACCTGCCGCGGGGAGCGGAGCAGAATCGTGGCCGTTGACACAGCCTGTCAGAGAGTAATGGAATCCACCGCAGGGGGTGATGGAGCCGCACGGAATCCGCTACAGGAAGTGAAACAGGATCATGGTTGTTATTGTGATCTGCCAGGGGGTGCGGATCTGTTGATCGAGGCTCGACGGCGGTCGGAGTCCGACCTCTATAGAAGTCCGGGAGGGGTCCTCCTTTCGGTTGGGGTCGTGGGTGGAGTCCGGCTCCCGTAGGAGTCCGGACGGAGCTTACCTACAGTGGATACTAAAAGCGGAACCCGGCTCCCGTAGGAGTCCGGGCGGAGTACTCTGCAATCAAAGTTAAAGATGAAGTCTAGCTCCCGTAGGAGTCCGGACGGAGCTTACCAGCAGCTGATACTGAAGGTGGAGCCCGCTCCCGTAGGAGTCCGGGCGGAGCCGAGTTGCTGTTGGTGTCGAAGGCGGAGCCCGGCTCCCGTAGGAGTCCGGGCGGAGCCGAGCTGCTGTTGATATCGAAGGCGAAGCCCGGCTCCCGTAGGAGTTCGGGCGGAGCCGTGCTGCTCGAAGTCGAAGGCGGAGCCGGCTCCCGTAGGAGTCCGGGCGGAGCTGTGCTGCAGTCGATGTCGGAGGCGGAGCCCGACTCCCGTAGGAGTCCGGGCGGAGTCCTCTGCAATCAAAGTTAGAGGTGAAGTCCGGCTCCCGTAGCATTCCGGATGGAGCTTACCAGCAGTTGATACTGAGAGCGGAGCCTGACTCCCGTAGGAGTCCGGGCGGAGCTGTGCTGCAGTCGATGTCGGAGGCGGAGCCCGGCTCCCGTAGGAGTCCGGGCGGAGCCGCTCTATAGCTGATGTCGGAGGTGGAGCCCGGCTCCCTAGGAGTCCGGGGGAGCCGCTCTGAAGTCGATGTCGGGGGGGAGCCCGGCCTCCCGTAGGAGTCCAGGCGGAGCTGTGCCGCTGCCGATTCCGTCGAGGGTTTCGGCTGTGGGTATAAAGAGCCCGGCTCCCATAGGAGTCCGGGCGGAGCCGCTCTGAAGTCGATGTCGGGGGCGGAGCCCGGCCTCCCGTAAGAGTCCGGGCAGAGCTGTGCCACTGTCGATTCTGTCGAGGGTTTCGGCTGTGGGTATTTTATACCCAACACCAGTCCTCCTACTTCCGAGTTTGAATTTCAAGCGAAGGAAGTACACAGAGAGAGAGATGGGTACAGCCAGAACCGTCCCTTCGAATCCTGCGCACTGCCGTCTTCAGATATTTTGGCATTTAATGTGTGTACGTCAGAGCCCGCTTTTCGAGGAAGGTGACCTGAAGAGTCTTTTCGGAACCCCCATTGAAACGCGATCCCAAGCACTGTGCCACGGGAATTTGCGAGCGATCAACCCTCGATAGCAATGAAGGAATAAGCGCGACACGTGGCACACACCAGCTGGCCCAGGAATACTCTCCGCCATAACTGCACTAGGATCCGTCGGCTATTTAAACCCCTCAGTCCTTTCATGGCTTCATCCTGGCGCTTTTCTTTCGTCTGAGAGTCTTGCTTCCCTCGCACCAGTCCTTGCCTCCTTCAGCCCCCCAATTCTTCTCTGAGGGTTTCCACACCATGTCCTCTACTCTGGAGGTTGTTCTTGAGGGATTTTTAGGGCTTGGAGGAAGGTGAGGAGGAGAATGGCGGCCGGTGAGAATCTCCGTCGTTTTAAAGGGGACCCGGGGAAGAATTCCTTCAACAACAGGGGTTTAGTAACGGGGGTTGTCGGTGAAGTTATTCTGCCCGCAAATTTTGGAGTAGCAAGGCAGGGTGATACCGATCAAGAGGGCAGAGCTGCCGTCATAAGCCATGACGGGATCCTTAACGCCGTCGGGGCCGAGGGACCGGAGGTGGTCGGTGTCGACGGTGGGGCAGTGGAACTTGTTGCGGGGACGGTGGAAGTAGCGCATGCCGATCTTGCAGGAGCATTTTGGGTGCGGCTGTCGTGGGGCATTCGGAGATGAGGCACATCTCTGGCGTCGCTACCGCTTCCGAGGTGACTCCGGTTCTTCTTGAAACAGGTCTTTGCTACTGCCGCCGTTGCCCTTACCCCTCTGGAGATCTATCCCACCCTTTTCCCGCTAGGGTTGGGACTTCGGAGACAGAATGAGGCGAGATGGGGCGAGAGCTGTTACACGCACTGGAGAACGCGATTGAGAAGGACAGAGATGGGAAGAGGAGTTCGTAGCTCGGAGCGGCCTCCGGTGCACCCTTCCCAACCATGTTTGCGAGGCTTGCGATGACGTGTATCTTCTTCTTCTTTTTTTCCTGACCCACCGGGTTCTGTAACGTATACTCTTGTTAAATGAAAAAGAGATTTTGTTACCTCATCTGTATCTCGCATTAAATAGTTGTCTGTCAAACTTCTTCATTTTTCTTTCCTTTTTTCTTCCTTCTCTTCTTCTTTTCTTTTTCACGTCGTCCCAAGGTCATTGACGAACTCTTCTGTTCATGTGGGGTTGTCGTTTGCTGAGCTCCTTTTCGGCTTTTATGCTGTTCGAAGATACCCAATTGTCATTTCATTGATGGTTGCAGGTTTGCTTGGGGCCCTTCGGGCCCGAGATTCCTCCTAGGGCTTGAATTCGGGGATTCGAGCTTCCGTTGCCTTCGGGCACTATTTGCTTTCCTTTTTTGCTTGGATTTTTCTCCGTCGAAGTCGGGGCTAAGTTCGGCTCCCTTGGTAGTCCGAACGAGAAGCCCTCCTAAAGTTGGAGTAGCCCGGCTCTCGTAGGAGTCAGGGCAAAGTTTTCCTGCAATCAAAGTCATAGGCAAAGTCCAGCTTCCGTAGAAGTCCGGGCGGGGTTGTCCTGTAGCTGATGTCGGTGATGGAGCCCAGCTCCCGTAGGAGTCCGGGTGAAGTCTTCCTTGGCGTCACAGACGGAACCCGGCCCCCGTAGGAGTCTGGGCGAAATCTTTTTTGTCGTTGGAACCCGGCTCCCATAGGAGTCCGGGTAAAGTCTTCTTTGTCGTTGGAACCCGACTCCCGTAGGAGTCCGGGTAAAGTCTTCTTTGTCGTTGGAACCCGACTCCCGTAGGAGTCTGGGTAAAGTCTTCTTTGTCGTTGGAACCCGGCTCCCATAGGAGTCCGGGTAAAGTTTTCTTTGTCGTTGGAACCCGGCTCCCGTAGGAGTCCGGGTAAAGTCTTCTTTGTCGTCAGAACCCGGCTCCCGTAGGAGTCCGGGCCTTTCATTTCGCTCGAGCTGGCGTGAGGTTCTCCTCGTGTTCCTGACATGGCTGTGGGGGCACATTGGGCATTGTAAGGCCTCTCCCCCCATCCGATCTAAAAGAACCGGGCCTTCGACTTTGCTCAAGTTAGGCGAGGTTCTCCTCCTGTCCCTAACAGGGCTGTGGGGCACATATGGGCGTTGTGAGGCCTCTCCCCCCATCTGGTCTAAAAGAACCGGGCCTTCGACTTTGCTCAAGTTAGGGCGAGGTTCTCCTCCTGTCCCTAACAGGGCTGTGGGGGCACATATGGGCATTGCGAGGCCTCTCCCCCCATCCGGTCTAAAAGAACTGGGCCTTCGACTTTGCTCAAGTTAGGGTGAGGTTCTCCTCCTGTCCCTAACAGGGCTGTGGGGGCACATATGGGCGTTGTGAGGCCTCTCCCCCCATCCAGTCTAAAAGAATCGGGCCTTCGACTTTGCTCAAGTTAGGGCGAGGTTCTCCTCCTGTCCCTAACAGGGCTGTGGGGGCACATATGGGCGTTGCGAGGCCTCTCCCCCCATCTGGTCTAAAGAATCGGGCCTTCGACTTTGCTCAAGTTAAGGCGAGGTTCTCCTCCTGTCCCTAATAGGGCTGTGGGGGCACATATGGGCGTTGCGAGGCCTCTCCCCCCATCCGGTCTAAAAGAATCGGGCCTTCGACTTTATAAGATTGCCCTCTTTTTTTGATACAGTTTGCTTGAATTGTCCCAAGACAGATGGGCACGCATTTTTTGATTAAGACAAAATTACTGGTAGTACATCCGTAAGTTTTCTGAGCTCCACGATCGCGGGAGGTCGGCTCCTCCGAGCTCCTTAAGATAATAAGTTCCAGGCCGGACTACTTCCTTGACCTCGTAAGGTCCCTCCCAGTTTGGGGCAAGTTTCCCCTGGCCCTATGGTTGCGAGATAGCAGCTCGTCGGAGCACTAGATCTCCTACTTTAAATGCCTTGTTCTTGACTCGGGCGTTGTAATATCGGGCAACTTTCTGCCTGTAGGCTGCCATTCGAACCTGAGCAATCTCCCACCTTTCTTCTAGCAGGTCGAGGTTGGCTCTGAGACTTTGTGCGTTTTGGGGTTCGTCGAATGCCACGACTCGTGCCGACGAAAGTTTAAGCTCGATCGGGATGACGGCTTCCATACCAAAGGCTAAGGCAAAGGGAGTCTCCACTGTAGGCAACCTCTGGGTGGTTCGATACGCCCATAGTACATGATAAAGTTCGTCCGCCCAAGTTTCCTTTGCTTTTTCGAGCCTTGTCTTAATCCCCTGCAAAAGGGTTCTGTTAGTTACCTCAGCTTCGCCGTTCGCCTGGGGATGGGCCACTGATGTGAAGTTGTGGGAGATGTTTAGATCTTCACAGAATTCAGCGAATCTGGCTCCCGTGAATTGCCGTCCATTATCAGTGATTAGGGTTCTAGGCAAACCGAACCTGTATACGATTGATTTCCAGATGAAATCCTGCACTTTCGCTTCTGTGATTTTTGCTAGCGGCTCGACCTCGACCCATTTGGTGAAGTAGTCGATCGCTACAAGGAGAAACTTCCTCTGACCGGACGTCATGGGAAAGGGGCCAAGAATATCCATCCCCCATTGTGCAAAAGGCCATGGGGCACTCAAGGGTGTGAGCTCGGTAGCAGGTTGTCTCTGGATGTTGGCGTATCTCTGGCATCGATCGTACTTTTTGACATATTCGATTGAATCATGATGCATTGTTGGCCAGTAATACCCTTGGCGGAGTAGCTTGTGGGATAAAGATCTGGCACCCAAATGGTTTTCGCAAGCTCCCTCGTGTACTTCCCATAAAGCGTAGTCAGCTTCTGAGGGCCGGAGACACCTTAAGAGGGGCAAGGAGTATGATCTTTTGTACCATTTGCCCTCATAAAGGATGTACCGGGAGGCTTGATTTCGGAGCTTCCAGGCCTCTTTCGCATCCTGGGGGAGAATTCCGTCTTTAAGATAGGTTGTCAGTGGGTCGACCCAGCTGGGCTCGTGGTCGATCTCCATTACGGGCCGCAGTTCTTCCGTACTCGGATGTTTTAAAACTTCAAAGAGGACGCCTTTGGGCAATTCGGCCGGAGCCGATGTCGCCAGTTTGGAGAGAAGATCGGCTCTGGTATTCTCCGACCTTGGAATTTGTCTGATGTCAAAACTGCTAAAGGTAGGGGTGAACTCCTTCACTTTCTCAAGATATTTGGCCATGCTGTCCTCCCTTGCTTCATAGCTCCCGCTGACTTGCCCCACCACAAGTTGGGAGTCGCTGTGCACCCGGAGTTGGCCTATTCCAAGCTCTTTGGCGACCCTTAATCCTGCAATCAGAGCTTCATATTCCGCTCCATTGTTTGTTGCGAGGAACTCGAAACGCAGGGCGTACTCCGCGACGACTCCCTCCGGGCTGACCAAGATCAGTCCTGCACCCACGCCTGCCATGTTGGAAGATCCATCCACATAGAGGGTCCAAAAGCAATCGGAGGGGCTGGCTTCTTCGTTGGGGGAGTTCGGTCGAGCCTTCAGGTCGTCAACTTTGCTTTGCTCAGGTTCGGCCTCCTCGGGGATGGTGCACTCTACTATGAAATCTGCCAATATTTGGGCCTTTATTGCTGGTCTAGGTTTGTAGTTGATGTCAAATTCTGTGAGCTCGATTGCCCATTTTGCCATTCTTCCAGAGGTATCAGCTCGGTGCAAAATCATCTTGATCGGTTGATCGGTGAGTAGCGTCACCGTGTGCCCTTGAAAGTAAGGTCGGAGTCTCCGAGCTGCAATCAACAAGGCGTAGGTCAGTTTTTCTAATTTAGTATACCTGGTCTCGGCGTCCCTCAGCGCACGGTTAATGTAGTAGACCGGCCGTTGGACTTTCATTTCTTCTTTGACAAGGACAGCTGCGAGGGCTGTGGGAGAGACTGCCAGGTATAAAAATAGTTCCTCCCCAGGTTCGAGCTTCGCCAGCAGTGGGGGTGAGCTAAGGTAGCCTTTTAATTCTTTGAATGCCTGTTGGCATTCAGAGGTCCAACAGAAGTTCTTCGGCTGCTTGAGGGTTTGAAAGAAGGGCAAACATCGTTCGGCCGACCTCACGACAAAGCGATTAAGAGCCGCAATCCTTCCCGTGAGGCACTGAACCTCCTTGATCGACCTTGGGGCGGTCATATTTTGGATGGCGCAAATTTTCTCCGGATTGGCCTCGATCCCGCACCCCGATACCATGAAGCCCAGAAACTTTTCTGAGGTTACCCCAAAAGCACATTTGGTCAGGTTCAGCTTCATTCTGTACTTTCGAAGAGCGTCAAAGATTTCCTCGAGATCGGCAACATGATTTCTGGAAGATCTGCTTTTCACGAGCATGTTGTCCACGTAAACCTCCATGTTTCGGTCGATCTGCTCCTTGAAGATTTTGTTCACCAGTCGCTGATAGGTTGCGCCCGCGTTCTTGAGGCCGAACGGCATAACCCTGTAGCAGTAAAGGCCGCGATTAGTGATAAAAGTTGTCTTTTCTTCATCTTCCAATGCCATTCTAATCTGGTTATAGCCGGAGAATGCGTCCATAAAAGTGAGGAGCTCATGGCCCGAGGTAGCGTCCACCAGTTGGTCGATCCTGGGAAGGGGGTAGCTGTCCTTTGGGCAAGCCTTATTCAGCTTTTTGAAGTCGATACACATCCTGCACTTGCCGTTTGCTTTCTTGACCAAAACAACATTGGAGATCCACTCAGGATAATTGACTTCCTTGATAAATCCGGCCTTGAGAAGCTTATCCACTTCCTCGGCTATTGCCTTCTGCCTCTCCGAGGCATGACTCCGGATTTTTTCTTTCGTCGGCCGATGTTTAGGGTCGACCGCCAGATGATGTTCCATGATTTTTGTGTCGATCCCCGGCATATCCATCGGGACCCATGCGAAAACGTCCGCATTTCTTCGGAGGAAATCCACAAGATGCGTCCGCACCTCCTCCCCCAGGTTGGAGCCAATTAACACCACATGCTCCGTGTTCCCATCATTCAGAGGGATTGGTATTAGGTCTTCAATTGGACCGCCCCTCTCTTCAGCGAGGTCATCGCGGGCATCCAATCCATCGACCGGACAGGGGTCCGCTTGATCGCTTCTTTGCAAGGCAATGTTGTAGCAATGCCTGGCCAGTGCTTGGTCTCCCCGGACTTCTTCGATCCCCTGGCTGGTGGGGAACTTCAATTTCAAATGGTAGGTTGAAACAACAGCTCTGAGGGCATTGAGGCCGGGTCGGCCAAGAATTACATTGTAGGCAGATGGCGCCTTTACCACTAGAAAATTCACCAGGGCTCTGGACTGCTTTGGATGCTGACCCGCGGTCACAGTTAGAGCTATCATTCCTTCCGTCGGAACGGCGTCACCGGTAAACCCTATTAAGGGGGAGCAAATCGGCCTTAGATGACCGCCAAGAGTGGCCATTCTTAAAAAGGCGTTGTAGAACAAGATGTCGGCCGAACTCCCGTTGTCGACGAGAATGCGACGGACGTCGTAATTTGCTATGTTCAAGGAAACTACGATCGCATCGTTATGAGGAAATTGGACTCCCTGGGCATCTTCTTCAGTGAAGGCTATGGGTTCTTCAACTTTTTGCCGCTTGAGGGATGCAGCTGATGTACTGATTGCCTCCCGCCGGGATTTCCCCGAGATGACGTTGACAGAATCCGATGGAGACCGGTCATCCGACCACCCTTTATCGGCGACCATAGCCGGAGGTAGTTGTGCAGAGACCTTGTGAGAGGGCATCAGACGAGGGAAGGAGGATTGGGCGTCGGAAAAGATGGCCGGAAGTGGGTCCGTTGAGCGCTCCTTTAAGAACAAGGGTGCTGCGAAGACACACCCCTTCCTCTAGCGCCAATCCTGTTGATGCAAAAATCTGCTTGCATCGGAGAAGCTGGAGTCGGGGAAGCTGCGGTCGCCGCCGGGACCTGCAAGGGAAGTCTAAACTGGAGGTGGGGTTGCTCCGGCAAGACCCTCCGACGCTCAAGTCAGTTCTCTGCCTCAACAAGAATGGAGTGCTCGAACGGAGAGTTTAGCAGAGTTTTGAGATAAGAAAATGAGCTTAGAGAATAACGTATCTGGGTCCCCCTTTTATAGGCAGAGGAGGCAACGGATTGATGGCGACATTTGTAACCGTCTGGTAGTGGGCTGCCCATGGTCAGGGGAATTTATTGTGAAGGGTAGTGGGGTAGACCCGTGGCTATTGTCATAGCCCGCCACGTAGGGCCTGTTGCAGGTAGTGGAGCGGCGTCCGTTGCCACTAGTTGTCAGCGAGTAGTGGGATCGTGCAGCACCTGCCGCGGGGAGCGGAGCAGAATCATGGCCGTTGACACAGCCTGTCAGAGAGTAATGGGTCCGCCACAGGGGGTGATGGAGCCGCACAGAATCTGCTACAGGAAGTGGAACAGGATCATGGTTGTTATTGTGATCTGCCAGGGGGGGCGGATCTGTTGATCGAGGCTCGGCAGCGGTTGGAGTTCGGCCTCTGTAGAAGTCCGGGAGGGGTCCTCCTTTCGGTTGGGGTCGTGGGTGGAGTCCGGCTCCCGTAGGAGTCCGGACGGAGCTTACCTGCAGTGGATACTGAAAGCGGAACCCGGCTCCCGTAGGAGTCTGGGCGGAGCACTCTGCAATCAAAGTTAAAGATGAAGTCCGGCTCCCGTAGGAGTCCGGACGGAGCTTACCAGCAGCTGATACTGAAGGCGAAGCCCGGCTCCCGTAGGAGTCCGGGCGGAGCCGAGTTGCTGTTGGTGTCGAAGGCGGAGCCCGGCTCCCGTAGGAGTCCGGGCGGAGCCGAGCTGCTGTTGATATCGAAGGCGGAGCCCGGCTCCCGTAGGAGTCCGGGTGGAGCCGTGCTGCTCGAAGTCAAAGGCGGAGCCCGGCTCCCGTAGGAGTTCGGGCGGAGCTGTGCTGCAGTCGATGTCGGAGGCGGAGCCCAGCTCCCGTAGGAGTCCGGGCGGAGTCCTCTGCAATCAAAGTTAGAGGTGAAGTCCGGCTCCCGTAGGAGTCCGGACGGAGCTTACCAGCAGTTGATACTGAGAGCGGAGCCTGACTCCCGTAGGAGTCCGGGCGGAGCTGTGCTGCAGTCGATGTCGGAGGCGGAGCCCGGCTCCCGTAGGAGTCCGGGCGGAGCCGCTCTGTAGCTGATGTCGGAGGTGGAGCCCGGCTCCCGTAGGAGTCCGGGCGGAGCCGCTCTGAAGTCGATGTCGGGGGCGGAGCCCGGCCTCCCGTAGGAGTCCGGGCGGAGCTGTGCCACTGCCGATTCCGTCGAGGGTTTCGGCTGTGGGTATAAAGAGCCCGGCTCCCGTAGGAGTCCGGGCGGAGCCGCTCTGAAGTCGATGTCGGGGGTGGAGCCCGGCCTCCCGTAGGAGTCCGGGCGGAGCTGTGCCGCTGCCGATTCCGTCGAGGGTTTCGACTGTGGGTATTTTATACCCAACAGAATCTTTACAATTAATTCCTTTCGCTGCTTCATCTGCATAGGATATAATTGCAGCGGTACCCCTACCGCCATAGGAGACCCCATCGAATGGGAGGAGAGGGTCTTTAAACCCTGGTTTTCTCCTATGATCGGATGGCCATGGCAACCAATCCAATTCAATTACTTACTACTTGGATCAAATATATCTAAATATACCAATTTCAAAATTTAAATTTCAAATTTTAAATTTTGAATTTCAAATTTCAAACAAATTTCAAATTTCAATTTCAAATTCAAATTTTTGAATTTTAAATTTTGAATTTTAAATTTTGAATTTTAAATTTCAAATTTAAAATTTCAACCAAATTTTAAATTTCAAATTTCAAATTTTGAATTTCAAATTTTTGAATTTTGAATTTTAAATTTCAAATTTCAAAATTCAAATTTCAAATTTTGAATTTCAAATTTTTGAATTTTGAATTTTGAATTTCAAAATTCAAAATTCAAATTTCAAAATTTGAATTTCAAATTTTTAAATTTTAAATTTTGAACAACTTTCAAAATTCAAAATTCAAATTTTAAATTTTAAATTTTTGAATTTTGAATTTTGAATTTCGAACAACTTTCAAAATTCAAATTTTAAATTTAAACTTTTAGATTACAACTTAATCTATGCATACAAATATATATATATCATATCTAAGAACCCGCTCTGATACCATTTGTGGGGAAATTCAGTGCAGGGGTAAAATGGTAATTTTAAAACTTTTTCAAAATTATGATTTTACAATGAAAAAATATTAATTAATCTAATTAATTAATATAAATTTACCCTACACTAGGATCTAAATATGATATATAGCATGCATGCATTTAAATTTAAAATTTAAATTTGAACAATAAACACTTTACTATAATGTGTTCAGAACACAATACCTTTGTGCGGGTAGTAGATCGCCGCAATCTGATCACTGTCGAGAGAGTCTGATCATCATGATGCAGTCACACAGCATGTCTGACCTCTACAGATCGTCCACATGAAGCTTCCGGTCTGATCGACTCCTCACGAGTGCTAGCTCGTTGTAGAGCTCTTTTGACGGTCGATGCTGATCGAACTCCTTCGATCGATGTCTGTCGATTCTTTGGATGCTCTGGATCATCAACAGATATGCTTGAGAGGATGTTGAAGATCTTCCTAAGATTTTGTGGGCTCACGACACTCGTAGCTCACTTTCTCACTTCCCGAACCCCAGGCTAAAACTCTAGGGAACTCACCAGAAACCTTGCACCCATTTTTCTTTCTTTTTCTCTTGGAAGGATATGGACTTCCTTCTCATGCACAAGATTTTTTATGCCCCAAAATTTTTCTTCAAAAATCTTCTTCTTGCACGCCCCACTCTTTTCCTCCTTTTATAACAATATCAAACGTCTTATCCAAAAGAAAAGATAAAGATGAGTAATTGCATATTTGAATTCAAATCAAATTTTGAATTCAAATGGACACCAACTCATCCCTTATCCACTAAAGGTGTGAGGCATGGCTTAAATTATGCATGGAGTGATTTCATGAGAAACCTTTTCTCATATAATAAATGGGGCATAAAAAAAGGGATAAGGTGCAAAGATTGATTGCCCATTCAAATTCAAACTTTATTTTGAATTTGAATGGCCAACCAATCATCCTTATCCATTCATTTGGCACATTAAAGTGGGGCATGGAGAGGGCTTGGCGTGAGAAAAAAATTCATGAGAAGTTCCTTCTCATGAATTCAAATGGGTGAAATGGAAGTGAGGTGGCGCATGGAGATTGGGTCAAGGTGGTTTAATTATTTAAACCAACCTAATTGAACCAAATAAGTTAGGTACAATTAGACTAATTTAAACCCAACTTAATTAGTCTTAATTAGGCTCAATAAAATTTTAATCAAATCAGAAATTAACTAAGCCCAATCTCTGATCAAATCAGGGACCAAACCATCTCGACCATTAGGTCAACTCTTAACCTAATCGGGTCAAACCCAACTGAATCCAATTCAATTGGACTTGATCCAAAAATAATTACTCAATTAAATTATGTTAATTAGCGATCAAATCACTAATTAAATCTCTCATAAATACTGAGTTCAAATTCGATGAGCAATCGGGCATCGAAATTCATCGATATGTAACCCTGATCCAAAAATTCCAACCAGTGAGACTCTTGACCCCGGTACCCATAATGTGTGGAACTCATGATCAGAGAATTCTGATTCTCGATCACTGAGTCCCAAACATGTAGGATTCTACACCAGCCATCAGATCAAATAGGAACCTCTAATGTGTGTGACCCCACAGGTTTGAACCTAAGCCGATAGCACAGGAACCAATTCCTGTACTAATTGAAGTGACCATCTAGCAATGGTACCCGACGTTCGGATAGGTCGAAGAGTCACAATCACAACACTCAGAACCTACATGAATATGGTTACTGTATAATTCATTATTTTGACCCCTGTGTTTAGGATGACTCAAGATTAAACTGTCAACCCTGATCAGATCATCCGAATCGTGCTCAACTCAAATAGTTCTGTGACTCCTCACAAGGACTACCCTGGCCAAAGTTTTGCTAAATTAAAACACGACTGTACACAGCTCCTAAACTGGAGTGGTCAATCCCATCTTGACACACGCACCGACAAGTCAAGTACTTGACTACACCCAGCAGCCTTCCATCACTGAATTAAAAATTCAGGTAGTCCAGTGCCTAAGTGCAATGAGTTGCTTGCAAGTCATCGTGGCGGTCTCAGGTCAGAGGGACATTTATACCCATATCCCATCGGAGCAAATCTTGACAGTAGAAATAGCTCCTGAGTCGGTCACGTTCAGTGCAGGTGTGCCAAAGGAGTCGTTCAACATTTGAAGCATCTCCTGTGGCTGGGTATTTTCGAACCTGCAACTGAACTCATCATTCATTGCTGCCAGCATTATGCACCAAACGGTGGTGCGGTCGTTGAGCCACTTCTGGTAAGAGTCTCGAATCGTCCCTCTAGCATTTGGGGCTGGTTTCTCAGGTGCCAGATCTGTTACTACATAAAGGATCCGTTCAAGCTCAAGGATGATTTTTAATTTTCGATACCAGCTATCGAAATTAGGTTCCATGAGCTTGTCATTATCTAATAATGATCGGAGCGATAGGGTAGTGGCCATAGGTGCACAAAAAAAAATCAGACCTTTATTAGTATATAAATTATTAATACTAAAGACTTGAACTTTAGTCTAAAATTTTTTTTAGTATTTTTACGAACTGGTAACCGCAACCTCCAATTCAAGGAATTACTTTAATTCCTTAGTGGGTACTAGAATCCACAAGACCACACACGAGCCCAACTTTGGTTGGTCAACCCATGTGCATCTATGGGTAGGTTCATAACCAGTTGTTTCTCTAAACAACTTCTAGTAATTAATTTTGTCCTAGAACCTAATCAGTAGGATTTGGCCTCCACTGAAAAGATTTGGTTAGGTCCAACCATTAACATGAGTTGATTTGGT
Source organism: Elaeis guineensis (assembly GCF_000442705.2). Classification (NCBI taxonomy): domain Eukaryota; kingdom Viridiplantae; phylum Streptophyta; class Magnoliopsida; order Arecales; family Arecaceae; genus Elaeis; species Elaeis guineensis. Next base: position 94,896,218 of record NC_025996.2, read on the forward strand.
GAATCTAACCAATAAATGATCAGGCTCGACTTTGGCTAGCCAACCTGACCACCATCATAAAGACTCAACCAAATTATCATATTATGAATGATAATTTCATTAGTCAATAAGCACCAGGCCTTTGGACCTCCAGTGATTATTAAACTAATGGACTCATTATCACTCACTTAATGGGAGGCTATGATTTAGTTATCACTATAACTTAATCATTTTTAGGGACCTAATAATTTTTGAGGATTTTATTAAAGGATAGAAGAGAAGAAATTGACCAGCCAATTTTAATCCTCCCACTGACTTCACTAAGTCAGATTAAAAAAGATTTAATTAAAGCCAGCATTATGAGCACCTAAATCAGTCACACTGATTTACCTAATGACATGGGTGAGCCCTAATCACCAAGTGATCTAATCAAAACCTAACTCATCAGGTTGGCCAGATAAGTGAGATCAGTGGAAGGGATATGCCATTAACTCGTCAGAGATCGAATCAATGCGAGTAGCTCCCTGTTAAAAACCACTGGTCAGACTGCCGAACTTACCTTAAACACCAACCGATTCATTAGTTTTAATTTGATCAACTTAGTAAATAGGGTTCAACCGCATAGCCATGAATTAAGTCCATCTTGGTCTAGTTAAAGACATGGACCCATTCAACTACAACTATTGGAGTTGAGTCTAGAGTGTCCTTGACCTAATCTAATTCAATTTTTGATTAGATTTGATCAATTACTCTAATTTAGTCCATTTCTTTAAGCTAACCTTAGGTCTAACCTAATTATGGATCTAATCCATCTAACCCATTGACTCACAAGTTTATGCAATTGTCTTAGGTCTTAATTCACAATTCTAGACTAACTAGACAACACTTAATTCTTTTAATTAAGTATTTGGGCTGATGGGTCAGGGTTTGGCATTTCAAAAATAATTTTCAAACTTGAAAGATTTTATTTTCTGTTCACCAAATGTGTTGACTTATTTCACAAACGGATCAGCACATTTCATAAACAGCAATCCTATTGCTAATTACATAACAGAAAATAACTCAATCAAAATAAATCATGAATATTCTTTTAGATCTAATCTAACACATTCATGATAAATTTTACAATTGAACATTTACAATTAAGTCCTTTCGCTGCTTCGTCTGCATGGGATATAATCGCTCGACACCCCTATCGCCATAGGAGAACCCCATCGAATGGGAGGAGAGGACCTTTAAACCCTATTTTTCTCCTATGACCGGATGACCATGGCAACCAACCCAATTAGACTACTTGCTACTTGGATCAAGTATATTTAAATATACCAATTTCAAATTTAAATTTCAAATTTCAAATTTCAAATTTTGAATTTCAAATTTCAAATAAATTTCAAATTTTAAATTTTTGAATTTCAAATTTTGAATTTTAAATTTTGAATTTTAAATTTAAAATTTTAAATAAATTTAAAATTTAAAATTTAAAATTTTGAATTTCAAAATTTTGAATTTTGAATTTCGAATTTCAAATTTCAAAATTCAAAATTTAAATTTTGAATTTCAAATTTTAAATTTAAACTTTTAGATTACTACTTAATCTATGCATATAAATATATATCATATTTTAGAACCTGCTCTGATACCATTTGTTGAAATTTCAGTGCAGGGATAAAATGGTAATTTTAAAACTTTTTCAAAATTATAATTTTACAGTGAAAAATATTAATTAATCTAATTAATTAATATATATTAATCCTACATAAGGATCTAAATATGATATATATAGCATACATTTAAATTTAAAATTTTGAATTCTATAGTAAATATTTTACTGTTATGTGTTCAAAACACATAACCTTCGTGCGGGTAGTCAATCATCACAGTCTGATCACTGTCGGAAAGGTCTGATCATCACAATATAGCCACACAGTATGTCTGGTCTCTGTGGATCATCCACACGAAGCTTTCGATCTGATTGGCTCCTCATGAATGCTAGTTCGTTGTAGAACCCTTTCGACGGCTGATGCTGATCGAACTCCTTTGATCGGTGTCTGCCGATTTCTCGGATGCTTCAGATCGTCAGCAGAGATACTTGAGAGGTTGATGAAGTTCTCTCTGAAGTCTGGTGGACTCACGATACTCGTAGCTCACCTTCTCACTTCCCGAACCCTAGGTAGAAACCCTAGGATACTCTCAGAAAATCCCTGCGCCCTTTCTGTTTCTTTTCTTTTCTCTTTTTTTCTTTTCTTTTCTCACGCACAGAGCCTTTCTCACGCCATCCTTTTTCTCTAGGATTAGATATGCGCACGCCCCATCTTCTCTTCTTTTTAAAATGGTGCAAGACCGCATTTTTACCATATTTTTACAGCATGAGAGGATAAAGCTAGGTGGTTGCTCACTTGAATTCAAATCGAATTTGAATTCAAATGCCAACCAACCAATCTTTATCCACTCAAGGAATGAGAAGGGAGGGGCGTGGGCTTCCTTTTGCATGGAGAATTTACATGAGAAACTTTTTCTCGTGTAGAGAATGGGGTGCATAGGTGGATAAGGTGGCGCATGGGATTAGTTGCTCATTCAAATTCAAACATCATTTGAATTTGAATGGCCAACTAATCAATCTTTATCCACTCAGATGGCGCACAAGGGAGGGTGTGGGAAGGCTTCTACATGGGAGAAAATTTATGAGAACTCATTTCTCATGAATTCAAATAGGCGCAGGTGAGCTGAGATGGTGCAGGGAGATAAGTCAAAGGTGGTTTCAAACCTAATTGAACCAACCTTATTAACATAGGTTAGGCACAATTAGACTAAATTAAACCCAATACAATTAGGCTTAATTAGGCTCAATAAAATCTTAATCAAATCAAAAATTGACTAAGCCAACCCCTGATCAGATCAGGGACCAAACCACCTCGGTGATTAGGTCAACTCTTAACCTAATCGGGTCAAACCCAACTGAATCCAATTCAATTGGACTTGATCCAAAAATAATTACTCAATCAAATTGAGTTAATTAGTGATCAAATCACTAATTAAATCTCTCATAAATATTGAATCTAAATTCGATGGGCAATCGGGCATCAAAGTCCATCGATATGAAACCTTGATCAAAGAGTCCCAAACCAGTGGGACTCTTGACCCCGGTACCCAAAATGTGTGAAACTTGTGATCAGAGAATCTTGATTCTCAATCACAGAGTCCTAGACATGTAGGACTCAGAGTCTCCGAGCATTTGGACTCTTGATGGAAGAGTCCCAACCCAGTGGGACTTTTCACCAGCCATCAAATCAGATAGGAACCTCTAATGTGTGTGACCCCACAGGTTCGAACCTAAGCCAGTAGCACAAGAACCAATTTCTGTACTAATCGAAGTGACCATCTAGCAATGGTACCCGACATCTGGATAGGTCGAATAGTCACAATCGCAACATTCAGAATCTATGCGAATATGGTTACTGTATAGTTCATCTCTTTTGACCCCTGTGTATAGGACGACTCAAGGTAAAACTATCAACCCTAATTAGATCATCCGAATCATGCTCAACTCAAACAGTCCTATGACTCCTCACTAGGACTACCCTGGCTAAAGTTTTGCTAAATTGAAGCACGACTATACACAGCTCCTAAACTGGAGTGGTCAATCCCATCTTGACACATGCACCAACAAATCAAGTACTTGACTACACCCAGTAGCCTTCCGTCACTGAATTAGAAATTCAGGTAGTCCAGTGCCTAAGTGCAGTAAGTTGCTTGCAAGTCACCGTGGTGGTCTCAGATCGGAGGGATAGTTATACCCATATCCGATCAGAGCAAATCTTGACAGCAAAAAAAGCTCCGGAGTCGGTCACGTTCAGTGCAGATGTACCCTTACATCTCACCTGTATGCCATACCAGTGTCTCCATACTCCTTGGTTAAGAGGACAACCAACCCATATGGCACACAACGACCTATGCTTGATAAATATTGTTGTCCTTGGTAACAATGTATCATTTGGTCGTGAACAGATTTAAGGACTAAACGACAAATCCTCCTTTGTCGAGTCTAAATACTCCTAAGGATTTCACCACAACACAGGAGTTAATTAGAAGATGAAATAATTTGTGATGAAAAATGTTAAAATAATTTTTATTTATTTATAATTCATATACTAATACAGGAAAGAGCACAACCGTCAACAAGCTGACGATTGACTTTGGGACACTATTTCCAACAAAAACTTGATTGAAAACAACATAAAAAAAATTAAAAAAAAGTTCAAAAAAAATAAAAGACAAAGTGATTTCTCTACTTTCTTCATGGAGAAGGGTGTCGGGTCGACTAGTAAGAATTGATTCGATTCCTGTTTTAAGCCCAACAACTTCTACAATGGGAGAACCTAATCAGCTCCAAATCTTTAAGGATTTATGTTATCCAGTCAGTTTCATCCAACCTTCTTACATCAGGTTGCTCCAACCTACTACAAATAACTTTAAAATTAAACTTCAAATTATTAATATGCTTCCAAAATTCATGGGAATAGAGGATGCATGCATATTAGAGAGTTTGAAGAGGTTTGTATAACCATGAGGCTGCAACAACTATTAAAGGATAAGATTAAGCTAAGACTGGTCAATTTTGCCCTTAAAGACAATGCTAAAAAGTGGCTCTATAGTCTTCCAAACCAATCTGTTATAACCTGGAGGGCTTTGTAAGAGTGTTCCTAAAGAAGTTCTTTTCCCATCACAAAACAGCTAGTATTAGGAATGAGATAAATCAATTTTACCAACTAGCTGGCGAATCATTCTGAAAATACTTCGATCACTTTAAGAACCTCTTGATCCAAATTTCACACCATGGAATAGAGACCTGGAGGCTATGCTAGATAATTTATAAAGGACTAGATTTAAATTTTAGAACCATGCTAGAGTCTATGTGTCAGGGTTAATTCATGTACAAGAAACCCATTGAAGCCTGACAATTTTTAGAAGACCTAACTAAGAAAAACTTACAATGAAAAATAACTAAAAAACCTGAGAGATCGACACCTTCGAGAGGTGGAATACACCAGATTCAGACCTCCCTAGCTATAGAGACCAAAATTATAACTTTAGCATGTAGGTTAAAGGCCTTAGAGCTATAGAGATCAGTCAATGTGAATCAAGTTTCTGCACCCATGTGCAATGTATGTATTGCACCCAACCATCTCCTTGAGGAATGCCTCTTCCTGATGAACCCAATAGAGAATGGATGTGCATAGGTAAATGCTACATACCAGAGATCAGTGAACAACTCCTATGCACCCATATATAACCCAGGATGGAGGAATCATCCCAACTTCTCATGGTCACAGAACCCAAATGTAGGCGGTCCTAGCTTCAACCAGCAAAATCTAAGGCCTAACCCTATGATAAACAATCCACCAGGCTTCAATAATAATGAGAAGAAACTTAGTTCTCTAGAAAAAGCCTAGAAGTCCTGGCTAAATCCAATGCTGACACCAATCTACACTGAATAATTTCATGCAAATCACGGGCCAACTTATAAATACTAATACCCAAGCTATAGTCCATTTGAAAATGCAGGTGGGTCAGCTAGCCTCTGTCATGAGTGAGTGAAAATGAGATAGGCTACCTAGCCAACCTGAGCCCAACTCAAGAAACCAAAATGATCCACGATTTCAATAAGAAAATCAAGTCAACCATTTGAATGCTATCACACCTTAAGATCCAGAAAACAAGTGGATAATAAGATAGGTATATCTGATGATAGAAAGAACTCACCTGCTGAGTCACTTTATGAACAACCCACCTTATAAACTCAAACTCCTGAAAACACCAAGCCCAGAACCCACAATTCCTAGAGCTCTTTTTTCAAATCAACTAAGGTTCAATAAAAAATCAAAATATTTGGATAAAATATTAGAGGTGTTTAAGTAAGTCCAGATAAATATCTCTCTTCTAGATATGATTAAACAAGTTCTGACCTATGCTAAATTTTTAAAAGATCTTTATACCAAGAAAAAGATCACCAATGTATCCAGAGAGTATTTTTAGCAATGAGTGTGAGCTCTACTTATCTAGTCATGTGCCAATAAAATATAAAGATCCAGGATCTTCGATAATTTCATGTGATATTAGAGAGATCCATATTGAGAAGGCCTTGCTAGATTTAGGGGCCAGTATAAATATTCTTTCTTTTTCAGTTTATAAGCAACTAAGATTGGGAGAACTTCTACCAATAAAGATCACGTTATAATTAGCAGATAGATCTCTTAGGATCTCTAAGAGAATGGTAGAGGATATTTTAATCAAGGTTGGTAATTTTATCTTTCCTGTAGACTTCATCATTTTAGAAACTGAATCAGTTACGAACCCCAAGGGTCATATCTCAGTTATTTTAGAAAGACCATTCTTAGCTACTGTAAATGCTGAAATCAACTATCAGAATGGACTTATAAAGCTTTCTTTTGGGAACATGACCATTGAACTAAATATATTCAATCTAGAATAAGAATCCACCCAGCATGCTGATGTAAATGTAATTCAAAAAAATATTTATGAACCCATTGACATTAGCGATGAGGAAGTCAACCTCGAGTTTAGTTTCTAGCCAATCAATGAATCTGAAGACATCAATGAAATTTTTATAGACAATAGGACTAGCCAGAGACAAGATCCTCCCACTAAACCAATCATGAAAATGGTTAAACCATCACCCAAGCCATCAATAGAGGAAGCACCCAAATTAGAATTGAAACCCCTCCTCAAGTACCTGAAGTATGCATATTTAGGTCCAGTGAAAACCTTGCCTGTAATTATCATATTTGATATAAATCCTAAATAAGAGGTGGAGTTGTTAGCAATCCTGAGAGAGAATCGTGAAGCAATAGGTTGAACCATGGGTGATATTAAAAGAATAAGTCCTTCCATAGTTCAACACAAGATACACCTAGAGGAGGAGGCCAAACCAACTAGAGACCTCAGAGAAAACTTAACCCAGCCATGAAGGATGTAGTCAAAAAGAAATCTTAAAGTTACTTGATAATGAAATTATCTACCCTATCTCTGATAGTTCGTGGGTAAGCCCTGTACAAGTGGTACCCAAAAAGTCTTGGGTAATGATGGTCTAGAATGAAGCAAACGAACTTATCCTAACTAGGACCGAAACAAGGTGAAGGGTCTATATAGACTATAGAAAACTGAATACTGCGATAAGAAAAGATCACTTTCCATTATTGTTTATTGACCAAATGTTAGAGAAATTAGCCAAACAAGAGTTCTACTATTTTTTTGATGGATATTCTGGCTATAATCAAATCTCTATAGCCTCTGAGGATCAGAAAAAGACTACATTCACTTGTCCATTTGTAACTTTTGCTTATAGATATATGTCCTTTGGGTTATGTAATACATCGACAACCTTTCAGAGATGTATGATCAGCATTTTTTCTGATATAGTTGAATGATTTTTGAAAATTTTTATAAATAATTTTTCTATCTTTAGCCCTACCTTCTCTGAATGCTTAGATCATTTGAGATTAGTCCTAGAAAGATGTAAGGAGAAGCAATTAGTTCTCAACTGAGAAAAATACCAATTCATAGTTAGAGAAGGGATAATTCTAAAAGAATAATGCTCTATAAGCCAATCACATATGAGATGCGATAGGATATTTTCTGTAATTTATCTTTCAAACTCATGTAATTGACATTGATATTTAATAAAATAGATATTTTGATTCATTATATGCTGCATCTTATTATTATTTTTTAAGATTATAATGAACCCCATAGATTTGGACAATAATTTTAGGACTGTGATGAGATTACGTCAGTGAGACATAAATTTTTGATAGCCATGAACTAAAATATTCTCAGTCATTGATTCATTGAGTCGAGGATCAACAATACCGGTAAGACTGGTATGTCCTATATATGCTCAGAGATGAGGGTGGTTGATCTCACAACCACTTATGTAATGACACTAATACAAGAATATGAATGCTCATTAGAGAATGAGTTCACTGAATAGACCTATGAGAGAATATCTGATGGAGTCTTATTTATATGTCAGCTGATAATTTTTTAGTGAAAGTTGTGTAAGTGATCCTTTGACTTGAGATCGCCATGGTACCTTGTGTACATGAATTTATATTTTGGTTTACTTTCTAACTTGATTCTCTGATCTTTGTGTGGGGTATTTTGGATGTGGTGAAGTATGTAAGGGATCAGTCACTCCTAATAAGGAGAGCGAACATCCTATGTGATCTCATAAATCAACGATTCTGAAAGTCTTTGATCAAAGCAGGATGATAATTAGAAAAGAATTTCTAACATATCATCAATTGAATCATCACCTTCTGATCAAGATACATATAGATAAGTAATTAGATTTGACATGATTTCATGCCTACATCTCATCTGGGATGTTGTCTGATCGAAGGATTGAATTACATAGTAACATGCCACTGAAGGATATTTTGGTAATTTTTTATCAAAATTTTAAATCTTTCGTATAGTCAAGACACATTGCTAGACATCAATCTCAACTTATGGACTCATCAAAATTAAAAAGTTTAATTAAAAAATTAATTAGGAAGAGTCCTAGTTAATTGAGACTCTTGAGCTGACCTAATCTGATCGGATTAGAGTTACATCAAGAGTCTGTGTCCACTGCTGGCTAGATTTGGAACCCAATGGGTCACACACTTTAAGATTTAATCTTAATTTAATTTAATTAAGATTTAATATAAATTTTAGGGATTAATTTGATATGCTAGCATATTGCATTAACCCAAGTTCCTAATTAGGTCCAGTTCAAAGCATTTGAGCTAAACTAGACCAGTTGCCTTTGACCTAATAGGATTGGGTCTAATATAATTTAGTTCTTATCCAACTTGGAAGTATTTTAAGTGTGGAAGGAGTCCTTTGCACCCATCAGGTCTCACACCAAAAATAAATTTTTGCCCCCCTCTTAATTGCTTTGAGAAGTGAAGAGTCCTTCTTCATGAAGGCTCTTGTCTATCTCTTCGGTTCTCATCCAAATCCTTAAATATTACATGCTAAATTTGTATGAGAAATTTATGGGGTGTATAAGAGGAGGAGTCCTTCTATGTGAAGGCTCTTCTATGCCAAAATAAATCATCAAGATTTATTTCTCCACGTGAGAACTTGGAGTGCCAAGAGTTGGCACCCCTTGGTCCTTCCTCATGTCCCCTCTTAGCCTATTTATATGGGGCATCCCATATGGGCTAAGTGCTAAATTTTTTTATAAAAATTCTTAATTTTTTTTTTTCTCTATTACACACCAATTGGTTCTGATTTTTATAAAAAAATTTAGCACTTAGCCCAAAATTTGAGAAAAAGGCAAAGATAAAATTGAGAAGAAAAGTTGTAAGAAGGTTGGTGAGAGAATTAGCAAGTATTGCTAGTTTGTTCTAAGATTTGATTTTTTCATGTGTTGGAGCTCAAAATCAAATCTTAAGTTATGAGATTTCTGAAGAGTATCCTCTTGACATGATTTTGGTGATAAAATCGAAGGTAACTGGGTGTTGGTGTGATCGTACTTTGAGTTCGAAGCCGACAGTATTCTTTTGAAGAAAAGACTGCGGCAGCGCACTGGTTAGGAAGGACCTTGGCCAACTTTTGTGTGGATCAGCATTAGAGGGCTTCTACTTTAGAGTCTTATAGAGATCACCATCGTACCATACTACTCTTTTGAGAAAGTATAAAATTTTATCTCTTTGCATGCTTGATTTTATTTTGTTCGACATCTACAAGGTGATTCTAGAGTTTGGTTTTGCAGTTTGATAGTTTTAATTGTTAAAGCTATTCGATATATTTATTTTAAAAATTTTAAATTTTAATTTTTACTACGTGATTAGAATCCAATAGTGGTATCAGAGCCACCCTTGTTAGATTCGATCAAATAAGTACAAAGTTGTAGTATAGAATTATTCTAGTTCGTATATTACCAAAAATATTGCATTGATTTTTTGCATCGGTCTTAAAATCAAAAATTATTTTTGACTTTATTTAAACCATGGATTTATATTTTAGTAATTAAGATTAAGAATTTATGTTAATATGAAATTTATAGTTTCATGATTGCTTGATGCTTAAATCAATTTTTGATTAAGGGTGTTATGCATGCCTAATTTGATTAGGATTTGTTTTCAATTTGGCTAAACTTGTTATATATATTAAGTCATTTTGTGCACCCTTATATAATTTTTGGCATGACAATATGATTGTTATTATGACTTATTAAAGCATACTGAATTGCATAATTGTATAGTATATTTTATGTAATAGTAGTTAGGATGTGTCGAGACCAATTCAAAGACCCTCTATAAAATTATATTAAGTTGTAATATCGGGATTCACTTTCAAATCAAATATCGAATTCATTTGATCAATTGATGTCTAGGTAAGTGTTTAAGATGGTTTTCTAATTAGATCCGTATGCTGGCCTGGCCAACTTTGTTGGTATCTAAGAATAGCTATGGGGAGCCTCCCACCTACTGATCTGGTCAATTTGGTCTTATTGAATTTCAAATTTAGATTGATTAGTAATGTAGATACTACAAAGACCTTCCTTCAAGCTTGATCAATAGAGTATGTCAAAATTTTAGTGAGCTTGTTGTGCTATCCACAAAGCTTACTATAGAAATTAATATGATGTTGACTAACTGCATATTGACGCTTATGGCATATTTAAATAGTGTTGCTTTGTTGTGCTATCCACAAGGGCAGCATTATTTAAGTATGACCATATGAGATTGAAGGATTAACTTAACTAGAATACTATAGTTTGTTGTACTATCCATAAGACTGAGTGATCTAGAGGCAAGAGAGAAAAATATTGAGAATTATATGAGGTGCAATTGGTAAAGAGTTACCTACTCTTGAACTCATGAATGCTTATTGTGCTATCCATAAGGTGTTTGTGAGGAATAGAGATCTCAACCCTACTTAGAAACATAAGGATGTTTTTCATTTTTCATACTTGAGGGCTATAAAATTTGTTAAAATAATAGGAGACACAATTAGACAAAGTCCTAATCTAGTTGTGCATGTCATCATGAGTTGTCTGCTTATATTGTGTTTTTGTTATTGTAGATTAACTGCACACGTGGCATCCTCACTATCACTAAGAGGCATACTAGTTGCTAATAAATTGATTGGACCTAACTATGTGGACTGATTAAGAAATCTAAAAATTATTCTCATTTAGAAAAAAATTTCTGTTGGATGTATGCCCTAGAAGCCAATCTTGGCTGATGCATATCATATTACTAGGATATATTTTTGAACTTTATAGATATTTATATTACGATTCATATTTTATGTGTCCATGAATCTCCAAAAGATTAACAAGATGATGACATATATTTTCAAAGAGTTGAGAATTTAAGATATGTATCATTGATGGTTAATTCCTAAATTACTCCTAATCATAAGATCATCATGGGAGTGGTGATTGATTTAGATAGATCAGTGCACGGATCACTTTCTTTGGACAGATGAGTCTCGAGTCTGCAGTGTAGTGACATTGGAGCGAGAGTGCAGGTTGTTGTTAGAGAATAACTAGCACTGAGCGTGACCAACACGAGAAGTCACATGGATGTTTGCTCACTCGTTAGTGACTTTCTCGATGCTGTAATTGTATGACTGGTCTTTTGACCTGCGGTGCTATAGCTACTCACAGTGAGGCTGCTGAAGTTTGACTACACATAAACATTGACTCAATAAGTCTTTGTAGTGGATGTTGGTGATACTTGGTCCACTGTAGAAGTAGGGTGTCCACCTAGATGAAATATATCGACCCTAGAAGAAGGAAGTAGTCCTATGGGATTTAAGAAGCTGAGTCTTTAAGTCTATGGCCATAGCAATGTGATTAATAAAAAAGAGTTTCCATGAGAATCATATATGGACTCGAGTTGATTGAATCTATCATATGATCGATGATGAGGTTTGATGATTTATCCATAACCTGCCATCTGGTCGGGACTCATGATAGAGGGACTGTATCATACGTTAACTGCACCTAGAGGTTCATCACTTTTTATTCTGTTGGATTGCCACTACATACTGCTAGGTGTCACTGATTGATTGTGAGATCCAGGAGCATCATCTTGATGATCGATGATCCTTGATGGGCAGAGTTGGAATGGTTCCAATCTATTGAAAAGAGTTTTAATGATATTGTGATAGGGATCACAATATATCTCACTACCAGACAGAATAGAATCTATGGGATCACACACAAAGTATCTTTTGACTGATCAGATAGTTGAATTACAATTATGAATCATGATAGGATTTGATTATCAATTTGATTGATGATTAATCCAATGCAAAAATTACAATTAAGTAACTCGTTAAAGAGTTAGTGAGTTACAAGAGGATTAATTAGTAATTGCATTGCTAATTGGTTATATTTGATTGAGCTATGGGGCTTGCATCAAGTCAAATTAATTTAGATTTAATTTAATTTAATATGGATTTGATTTGATCAAGCCTAATTAGGTTATGAGATAACCAAATTGCATGAGAGAATGATTTCTTGTTGAACTAGGATTTGGATTTGACTTAATTCTTAATTAGACTAGGATCTAAACAAGAGTGTTTGAGTTTTTATTTAGACAAAAAAATTCTTCTCTTCATGGGTGCACTAAATCTTAATTGAATTAGGATTAAATTGAGTTTGACTCAAGCACCAAAAGAGAGTCCAAAAAGACTAGGACTCCTTCTCTAATTAGGTGATATCTAATCTAAATAGTTTGGACTTTTAATCAGATTTAGATTTTCATCTATTTGGGTCTAATCAATTTTTAATATGATTAGAATTGGTTATAATTTAAATTAATTTAAATCAGCCACCTAAAGAGAAGTCCTAAGTGGATTAACCTCTTCCTTCCATGCGCCACAAAAGAAGCCCACATCCAACTAGTTTTTGGATGCCAAACACCCCATACTCTCTCCCTTTTTAGTATGTAATAAGTTCACACCATCCCTTATTTTTTTTTGTGAGAAACCTGGGCACAAATAAGAGAGTTGTGGGCAGCATAAAAAATTAGAGTCCTAGGTGAATTGGATTCTTATCTTCCTACCCAAAACCTTATCCCCTTTGCCTATTTAAATGTGGGTCCTATGGGGTGTTAAAGGGCTGAGAAGTGATCAGGTTTAGATGCCAAAATCAGAGGAGAGGCATGCATGAAATCATTGGGGAAAAAGGGAGCGCACGGGATGAAGGAAGGGCATGAGGTTTGGTTCATATCCTTTCTTTCTTACCAACAACCAAAGTTGGTTGTTAGGACATCTTCTCGCCTATCTTTTATCCTAGTTTGGATATATTTTTTTCTCTTTTCTTTGTCCAAAAGTTGGATAAAAGTTTTTATATCTCTAGCTTAGAGATTTGGTGCATGAATTTTAGGAAGAAAAGAGAAGAAAGGATTCTTCTCATGATCTCTAGCGTAGAGATCAACATCCTCCTATTTTCTTCTTCTTCTCTAAGAGTATCTTGAGAGAAAAAAAGATTTTTAATCATAAAGATGCGATCTCTATAAGGGAGCTAGTACCCTAATGAGATCAAGAAGCTTCTGATCAGATCGAAGTCTCGTGTGGATACCCATAGAGGTCGGACACTTGTGCGGCTTCAAGGGACCTTCGAAAGACATCCATGATTATCAGTTCATGGTGAAGATCGACTCATGCCAAGGTATAAAGTCTATTTATTTTTTTCTATTTGATTTCTGTATCTGAATCCTATCTCATATATGTAGATCTTGGTTATGGTTTTAAGATTTGATCTTATGCATGCTTAGATTAAATTAGATTTAATCTAAAATTTTTTAAATTTTGCTGCATACTCATTTTGAAAAAAAATTTGCATGCATGAAATCATGAAAATCTAATAGTGATATCAGAGCCATGTTATATGAATGAGATTAAGATTTAGATCTAAAATCTGTAGAGAAAAATTTTAGATCTGAAAATTTTTGATATCGTTCTGACATAAGGTTGCCCTGGCATAACTTGTTATGCTGAATGATTATTTTAGAATGATGTTAAAATTTTTAATAAAATAAAATTTTAGATTTGATTTTTCAGCATATATGTGATATACATTTTATTGTTTAGATCTAAAAAAAAATTTGAGATCTATTTTGATTCGTATATATGATATATGAAAGTATGTTTAGGACTGAAATTTATTTCTATGACCTGAACTTTAATCATGTATATGATATATGTTTGTATGTATGATCTAAAAATTATTTCGAGATCAAAACATACTTTTCATGCAAAAATTTAGATCTAAAAATTTAGATTTAAGATATGAAATTAGTGTTTATGCATGAGGGATTGGTCATGGGTAGATCAAATTAGGTCATGTAATTGGATTACATCTAAGATTTCTGATTTGATCATATAGGGTCTAAATTGATTTAGCAGTTGATCAAATCGAGTCAAGTATTGATTAAGGTGAGGTCAATAGAGATCAAGATCATATAATTATTATTGATCGAATCGAGTAACACCCATATGTAGAATCGATTAACCTAAAGACCTAATTCGGCTCTATGGCTCGAATCTGATTCACCTAAGCTTACCTATTTAGACCTATTAACCAATTGGTGTATAAGGCAAGTAATTGAAAGGTGGTTATTTAATTGATTTCGTTTGCTGATCTGGCTAATTTATTGATGTCTAAGAAAAGTAACGGGGGGACCTCCACCAATCTGTACTTACCTGATCAATTTGGAAGATTGAATCTCAAATATGGTTGCTTGGTGATTTGGTTTAGCCCATGTCAATTAGATCAGCCATATGATGACTGATTAGATGAGACCTAAACTCAAAACCTCTCCATAAATATTAAGTCCAATGGTCTTCCACCATTGTAGATGTGCGGGCGTGCTCCCGGTATTAAATGTTCTTAGCTGGTCACAGTAGTTCAGTTATATCGGAAACATGCAACTACTCTATTAGCAAAGAATTGATCCAGGATAAAAATGAGGTTGGGCTCAATAATTGTTAGGTGAGGAATCCAATAACGGCTTTGCACCTGCTTGTGAACAGTGGGTCTGACTTAACTAAGGAGTGTGGACAATAACTGTTAGGTGAGCCCACATGACTTAGAGATCCAGTAGCTGCAACATGCCTAGAGAAGCATCTAGACAAAGAGTTATCCATGCATCGATGTTCGTGTTATCAATAACAGTTAGGTGAGGTGCACGGCATTGATAGGACCACAGTATCCACTAAAAATTCAGTTATCACGTTAGAGTTTTTGTTTCTCCACCTGGAGAGTGTGGGAGATCTGATAAAATAGTGAGAGTTTTTTTTTGCATCTAAAAGTCTCTAGAGCAAATTATGAAATAAGTACAAACATCCAACTAGAATCTTCGCTCTTTGTTGTTTATTATGTTAGCTTCCAACCTTCTAGCTCAAATCCTAGATATCAATCGATTAACTGAAACTAATTACATAGACTGACTCACAAATGAAAGAATCATTCATAATTTTAAAAAATTAAGCAATGTTCTCTACCAAGTTATTCTGATGTTAACAACTTATCCAACCTAAAGTCAACGAGCTATACTTAATGGGTGGATGGACAATGACAATAAAGATAGGTGCTATATGTTGAAGTTCATGTTAGATGAACTCCAACATATGCATGAGCACATGTACACTACCAATGACACATTGATTCATCTACAAGTGTTATGAGGTGATCAGAGTCGTACAGCATATGAGATGCGTGATGGGTAGTCAGTCTATGATCGTTATTTAATAATGATCAAGGACATTAAGGAGCTCTAAAGGTTCGACATGACCAAGTATAAGAAATTATTTGTAGATTTGATCCTGCGATCTTTGTTTAGTTTATATGGGTAGTTTATGGTAAATTATCATATGAATGACTATATTGGCATCTTATCTGAATTGGTCAAATTATTGCTAACAAAGGAATCTTGAAAGAGTTCAGAGGTATATACTTGGAGAGCCTAAAGAAACAGAGACGCACCTTAAGAATGCATGTCGAAATTGCTCAATACTATCCTTACGATTTTTTCTTCTCCCAATTGTGTTTTAGACTCTAGTGTTTTTATATAAAGTCTATGGGAAGGTAGAGGGCTGAGAAAATAACCCTTAAAATTAACAATAGGGCAAGAGTTGCTGCTATGGCCATGGGTGTCTGTCCTTTATGATTATCGTTTGGATTTAGTTCTTAGAGACATCTCTATCATTTACATGGTGATGCATTTGTAAACTTAATTAAGCAAGCAGTGAATGTCATTGGATCTGAGAGATCCAAAATTGAGATAAACCTTAAGTATACGTGGAACCTTAGGCTAGGTTATATAGGAGAAGAAATGATTAACAAACTAAAGAAATATAAATTTTTGTGCTCATTCACTGTTGAGTCATATCTAGTTTGTGCATTATCTCTTTGAAAAAATATGATCAAGCTACTCTTGTAGGACAAGAGGTAAGGGACCATTGAGATACTTATCCTAGTACACATTTGATGTGTGTAGTCCATTTGATGTGCTAACAAAAGGAGTTGTCTCTACTTCATTATCTTTATCGATAATCGATCATGGTATGGGTAAGTATATGATATACAAATCTAAATTTTTGAAAAGTTCAAAGAATTCAGATGTAAAGTAGAGAAGCAAATCAAAAAATTTCTAAAGATACTTCGATCGGATCGAGGATGCAATACCAAAGAAAGAAATTTTTCGATTATCTCATAAAATGGCATAGTTTCATTTTGGACCCCTTTTAGTATATCTCAGCTCATGAGATAATTAAGAAGAGTTATGGGACTGTATGAGATATGGTTTGGTCCATGATGAACTTCATTGATTTATTTTATTTCTTAAGGGTTATCTTTATTTTTATGAAATTAGGTTCTCTCTAAATTTATTCCTACCACACCGTATGAGATATGGCATGGTGAGAATTGAATCTTGATTATTTTGAGAACCAAGGATGTCCAGCCTGTGTCAAAAATAGTAGGTGGATATGTTAGAGGATAGATCTATAAAGCTCATCCTAAAAGAGTTTGAGATACTACTTTTCTTTTGAAAGGATTACAATGTGATTGTGACCCGATATGCTATTTTCTTGAAAAATTATTTAATCAAGATGAAGCAGTGAGAGAAAAGTTAAGCTCGAAGAGAGTGTCTTTGAAGAGAAGTGAGCCATAGAACCTAAAGAACCTATTTATGATGAGCCAGTATACATAAATTTCTCCTCCTCATACATATAGTAGGATCTCCCATCCTCTTGAAAGGTACTTAGGTATGCTTAACAGAAGATGTAGAGAAAATCATTTCTCATGGGAGATAGAGAACATAGAGATGATCCCAAAATCTACAACAAGGTGATGTAAAACATCAACATCAAAAAAGGGATGTGAAATAGCTTTTCTGAGTAGATATCTTTTGAAGATTTCTATATGGAGTAGCTTATGGATTTTACTTCTCATGATATGAGATCATAAAGTTTATAATAATCTTGGAGTTGGAACATTCATTTTGATGAAAGGATCAAATTGTTTGATCAGAAATGAGAAATTATATATTTTCAAAAGGGTCAGTGGGAGTATCCAACACTAACATCAGTTAAAATATGATTGTATATAGAATTCTCCATAAAAGATATAAATCAAGTATCCTATATTTTGAGAATATGAAGATCTATAGAGATAAATGCAATTGGCTGCTTGTATTTTTACAGATGAAGTAGAGAGAGTAGATGCTGAAAGGGTTCAGCATAGAAATCTCGAAAAGAAGTCTGCTACTTTCTTAGGCATAGATGTATGCCATGTAATATACTTGAACTGATATAGTTAATACTGTGAACACCATGAGTAGATATCAGTTGTATCCAAGCTGAGAGCGTTGGATGCTCTGAAAACATCTTTAAGTACTTGAGAAGAATTAAGGATATGTTCTTAATTTTGAAGTATGATCAAAGCTAGAAGAGGGAGGATACACCAATTCAGATTTGATGCCTGATATTGATGGTAGAATATCTACATCATAGGTGTAATCATGTCGATATCTTGGAAGGATTCCAAGCAATCGATCGATGGAAGCTGAGTACACTGTCGATGTATAGGATGCATTCTGGTTTTAGTGTTAGTTGCAAAACTAAATGTTATGCCATCAAATGTCATGACACTATACTGCAAAAATAATGGCACCATAGCCCTTGCTAAGGAGCCTAGGTCTTACCAGATATCCAAGCACATAGAGCAACAGAACATGCGACTACCTTAAGTAGAAATACACTGAGATGCAGAGAGCAAATTCTATATGAGATGTGGATGACCCACTGGTAAGTCACTTAGCTAGCCTAAGACTAAAGCTTGTCTTATGAAGATGGGGCTTGATACATGGCAGATTGGCTTTAGTATAAGTGGAAGATTGTTGGATGTATGCCCTAGAAGTCAATCTTAGCTGATGCATATCATATTACTAGGACATATTTTTATACTTTATAGGTATTTATATCAGCATTCATATTTTATGTGTCCATGAATCATCCTAGAGATTAACAAGATGATGACACATATTCTCAAAAGGTTAAGAATTTGTGACATATGTCATTGATGATTAATTCTTAAATTGCTCCTGGTCATAGGATCATCAGGGAGATGGTGATTGATCCAGATAGATCAGTGCACGGATCGCTTCCTTCGGACAGATGAGTCTCGAGTCTACGGTGTAGTGACATTGGAGCGAGAGGATAGATGGTTGTTAGAGAACAACTAGCATTGACCGTGACCAACACGAGAAGTCTTATAGATGTCTGCTCATTCGTTAGTAACTTTCTCGATGCTATAGTTGTTTGACTGGTTCTTTAACCTGCAGTACCATAGCTACTCACAGTGAGGCTGTTGGAGTTTGACTAGATATAAATATTGACTCAATAAGTCCTTATAGTGGATGTTAGCAACAGTTGATCCACTGTAGGAGTAGGGTGTATACCTAGATGGAATCTATCGATCCTAGCACAAGGGAGTAGTCCTATGAAATTTAAAAAGTTGAGTCTTTAAGTCTATGGCCATAGCAGTGTGATTAATGAAAAAAATTTTCATAAAAATTACATATGGACTCGAGCTGTTTGAATCTATCATATGATCGATGATGAGGTTTGATGATTTATCCATGACCTGTCGTCTGATTGAGACTCATGATAGAGGGACTGTATCATACGTTAACTGCGCCTAGAGGTTCATCACCTTTGATTCTGCTGGATTGTCACTACATACTATTAGATGTCACTGGTAGATTGTGAGACCCACGAGCATCATCTTGATGATCCATGATCTTTGATGGGCAGAGTTAGAATGGCTCCAACCCATTGAAAAGAGTTTTAATGATATTGTGATAGGGATCATAATATATCTCACTATAAAATAGAATAAAACTTATGAGGTCATACATAAAGAGGCTTTTGACTGATCAGATGGTTGAATTACGATTATGAATTATGATAGGATTTGATTATCAATTTGATTGATGATTAATCCAATGCAAAAATTATAATTAAGTAACTCGCTAAAGAGTTAGTGAGTTATCGGAGGATTAATTAGCAATTAGATTGCTAATTGGCTATATTTGATTGAGCTATGGGGTTTGCATTAAGTCTAATTAAATTAGATTCAATTTGACTTGATATGGGTTTGATTTGATCAAGCCTAATTGGGTTATGAGATAACCAAATTGCATGGAAGAATGATTCATTATTGAATTAAGATTTGGGTTTGACTTAATTTCTAATTAGATTAAGATTTAAACAAGAGTGTTTGAGTTTCTATTTGGACTAGAAATTCTCCCCTTCATGGGTGCACTAAATTCTAATTGGATTAGGATTAAATTGAGTTTGACTCAAGCACCAAGAGAGAGTCCAAAAGAACTAGGACTCCTTCTCTAATTAGGTGACATCTAATCTAAATTGTTTGAGCTCCTAATTAGATTTAGATTTCTATCTATTTAGATTTAATCAATTTTTAATATAATTAGAATGAGTTAGAATTTAAATTGATTTAAATCAGCTACCTAAAGAGGAGTCCTAAGTGGATTAAACTCTTCCTTCCATGTGCCACAAAAAAAGCCTATGTCTAACTAGTTTTTGGATGCCAAACACCCCATACTCTCTCCCTTTTTAGCTTGTAATAAGTTCACTCCATCCCTTATTTTTTTTTGTGACAAAACTGGGTGCAAATAAGGGAGTTGTGGGCGGCATCAAAAATTAGAGTCCTAGGTGAATTGGACTCTTATCTTCCTACCCAAAACCTTATCCCCTTTGTCTATTTAAATGTGGGTCCTATGGGGCGTTAAAGGGCTAAGAAGAGATCAGGTTTGGATGCCAAAATCAGAGGAGAGGCGTGTGTGAAATCATTGTAGAAAAAGGGAGCGCACGGGATGAAGGAAGGGCATGAGGTTTGGTTCATATCCTTTCTTTCTTACCAACAATCAAAAGTTGGTTGTTAGGACATCTTCTCTTCCATCTTTTATCCTAGTTTGGATATATTTTTTTCTCTCTTCTTTGTCCAAAAGTTGAATAAAAATTTCTATATCTCTAGCGTAGAGATTTGGTGCATGAGTTTTAGGAAGAAAAGAGAAGAAAGGGTTCTTCTCATGATCTTTAGCGTAGAGATCAATATCCTCCCTTTTTTTTTTGCTTTTCTAGGAGTGTCTTGAGGAAAAAAAAGATTTTTGACCATAAAGATATGATCTCTGTAAGGAAGCTAGCACCCCAGTGAGATCCAGCAGCTTCTGATCAGATCGAAGTCTTGTGTGGATATCCGTAGAGGTCGGACACTTGTGCGGCTTTAAGGGACCTTCGAAAGACATCCATGATCATCAGTTCACGGTGAAGATCAACTCGTGCCAAGATATGAAGTCTATTTATTTTTTTCTATTTAATTTTTATATCTAAATTTTATCTCACATATATAGATCTTGGTTATGATTTTAAGATTTGATCTTATGCATGCTTAGATTAAATTAGATTTAATCTAAAATTTTTTAAATTTTGCTGCATACTCATTTTGAAATTTTTTTGCATGTATAAAATCATAAAAATCCAGCATGGTATCAGAGCCACATTATATGTATGAGATTAGAATTTAAATCTAAAATCTATAGAGAAAAATTTTAGATTTGAAAATTTTTGATGTCATTCTGACATAAGGTTGCCTTGGCATAACTTGTTATGCTGAATGGTTGTCTTAAAATAATATTAAAATTTTTAATAAAATAAAATTTTAGATCTAATTTTTTAGCATATATGTGATATATGTTTTGTTGTTTAGATCTAAAAAAAGTTTTGAGATCTATTTTGATTCATATATTTGATATATGAAAGCATGTTTAAGACTGAAATTTATTTCTATAACCTAAACTTTAACCATATATATGATATATGTTTGTATGTATGATCTAAAAATTATTTCGAGATCAAAATATACTTTTTATGCAAAAAATTTAGGTCTAAAAATTTAAATTTAAGATCTGAAATTAGTGTTTATGCATGAGAGATTGGTCATGGATAGATCAAATTAGGTCATGTAATTGGATTACATTTAGGATTTCTGATTTGATCATATTGGGTCTAAATTGATTTAGCAGTTGATCAAACTGAGTCAAGTGTTGATTAGGGTGAGGTCAATAGAACTCAAGATCATATAATTGTTGTTGATTGAATCGATTGACACCCATATGTAGAATCGATTAATCTAAGGACCTAATTCAGCTCTATGGCTTGAATCTGATTCACCTAAGCTAACCTATTTAGACCTATTAACCAATTGGTATCTAAGGCAAGTAATTGAAAGGTGGTTATTTAATTAGTTTCATTCACTGATCTGGTCAATTTATTGGTATCTAAGGAAAGCAACGGAGGGACCCCCATCAATCTGTACTTATCTGGCCAATTTAAAAGATTGAGTCTCAAATATAGTTGCTTGGCAATTTGGTTTAGCCTATGTCAATTAGATCAGTCATATGATGACTGATTAGATGAGACCTAAACTCAAAACCTCTCCATAAATATTAAGTTCAATGATCTTCTACCATTGTAGATGTGCGGGTATACTACTGACGTTGATTGTTCTCAGCTGGTCACAATTGTTCAGTTGCATCAAAAACATGCAACCACTCTATTAGCAGAGAGTTGCTCTAGGGTAAAGATGGGGTTGGACCCAATAACTGTTAGGTGACAGACCCAATGACGAATTTGCACTTGCTTGTGAATGGTGGGTCTGACTTAACTAAGCAGTGTTGGCAATAACTGTTAGGTAAGCCCACATAACTTAGAGACCAAGTAGCTGCAACATACTTAGAAAAGCATATGGGTAAAAAGTTGTCCATGCATTGGTGTTTGTGTTATCAATAACTATTAGGTGAGGTGCACGATATCGGTAGGACCGCAGCACTCACTAAAAATTCAATTGTTGCATTAGGATTTTCGTTTCTCCACCTGGAGAGTGTGGGAGATCTGATAAAATAATGAGAGTTTTCTTGTTGCATCTAAAAATCTCTAGAGTAAATTATGAAATAAGTACTAATATCCAACTAGAATCTTTGCTCTTTACTGTTTATTGTGTCAGCTTCCAATCCTCTTGCTCAAATCCTAGATATCAATCGATTAACCAAAACTAATTACATAGACTGGCTCACAAACCTAGGAATCATTCTTAATTTTAGAAAATTAAGCAATATTTTCTACAAGGTTATTTTGATGTTAACAACCTATCTAACCCAAAATCAACAAGCTATACTTGATGAGTGGATGGACAATGACAATAAAGATAGGTGCTATATATTGAAGTCCATGATAGATGAACTCCAACATATGCATGAGCACATGTACACTACCAATGACACATTGATTCATCTACAAGTGTTGTGAGGTAATCAGAATCGCACAGCATATGAGATGCATGATGGGCTGTCAGTCTATGATCGTTATTTGATAATGATCAAGGACATTAAGGAGCTCTAAAGGCTCAATATGACCATGCATAAGGAATTGCTTGTGGATTTCTTGCAATTCCTGTTTAATTTATATGGATAGTTTATGGTAAACTACCATATGAATGATCATATTGGCATCTTATCTGAATTGGTCAAATTGTTACTAACAAAGGAACCTTGAAAGAATTCAGAGGTATATACCTGGAGAGCCTAAAGAAACAAAGATGCCTTGAGAAGGCATGACAAAATTGTTCAATACTAACCTTACGATTTTTTCTTCTCTCAGTTATATTTTGGACTCTAGTATTTTTATATAGAGTCTATGGAAAGGTAGAGGACGAGAAAGTAACCCTTAAAATTGGCAATAGGACAAGAGTTGCTGATGTGGCTATGGGTGTCTGTCCTTTGTGATTATCATTTAGATTTAGTTCTTAGAGACAGTCTCTATCATTTACATGGTAATGCATCTGTGAACTTAATTGAGTAAGCAGTGAATGCCATTGGATCTGAGAGATCCAAAATTGAGATAAATCTTAAAATATATGTGGAACCTTAGGCTAGGTCATATAGGAGAAGAAATGATTAACAAACTGGAGAAATATGGGCTTTTGGGCTCATTGACTATTACGTCATATCTAATTTGTGTATCATCTCTTTGAGAAAATATGACCAAACCGTTAGATGTGTACCCTAGATGCCAGATTGGCTGACACATTCCTGTACAAATCTAAGGGCAAATTCTAATTTTGACTATAAATCAATAAATGGGTTATTCTTCTATCACATTGTGTACATTGTGTCTGTGATATATCCTTTGAGTTAGTAGGAATGTCAATTCATATTTTCAAGAGTTGAAAATTTAAGGCATGAATTTACATAACTAACTCAAAAATAGCTCTTGACCATAGGATCATCACGAGGATGGTGATCGATCTGAAAGGTTAGTGTACGATCGCTTCCTTAGGATAGATGTATCTTGAGTCTATGGTATGGAGACACCAGAGTGAGAGTACAGATATTCGTTGAGAATGAGAGTACTGAGCGTGACCACCTCGAGCAGTCATAAGGAAGTCTATCTTCTCGTCGATGACTAAGCTCGATGCTGCAGTTGTGTGCCTAGTTCTTTGACCTGAGGTGCATCGATAGTTCACCTTGAGTGTGTTATAGTTTGACTACACCATAACTTGGTCTCCTAGCCATTCAAAATCTTGAGGTGTATGTTGGTTGTAGCACATTCATTGTAGGAACTAGGTCGCACCAAGATGGGATCTATCAACCTCGATAGATGAGAGGAGTAGTCCTATGACGATCAAAAGGTTGAGTCTTTAAGCCCATGGCCATGGTAGAGTAAAATAATGAAAAAAAGTTTTTCATTAGGATTTCACATCGGACTCGGATCGATCGATTGATTCATATGACTGATGTTGGGTTTGACGAGTTCACTTAACCCTAATTCAGTCGGGACTCATGATAGAGGAACTCAATCACATAGGTAGCTGCACGAGAGGTTCATCTTCAGTTCTGATGGGTTGCCACCATATACTGCTAGGTGTTACTAGTGAATTTTGAGAGCAATTAGAATGATCTTGATGATCGATCATTCTAATTATCTGAATCAGAAGAGTTCTGGTCCATCGAAAAGAGTTTCGATGATGTCGATGATGAGATCACGACATATCTCATTATCATACAGAATTAAACCTAACTGGGTCACGCTAACAAGGGTTAGGATCTGGATGTCATCAATTGGGCTAGCCCAATTGATTTGGATTAGATCCAATTAGGTTCAAAGAAATCATGCTAGCATACGATTGAGCCTAACTTTCTTTTCATGCAATCTTTTCTATCTCCATTGAGCTAAATATATTTTGACTCATCCAGAGAATCTTGAGAAGGTTTCTCTCAGTCTGACTGGAGCCAGTCCAGCTTAGAAAAGGCTTGTCTTAATTCATGAGATGAATTAAAGACAACACTTGCTAATTCCTGACACCTGCCATTTTCATTTTAAGACATCTATCAAATGTTGACATATGGGTCTTAAACTGAAGGCCACTTGGCAAGAAGTTATTGGAGGTTTTTTGTGGAGTGTTTACTTACCAAAAATAAGCACCAAAATGGGTGCCACAATTGGACAAGGCTTGCACCCCAAGTGGATAAAGATCAAGAGGAGTCTTGATCAACATAAACTCTTGGGCGCCATCTCCCTTGTGCTTATCCAATGTTGGCGCCAATATAGGAGAGAGGGTGGGGGTTCTTATCTGATGTGATCAAATGATATCACTTCATCAATCAGAATTTTTTTGGATTAAATAAAATTTTTTGATTGGTCGAATGATGTGGCACTGCGCAATGCAGCAGGGTCTATATAAACCCTGTCTGCGCCTAGGGTTTAAGAGATTTTGCTCCCTACCCAGCAAAATCTAGCCACCCCTCCTCTTCTCCATGTCCTCCCTGGTGCTCCCTCTCCCCTCTTCATGCCTAAAAGGTTGGGCATCCATCTGGTGAAGGATCAAGGCATGGTGATGCATTGAACAAAGGGCTGCAGGAGTTTTTCGACAAGCTGCTGCTCCAACTTCAGGAAGACTTTTGAAGATCTTCCTAATCAGATTGAGTTTTGATTTTTGGAGTAGAGAGTTTCAAGGAGAAGATGATCCAGGTCCTACCCAAGTGGATACTGGTAGAAGCCAGATGATTGCGTGGCTAAATCAGAACCTCAGGCTTGCTGCGATCATCTACAGGGTAATCAGATTACCCTTGAGATATTTCATGTTTCTTCATGCTTTTAGATTTATTTTAGAATTAATATCAGATAATAAAATTAGATCTAGAGATTTAGATCTGAAATAAATGTAGAAATTTTTTTTTTTTTAATTATTCCACCCAAGATTTGATGAAATCTAGAAGATCCTACAAGAAAAAAGGGGGTTTTTCCTTCAACTGATATCAGAGCCAGGTTGATGGCTCAGTTTCAGATCTAATTTAGATTTGATTTTAATTTTAATTTATCTGATATTAAAGAATTTTATATATCACATCAGATGTGATAGGATCTGAAATTTAAAAAAAAAATTTAAAATTAAATCTAAGAAGATCTAACATACATGAGATGCATGACTAGACTAAAAATAGTTTGATCTATGAATAGTCTTGTAAGTTTATATTTTAATGAGATTAAAATATAATTTAGATCTAATTTATTTTTTATTTTTGATGATATAAATATTATATTCAGATCAAAAATAAAAAATAAAAATTTAGATAATAAATAAGATTGATCTATTGCATGCCTAGATTAGTTGTAGAATTATTCTAGTAACTGTCTAGAATAAATTTTATGTTGAATAGTTTAATTTAAATTTTATTTTTTAGATGTTACATATGATGTATTAAATCTGAAAGCATGTTAATTAGATCAATTTTTGATACATGAGATGTATGCAAAGCATGTATTAGTTAGATCTTAAATTGTATATATGATATGAAAATTTAGATCTAACTAGTTTTGTAATTAAATTTATATTTTTGATTAAGGTGTTCCTCATGGCCATCCGATCATAAGAATAAAATAGGGTTTAAAGGCCCTCTCCTCCCATACAATAGGGTGTTCTTATGACGTGTAGGGGTGCTGCGTGTTCATCCTTAATCAGAAATCAAAACTTACTTTTCTGCAAAATCCTAGATTTTGAAATCCTAAGATTTATTTTACATATTTTATTTATGAACCCAAGACTTAATTAATGAATTAAGCTTATGAAATTAAATTAGATCTAAAATTGAAAATTTAGATCTAAGTCATTTTCATAAAATTGGGTTCGGACTTGGGTAGCTCAATTAGGTCTAGCAGTTGATCAAATCGAATCAAAAGTTGGTTAGGTGGGATCATGAAAGCTAATAATTGACCAGCCTAATGGGATTAAGTCTAGGTCAAGGTCGAATCACATTCATATGTGACTCGATCAAGTTAAGACCTAATTTGGCTCAGTGGTTAGAGCCTGGATTGTAGGCTAACTCAATTAGTTCTAGTTCGATAATTTGGTGTCTAAGGTAAGTTGGGCAGATGCGACCGACTGATTTTTAATTGAGAGCTACTCGATTCGAATGCATTCTTGTCGAGTTAATGGCATATCCCTTCCACCGATCTCACTTACCTAGCCATATGTGTCGACCCAGTTCTGATTTGAGGTGGCTAACAATTCGAGCTAACCCATGCCACTGGGTTAGTCATAATTGTTATGACTATGTCAAGTCAAGTTTAATGAGACCTAAATCAAATCTCCCTAAGAAAATATTAAGTCTAACGTCTTCCACCATTATGGATGTGTAGGCCCTTCCCGAGGTTGATTGTTCTCGGCTGGATACACTGGCTCAGTTGCACCGAAAAGATGCAACCATATCTATTAGGCATTGGATGCTACGAATTAGAAGATGGGTTGGGCTCAATATTTCAGATACGGTGAGGGACCCAATCAGGAATCTAGTTCATGCAAATGGTGGGTTTGACTTCTAAAGATTGGAGCAATATTTCGGGTACGATGAGCTTCATGAATTAAAGATCAAGTTTTGGATGCACCATGATTAGAGAATCATTGGATAAGAGTTATCCACTCATCGGTTGACCCATCACCAATAACTGTTAGGTGAGGTGATGAGCTAATCGGTGAGACCGCACCATCCACTAGAAATCACTAATCACGGAGATTTTTACATCTCTACCTAGAGAGTGTAGGGATCTGAGAAAATAGTGGGAGCCTAATTTGTTTAAAAATAAAACCCCTAAATAAATTGATTAAGTCTGATTACAAAATCTAACTAGAAACTGTTGACTCTCTACAGGAAACATGTCTGCGTCCTACCCCCTGACCAAAATACTAGACACCCATAAATTGACTGGATCCAATTTCAAGGACTGGTTAAGGAACTATAAAATTATTCTAATTTTGAAAAATTGACCCATGTCTTAGACTAGGACCCACCTGCCATGCCAACACGTCGGACTACTGAACAGAGAGCATCTCTGAAAAAGTGGATGGATGATGATAACAAAGCAAGGTACTACATGTTGGATGCAATGTCTGATGACTTGCAGTGCCAACATGAGAATATTATGACTACCCGTCAAATATTGGCTCACCTACAAGAGTTGTTTGGTGAACAAAGTCGCGCAGCCAAGTATCAAGTCTGCCAAAGACTTTTTAAAGCTAAAATACGTGATGGGCAGTTAGTCCAAGATCATTGTTTGATAATGATCAAGGATCTTGAGGAGCTTGAGAAGCTCGATATCATCTTAGACAAGGATTTTCATATTGATGTGATCCTTCAGTCCTTGTCCGATGCATATGGTCAATTCATCATGAACTTCCATATGCATAAGATGCAGTGCACCTTGGCTGAGTTAATGAATATGTTGGTTATGGCTGAGCTTTCTTTGAAGAGTTCAAAAGGCTCAGTCCTTACTGTGGAGCAGACTTCTTTCAAGAGAAAGTCTTTTGGAAAGAAGAAAAAGTCTGCAAAGAAGCAGAAGGTGGATGGAAGAAGAAGAAGACAAAACCGAAGAAGAAGGCTGCTGAAAAGGAAAAATATTTCCACTACAATTCAGATAGCCATTGAAAATGGAACTGTCCTCAGTACCTGGCCACCCTGAAGAACAAGAAGGATGGTCCTTCTGGAGGTATGCTCATTTTAGAATCTAATCTTATAGTTTCTTCTACATCCAGTTGGGTGCTTGACTCTGGTTCTAGTGCTCATTTGTGCAGTTCTATGCAGGGTCTTGAGGAGAGCAGGAGGCTGAGGGATGGGGAGATGATCCTACGCATCGGGAATGGAGCAAGAGTTCCTGCTGTGACCGTGGAAACTTACCCTCTGCAATTACCTTAGGATTAGATTTAGTTCTTAGAGATTGTTATTATGAGCCTGCAGCAAGCAGGAATTTGATTTTTGTTTTATGTTTAACACAAGAAGGCTATGTGATTAGCTATCATAAGGATCATTGTAACATATTTTATGAAAATAATAAAGTTGCAAATGGTTTTCTTATTAACGGTCTCTATCAGCTACATATTAATGTATCTGTATTTAATATCGAGTAAAATATGATTGTCATAGGATTTAAAAGGCCTAGAGATAGTCTAAATGATAGGTATCTGTGGCACCTAAAGCTAGGTCATATAGCGGAAGACAGGGTTAACAAATTGGAAAAATTTGGGCTATTGAGTTCGTTGACTTTCGAGTCATATTCAGTTTGTGAATCATGCCTTCAAGGCAAAATGACCAAGCTCTCTTTTATGGGACATGGGGAAAGGGTCACAGACCAACTTGCCCTAGTACATACGGATGTGTGCAGCCCATTTGATGTACCGACTAGAGGCAACTATGTCTACTTCATTATCTTTATCGATGATATGTCTAGGTATGGGTATGTGTTTCTAATGAAACACAAGTCTGAAGCCTTTGAAAAGTTCAAAGAATTCAGGCATGAGGTAGAAAAACAAACAGGAAAGCCCATTAAGGTTCTTCGATCAGATTGAGGAGGTGAATACCTTAGTCGGGAGTTCCTAGACTATCTTAAGGATAATGGCATAGTCTCTCAATGGACTCCACCTGGAATGTCACAACTCAACAGGATTTCAGAATGGACAAATCGAACCCTATTAGATATGATCCATTCCATGATGAGCTTCACGGACCTCTCTGAGTTTCTTTGGAGACATTAGCTCATGACAGCAATATATGTATTGAATAGGGTTCCATCTAAAACTGTTCCTACCACATCATATGAGATATGGCATGGTAAGAAGCCAAGTCTGAATCATCTTAGAATTTGGGGTTGTCCGGCTCATGTCAAGAGACAGCAGGCGGACAAGTTAGAGTTCAGATCTTTTAGAGCTCGATTCATAGGATATCCTAAAGAGTCATTAGGATACTATTTCTATATTCTGGAAGACCATAATGTGATTGTGAGTTGAAATGCTGTTTTTCTTGAAAAATAGTTTATTCAAGATGATGGCATTGGAAGAATAATTAAGCTCAAGGAGAATGTCTCCCAAGAGCAACGAGCTAAAGAATATGAGGAACCCAATCAATTAGAACCAGTCCTAACACAACCTCTTCCACCTCATAGATCAACTAGGGTTTTCCGTCCTCCTAAAAGGTACTTAGGTACCATACAAAAGGATGTAGAAGAAATGTTCCTCATGGGAAATGGGGCTCATGGTGATGACCCTAAGACCTATGATGAGGCGATGTCAGATATCGACTCCGAAAATGGTTAAAGGCAATGAGATCAGAAATTGACTCGATGCACTCAAACCAAGTCTAGACCTTGGTAGATCCATCTAAAGGTATTGTACCTATTGGGTGTAAATAGATCTTCAAGAGAAAGATAGGTGCAGATGGGAATGTAGAGACATTCAAGGCTAGGCTCGTAGCGAGAGGTTATAGTCAGCGCGAAGGTATTGACTATCAGGATACCTTTTCGCCCATAGCCATGCTAAAATCCATCTACACATTACTTGCTGTTGCAGCCTATTTTGATTATGAAATATGGCAGATGGACGTGAAAACGGCATTCTTAAATGGATATCTTGAGGAACATATCTATATGGAATAGTCGCTTGATTTCACATCCAGTGATGATGATCACAAGGTCTGCAAGCTGCAAAGATCCATTTATGGACTTAAGCAAGCATCTCGGAGCTGGAATACTCGTTTCAATGATGTGATCAAAATATTTGATTTCATCAAGAACGAGGAGGAACCATGTGTGTTCAAAATGGTCAGTGGGAGCACAGTTGTCTTCCTCATATTGTACATAGATGACATCCTCCTAATTGAGAATGACATTCCCATGTTGACCTCAGTCAAAGTATGGTTGTCTAAGGAGTTCTCTATGAAAGATCTAGGAGAGGCATCCTTTGTACTGGGTATTAAGGTCTATAGAGATAGACCAAATAGGATGCTGGGACTTTTACAGAAGATGTACATAGAGGAGGTGCTAAAAAAGTTTAGCATGGAAAACTCCAAAAGAGGTTTAGTACCTTTTAGACATGGCATTCATCTCTCCAAGAAGATGTGCCCTAGCACACCTGAGGAGATTGAATGCATGAGCAAAATCCCTTATGCTTCGGCAATAGGGAGCCTCATGTATGCCATGCTATGTACACAACCTAATATAGCCCATGCTGTAAGTATCACAAGCAGATATCAGTCGAATCCAGACGAAGAGCACTGGACTTCTGTGAAATGTATCCTTAAGTACTTGAGAAGGACTAAGGATATGTTTCTAGTCTTTGGGAATGGAGAACTCCAGATTCAGGGATATACAGACTCAGACTTTATGTCTGATATAGATGATCGAAAGTTGACATCTGCGAGTCTGTTCATTTGCAATGGTGGTGCAGTTAGCTGGAAGAGTTCCAAGCTAATGGTGATTGCAGATTTCACAATGGAGGCAGAGTATATTACTGCATCGAAAGCTGTGAAGGAGGCATTCTGGTACAAGAAGTTTGCCGCGAAGCTTGGAGTGATGTCATCGGATGCCATCCCTCTTTACTATGATAATAATGGTGCCATAGCCCTAACTAAGGAGCCAAGGTCTCACCAAAAGTCCAAGCATATCGAGCGGCGATTCCATCTGATCTGTGATTACCTCGAAAAAGATTATGTCGAGATTAAGAGAGTCGACTCCACAGACAATATGGCAAATCCACTGACAAAGCCATTAGGCCAGCAAAAGATCGAAGCCCACCTTGAGAAGATAGGACTTAGATATATAGCCAATTGGTATTAGGTTAAGTGGGAGTTTGTTAGATGTGTGCCCTAGATGCCAGATTGGCTGACACATTCCTGTACAAATCTAAGGGCAAATTTATAATTTTGACTATAAATCAATAAATAAATTATTTTTTAATCACATTGTATACATTATGTCTGTGATACATCTTTTGAGTTAGTAGGAATGTCAATTCATATTTTTAAGATTTAAAAATTTAAGGCATGAATTTACATAACTAACTCATAAACAACTCCTGACCATAGGATCATCACGAGGATGTTGATCGATCCGAAAGGTTGGTGTACGATTGCTTTCTTAGCGTAGATGTGTCTTGAGTCTATGATATGGAGACACCAGAGTGAGAGTACAGATATTCGTTGAGAATGAGAGTACTGAGCGTGACCACCTCGAGCAGTCATAAGGAAGTCTACCTTCTCATCGATGACTAAGCTCGATGCTGCAGTTGTGTATCTAGTTCTTTGATCTGAGGTGCATCAACAGTTCACCTTGAGTGTGTTATAGTTTGACTACACCATAACTTGGTCTCCTAGCCATTCGAAACCCTGAGGTGTATGTTGGCTGTAACACATTCATTGTAGGAACTAGGTCGCACCAAGATGGGATCTATCAACCTCGGTAGATCAAAGGAGTAGTCCTGTGACGATCGAAAGATCGAGTCCTTAAGCCCATGGCCATGGTAGAGTAAAATAATAGAAAAGAATTTTTCATTAGGGTTTCACATCGGACTCAGATCGATCGATTGATTCATATGACTGATGTTGGGTTTCACGAGTTCACCTTAACCCTAATTCAGTCGAGACTCATGATAGAGGAACTCAATCACACAGGTAGTTACACCGAGAGGTTCATCTTCAATTTTAATGGGTTGCTACCATATACTGTTAGGTGTCACTGGTGGATTTTGGAAGCAATTAGAATGATCTTGATGATCGATCATTCGAATTGTCTGAATCAGAAGAGTTCTGGTCCATCGAAAGGAGTTTCGATGATGTCGATGATGAGATCATGACATGTCTCATTACCATACAGAATTGAACCTAATTGGGTCACACTAACAAGGGTTAGGATCTGGATGTCATCAATTGGGCTAGCCCAATTGATTTGGATTAGATCCAATTAGGTTCAAGGAAATCATGCTAGCACACGATTGAGCCTAACTTTCTCCTCGTGCAATCTTTTCTATCTCCATTGAGCCAAATATGTTTTGACTCACCCAGAGAACCTTAAGAAGGTTTCTCTCAGTTTGACTAGAGCCAGTCCAGCTCAAAAAAGATTTATCTTAATTCATGAGATGAATTAAAGACAACACCTGCTAATTCCTAACACTTGCCATTTTCATTTTAGGACATCTGTGAAATGTTGACATATGGGTCTTAAACTAAAGGCCACTTGGCAAGAAGTTATTGGAGATTTTTTGTGGAGTGTCCACCTACCAAAAATAAGAACCAAAATGGTTGCCATAATTGGACAAGGCTTGCGCCCCAAGTGGATAAAGATCAAGAGGAGTCTTGATTAACATAAACTCTTGGGCGCCATCTCCCTTGTGCTTATCCAATGTTGGCGCCAACATAGGAGAGAGGGTGGAGGTTCTTATCTGATGTGATCAGATGACATCACTCCACCAATCAAATTTTTTTTAGATTAAATAGAATTTTTTGATTGGTCAAATGATGTGGCACTGCGCAGCGCTGCAGGGTCTATATAAACCCTATCTACGCCTAGGGTTTAAGAGATTCTGCTCCCTACCCAGCAAAAGCTAGCCACCCCTCCTCTTCTCCACATCCTCCCTGGTGCTCCCTCTCCCCTCTTCATGCCTAAAATGTTGGGCATCCATCTGGTGAAGGATCAAGGCATGGTGACGCATTGAACAAAGGCTGCAGGAGTTTTTCGACAAGCTGCTGCTCCAACTGCAGGATGGCTTTTGAAGATCTTTCTAATTAGATTGAGTTTTAATTTTTGGAGCAGAGAGTCTTGAGGAGAAGACAATTCAGGTCCTTCCTGAGTGGATACTGGTAGAGGTCAAGCGATTGTGTGGCTAAATCAGAACCTCAGGCTTACTGCGATCATCTACAGGGTAATTAGATTACCCTTGAGGTATTTCATATTTTCTCATATTTTTAGATTTATTTTAGAATTAATATCAGATAATAAAATTAGATTTAGAGATTTAGATCTGAAATAAATGTAGGATAATTTTTTTTTTAAATTATTCTGTCCCAGATTTGATGAAATCTGGAAGATCCTACAAAAAAAAAGGAGATTTTTCCTTCACAAACTACTCTTGTAAGATAAGAGGTAAAGGATCCTGAGATACTTATCCTAGTATACATTTGATGTGTGTAGCCTATTTGATGTGCTAACAAAAGAAGTTGTCTCTACTTCATTACTTTTATCGATGATCGGTCATGGTATGAGTAAGTATATGAGATACAAATCTAAAATTTTTGAAAAGTTCAAAGAATTCAAATGTAAAGTAGAGAAGTAAATCGAAAAATTTCTAAAGGTACTTCGATCGGATCGAGGATGCAATACCAAAGAAAAAAATTTCTTCGTTATCTCATAAAATGACATAGTTTCATATTGGACCCCTTTTAGTACATCTCAGCTCAATGAGATAATTAAAAAGAGTTATGAGACTGTACGAGATATGGTTTGGTCCATGATGAACTTTATTGATTTATTTTGTTTCTGTAGGGACATACTTTATTTCTATGGAATTAGATTTTCTCTAAATCTGTTCCTACCACACTATATGAGATATGGCATGGTGAGAATTGAATCTTGATTATTTTGAGATCCAAAGATGTCCAGTCTGAGTCAAGGACAGTAGGTAGATATGTTAGAAGATAGGTCTATAAAGCTCATCCTAAAAGAGTTTGAGATACTATTTTTCTTTTGAAATGATTGCAATATGATTGTGACCCGACATGCTATCTTTTTGAAAAATTATTTAATCAGGATGAAGCAATGGGAGGAAAGTTAAGCTCGAAGAGAGTGTCTCTAAAGAGCAACGAGCTATAGGACCTAAAGAATCTATTCATGATGAGCCAGTATACATAAATTCTTTCTCCATCTCGTACATATAGTAGGATCTCCCATCCTCTTGAAAGGTACTTGGATATACTTAATAAAGAATATAGAAAAAATCATTTCTCATGGAAGATAGGGAACATGGAGATGATCTCAAAATCTACAACGAGGTGATGTAAGATACCGACTCCAAGAAAGGGATGTGAAACAGCTTTTCTGACTAGATATCTTTTAAAAATTTTTATATGGAGTAGCTTATGGATTTCACTTCTCGTGATATGAGATCACAAAGTTTGTAATAATCTTGGAGTTGAAACATTTATTTTGATGAAACGATCAAATTGTTTGATCAGAAATGAGGTATTATGTATTTCCAAAAGAGTCAGTGGGAGTGTCCACTATTGACATCGGTTAAAATATGTTTGTATATAGAATTCCTTATGAAATACATAAAGCAAGCATCCTATATTTTGAGAATATAAGGATCTATAGAGATAGATACAATTGGATACTTATGTTTTCACAAATGAAGTACAGAGAGTAAATGCTGAAAAGATTCAACATAGAAATCTTGGAGAGGGGTCTGCTACCCTCTTAGGCCTAGATATATGTCATGTAATATACTTGAACTGATATAGTTAATACTGTGAACGTCACGAGTAGATATCAGTTGTATCCAGACTGAGAGTGCTAGATTGCTGTGGAAACATCCTTAAGTACTTGAGAAGAACTAAGGATATGTTCTTAATTTTGGAGAAGGATCAAAGCTAGGAGAAAAAAGATACACCAATTCAGATTTGATGCCTGATGTTGATGGTAGAATTTTTACATCATAGGTATAATCATGTCAATATCTTGGAAGGGTTCCAAGCAATTGATCGATGGAAGCTGAGTACACTGTAGATGTATAGGATGTATTTTGATTCTAATATTAGTTTCAGAACTGGATGTCATGCCATCAGATGCCATGACACTATACTATAAAGACTGCCACCATAGTCCTTGCTAGGGAGCCTAGGTCTCACCAGATATCCAAGCACATAAAGCAGCAGAACATGTGACTACCTCAAGTAAAAATACACTGAGGTGCAGAGAGCAAATTCTACATGAGATGTAGATGACCCACTAGTAAGTCACTTAACTAGCCTAAGACTAAAATCTATCTTATGAAGATGGCGCTTGATACATGACAGATTGACTTTAGTACAAGTGGGAGATTGTTGGATGTATGTCCTAGAAGCCAATCTTGGCTAATGCATATCATAGTACTAGGACATGTTTTTATACTTTATGGATATTTATATTATCATTCATATTTTATATGTTCATGAATCATCCAAAGGATTAATAAGATGATGACACATATTTCAAAGAGTTTAGAATTTGAGACATGTGTCATTGATGGTTAATTTCTAAATTGCTCTTGATCATAGGATCATCATGGGTGTGATGATTGATCCAGATAGATCAGTATACGGATCGCTTCCTTCGGATAGATGAGTCTCAAGTCTGTAGTGCAGTGACACTGGAACGAGAGTGCAGGTGGTTGTTAGATAACAACTAGCACTGAGCATGACCAACATGAGAAGTCATATGGATGTCTGCTCACTTGTTAGTAACTTTCTCGATGCTACAGTTGTATGATTCATCCTTTGACCTGCAGTGCTACAGCTACTCGCAGTGAGACTGCTGGAGTTTGACTACACATAAATATTGACTCAATGAGTTCTTATAGTGGATGTTGGTGACAGTTGATCTACTGTATGAGTAAGGTGTACATCGAGATGAAATCTATCGACTCTAGCAGAAGAAAGAAGTCCTATGAGATTTAAAAAGTTGAGTCTTTAAGTCTATGGCCATAGCAGTGTGATTAATGAAAATTTTTTTTATGAGAATCATATATGGACTCAAGCTGATTGAATCTATCATATGATCGATGATAAGATTTGACGATTTATCCATGACCTACCATCTGATCGGGACTTACGATAGAGGGACTATCATACATTAACTACACCTAGAGGTTCATCACTTTTTATTCTGCTGGATTGCCATTACATATCGCTAGGTGTCACTGATGGATTGTGAGACCCACGAGCATCATCTTAATGATCGATGATCCTTGATGGACAGAGTTAGAATAGTTCCAACCCATTGAAAAGAGTTTTAATGATATTGTGATAGGGATCACAATATATCTTACTACCAGATAAAATAGAACTTATGAGGTCACACACAAAGAGACTTTTGACTGATCAGATGGTTGAATTATGATTATGAATCATGATAGGATTTAATTATCAATTTGATTGATGATTAATTTAATACAAAAATTATAATTAAGTAACTCGCTAAAGAGTTAGTGAGTTATAGGAGGATTAATTAGTAATTGGATTGCTAATTGGCTTAATTTGATTGAGCTATGGGGCTTGCATCAAATCTAATTAAATTAGATTTAATTTGACTTGATATGGGTTTGATTTGATCAAGCCTAATTGGGTTATGAGATAACCAAATTGCATGGGAGAGTGATTCTTTGTTGAATTAGGATTTGGGTTTAATTTGATTCTTAATTAGACTAAGATTTAAACAAGAGTGTTTGAGTTCCTATTTGGACTAGAAATTTTTTTCTTCATGGGTGTACTAAATCCTAATTGGATTAGGATTAAATTGAGTTTGACTCAAGCACCAAGAGAGAGTCCAAAAGGACTAGGACTCCTTCTCTAATTAGGTGACATCTAATCTAAATAGTTTGGCCTTCTAATCATATTGAATTTTTATCTATTTGGATCTAATCAATTTCTAATATGATTAGAATTAGTTAGAGTTTAAATTGATTTAAATCAGCTACCTAAAGAGAAGTCCTAGGTGGATAAAACTCTTCCTTCCATGCGCCACAAAAGAAGCCCACATCTAACTAGTTTTTCGATGCCAAACACCTCGTACTCTCTTTCTTTTTAGCATGTAATAAGTTCTTGCCATCCCCTACTTTTTTCTGTGAGAAACCTGGGCGCAAGTAAGAGAGTTGTGGGCGGCATCAAAAATTTGAGTCCTAGGTGAATTGGACTCTTATCTTCCTACCCAAAACCTTATCCCCTTTGCCTATTTAAATGTGGGTTCTATGGGGTGTTAAAGGGCTGAGAAGAGATCAGGTTTGGATGCCAAAATCAGAGGAGAGGCATGCATGAAATCATTGGAGAAAAAGGGAGCGCACGGGATGAAGAAAGGGCGTGAGGTTTGGTTCATATCCTTTCTTTCTTACCAACAACCAAAAGTTGGTTGTTAGGACATCTTCTCTCCCATCTTTTATTCTAGTTCAGACATATTTTTTCCTCTCTTCTTTGTCCAAAAGTTAGATAAAAATTCCTACATCTCTAACATAGAGATTTGGTGCATGGATTTTAAGAAAAAAAGAGAAGAAATGGTTCTTCTCATGATCTCTAGCGCAGAGATCAACATCCTCCTATTTTCTTCTTCTTTTCTAAGAGTGTCTTAAGAGAAAAAAAGATTTTCAACCATCAAGATGTGATCTCTACAAGGAAGCTAGCATCCCGATGAGATCAAGAAGCTTCTGATCAGATCGAAGTTTCGTGTGGATATCTATAGAGGTCAGACACTTGTGCGGCTTCAAAGGACCTTTGGAAGACATCCATGATCATCAGTTCGTGGTGAAGATCGACTCGTGCCAAAGTATGAGTCTATTTATTTTTTTTATTTGATTTTTGTATCTGAATTTTATCTCACATATGTAGATCCTGATTATGGTTTTAAGATTTGATCTTATGTATGCTTAGATTAAATTAGATTTAATCTAAAATTTTTTAAATTCCACTTCATACTCATTTTAAAAAAATTTTTGCATGCATGAAAACATGAAAACCTAACATCTCCTACATACTGGATACATCTGCACCCAATACGATCGGAGAAGATGTATCTGAGAATGAAAGGGCCACATATAAGATGTGAAAGGATGATAGTGTGACTGTCAAATGCATCATGCTTGTCTCGATGAACAATGAGCTTTAGAGGTAACATAAGGACATAGATGTTCCTTCTATACTCTTTAATCTTAAAAAGTTATATGAGAAATAAAGTCGAACTTTAGATATGAGAGATCTAAGCAGTTATTTGATGCCCGCATGACTAAAGGCACGTCTGTGCAAACTCATGTTCTAAAGATGATGGATTTGATCACTCGTTTGGGATAGTTGGGTTATGCTATGAATGATAAACTTAGCCAAGATTTGATTCTGCAGTTTCTCTTCGATTTTTTCTCTCAATTTGTCATAAACTACCATATGAACAAACTGAATTTCAATCTATCTGAACTGCTGAGCATGCTGAAAATAATAGAGAGCCATTTTAAAGGTGAAAAGGCTTCAGTACTTCTTATCGATAAGATCAACAAGAAGAAAGGCAAGAAGGGTTTCAAGAAAAAGTTAAACTCCAAGGCTAGCATCTCCAAGAAGAAGGTGAAGAAGGTTTTTGTCAAAGG
The DNA here is from genome assembly GCF_000442705.2 of Elaeis guineensis. Lineage (NCBI taxonomy): Eukaryota > Viridiplantae > Streptophyta > Magnoliopsida > Arecales > Arecaceae > Elaeis > Elaeis guineensis. The sequence continues at coordinate 94,935,504 of NC_025996.2, forward strand.
TACTTGCTATCACTGTGGCAAAGAGGGGCATTGGAAGAGGAATTGCAAGGAATACCTTGCAACTGTAAAACAAGCAAATGTTGCTAAAGGTTTGTATGTGATACAAACTAATTTACCATTAAGTACTTCAATTTTAGATTCTTAGGCATTAAATACCGCTTGTGGCTTACACCTTTGCAAATCATTACAGGGTCTGTAGAAAATAAAGAGTCTGAATAAAAATGACTTTGAGCTATTCGGTGCTATTAGAAAGTCCATTCAGACCGAAGTCATGGGAACTAGGATTTTGAAGTTGCCTTCAGACAAAGTTTTGAAACTGAAGACTTATTATTAAATTCTTAATGTTATTAGAAATATTATTTCTATACCCTTATTTTTAGAATAAGATTTTGAAATAAAAACTAAGAACAATGGTTGTTATATCTATTTTTTTAATGAATTTTATGAAAATGCTTATATTGATAATGGTCTTCTATTTTTATCACTTAATAATAATGTACTTCATGTTGATAATATGAAAAAAAAAGAGAGAGGATGTGAATGTCACATACCTCTAACACTACTGACTTGGTCATATAAATGAGTCAAGAATTAATAAGTTATACAAAGATAAATTTTTTGATCCTTACAATTTTGAATCATATGAAACTTGTGAATCTTGTCTTATGGGTAAAATGATCAAGACTCCATTTACCAGACATGGAGATAGGGTGACTGATATTTTGAACCATGTACATACTGATGTTTGTGGTCTAATGTCGATTCAAGCCAAAGGTGGACACTCTTACTTTATCATATTTACTAATGATATGTCTAAGTTTGGATATGTGTATTTAATAAAATACAAATCTGAAGCCTTTGACAAATTTAAAGAGTATCAAAGAATGGTTGAGAAACAAATTGGTAAAAGTATTAAAGCTCTTCGATCTGATTGAGAAGGAGAATACTTGACTAGTGAGTTTCTCGATCATTTAAAACAAAATAGTATACTCTCTCAGTGGACACCTCCTTACACTCCATAATTATATGAAATTATGAAAAGAAAGAATCACACCATATTAGATATGATGCGGTCCATGGTGTATTTCACAGATCTTCCGATCTCCTTTTGGGATATGCTCTCGAGGCCGCGGCATATGTTTTGAATAAACTGCCATCCAAGTCTGTCTCTAGCACTTCATATGAGATATGAAAAAAAAAGATTCAGTCTTAAACATCTTAAGATTTGAGATTGCCCTACTTATTTGAAAAATATTGATGGATATAAGCTGAGTGCTAGATCGAAAAAATATAGATTTATGGGTTATCCCAAGTAGAGTATAGGATACTAATTCTACCATCCTACTCAACAAAAGGTATTTGTTGGTAGGCATGCCATTTTCTTGGAGAAAGAGTTCATCTAAGAAGGAGACAGTGGGAGGTCTGTTGAACTTGAAGAAGTTCAATACCTACAACCTATTCAAGATTTACAAGCTGATTCTCAACCAGATGTGCCTGTTGTTGAGGCACAGCCACTACACACACCTCCTCTCCGAAGATCAAGCAGAGTGCATAATGTACTACTCAGGTATGGATTTGTCATTGAGAATGACAACACATCCTACATCATTGAGAATGATAATCCCACGATCTATTCGAAAGCTGTTATGAGTAGTAACTTTGATAAATGGCTCAATATCATGAAATCTGAAATGGACTCCATGTATACCAACCAAGTTTGGACTTTGGTTGATGTGTCTGAGGGTGTTACCCCAATAGGCTGCAAGTGGATCTTCAAGAGGAAGATTGGAACAGATGGCCAGGTAGAGACTATAAGGCCAGACTGGTGGCAAAAGATTTCAGACAAAAATAAAGCATTGATTATGAAGAAACCTTTTCATCGATAGGCATGCTCAAGTCTATTTGGATTATGCTTGCTTTTACTGCATACCATGATAATGAGATCTGGCAGATGGATGTCAAGACTACCTTCCTCAATAGAAACTTTGAAAAAAAAATCTATATGACTCAACCAGAGGAATTTATCTCTAGTGGTAGAACAAATCAAGTATGCAAGCTAAATAGATCCATCTATGGGTTAAAACAAGCATCAAAGAGCTAAAACATCTATTTTGATGAGATAGTCAAATCGTTTAGCTTTATCAAAAATGTGGATGAATCTTGTGTGTACAAGAAGACTAGTGAGAGTTCTATTATCTTCTTGATCTTTTATATGGATGACATACTACTCATTGGGAATGACATCCTGATGTTGCAATCGGTCAAGACATAGCTATCAGAAAAATTTTTCATGAAAGACTTGGGTGAAGCATCCTATATACTTAGTATAAAGTATCTATAGGGATAGATCAAAGAGGATGCTTGGCTTGTCCCAGTCTAGGTACATAGATCTTGTGTTGAAGAGGTTCAACATAGAGGGAAGTAAAAGAGGTTACTTGTCCATGGGTCATGGCATACAACTCTCTAAGAAGATATCTCCTAAGACATCTGAAGAGAGAAATAAAATAGGTTCTATTCCTTATGCTTCAGCTGTAGGATCAATAATGTATGCTATGTTATGTACCAGGCCTGATGTGGCTTATACCTTGGGCATTATAAGTAGATTTCAGATTAATCCTGGGGAGGATCATTGAAAAGCTGTGAAAAACATACTCAAGTACTTGAGAAGGACTAGAGATATTTTTCTCATATATGGCGGATCTGATTTAAAACTAAAAAGTTATACTGATTCTAATTTTCAATCTGATCTGGATGATAGCAAATCTATATCTGGGTATGTGTTCACCCTATATGGTGGAGCAGTAAGTTGAAAGAGTTTCAAACAGCAAACTGTTGCTGACTCAGTCACTGAGACTGAGTATGTTACTGCTAGTGAGGCTGCTAAGGAGGCCGTCTAGATGAAGAAGTTCGTCTCAAAATTAGATGTGGTTCTAGAGATTGAACAACTAGTTCTCTTTTATTATGATAATACTGAGGTAGTTGCTCAAGCCAAAGAATCGAGGTCGCATCATAAATTCAAGCACATCCTAAGATGGTTCCACCTCATTCGGGAGATAGTTGAAAGACGTAATGTGATCATGGAGCAAGTTGATACCAAGAACAATATAGCAAATCATTTACTAAGGCCTTGCATTACAGCAGTTTTGTTGCTCCTTGAATTGATTTCGATGATTACAAAGTATTTGAGGAAATTACTAATGAGTTTGGCTTGGAAAAAGATTTATTATATTTCAGGGGCAAAATCATAATTTTATCAAATCTGATTTGAAAGCCTCAAGAGCAAGAACAAAAGATGTGTAATCTATTGGAGGTAATTTTAATATTTTTGAAAGTATATTTTGTAAGAAAATTAGGTTTATATTTTTGAGTCGACCCCATGAGTCAACTCATGGCTTAAAGGGCTGAACGACACGCAAAATTTTTGGCTGGCACACTCTGTGAGTCAACCCCATGAGTCGACCCCTTGATATGAGTCGACCTTATGAGTCAACCTCTGCTGCTCTGCAGGCTAAAATTATAGAACAATCATTTTCTGTTCTTTTTCACAGAGGTCGACCCCATGAGTCGACCCATGAGCATGAGTCGACCCTATGAGTCGACCCCTGTGACGAAAAATTTTCGCAACGGCTAGTTTTTAACCCATTTTGATTGCATTTAATACTTATTTAATGTGCTCTAATGGCTCTATTTCAGCCTAGATTACTCTCTATCATTATTTGAGGTTATAAAAGGCACTTAAAGGAGGGAATCAAGACAAGAAAGAGATTTGAAAAAAAGGTTCTTCAAGCATTCATTTCAACCCTTAGCAAGAGCCCACTTAAAAAGTTCAAGAAGCTTTTATTTTAAGTTCATCAACTCTTCGAGAGCTCATTCAAGTCTCCAACCACCTTGAGAAAATCAGAAAGAGCTTCCTTCTAATTGTGTAAAGTGTATTTAAAGCATTATTTGCTCTTTAAAGGAGCTACATCTATACTTTTATGTGATTAACTCCTATACTCTATTTTTGAGTTGTTTATTTTATTTTGGAAGGAATCAAAAATATGGAAAGGTTGATCCAAACCTTGAATCAGATTGTATTGGGTTAGCTTGTACCCAAAAATCAAGTATTCTAGCTTGGGATAGCTAGAGTTGGAGGTTCCAACGTTGTATTCGGGTTGAATACAGTCTAGTGGATTTAAATTCTCAAGTAGGAGCTTGGGGAGTGGATGTAAGTACAAGATTGGCATCGAACCACTATAAATCTTCTTGTTTGTGTTATACTTATTTGCTCTCCTTTTAAATTTCTTTATCCTCTTGCATTCTTGCATCCAACATCTACACCTTGCATAAATTACACTCTCCATACTAATCTTTCTCATTGTTAAATAATCTTCATAGTTGTAAGTTAAGTTTAAATTTTTTAAAATCCAATTCATCCCCCTCTTGGGTTGCATAGCTAGACAACAAATGGTATCAGAGCTCGGTGCTCTAGTCCTACTTTGATTTAACCATCGAAGAGCTAAAGATCTATGGCAACTCAAGTTGGTACTTCTCTAGCCGAGGGCAGTCCACAAATCGACCTCCACTTTTTAATGGGTCAAACTATACCTATTGGAAAGCTCGGATAAAAATCTTTATTCAAGCACTTGACTATGATATGTGGAGTATCATAGTAAATAGACCACACACACCCACTAAATTAATTGATGGTGTGGAATCAACCAAACCCGAAAAAGAATGGGATGAGGTTGATAAGAAAATGGCTCAACTAAATGCTAAAGCCATGAATATTTTGTATTGTACTCCAGATGTTAATGAATTCAATCGTATTTCAACATGCATGTCTGCTAAGAAAATATGAGATAGATTAGAAGTAACTCATAAAGGAACTAATCAAGTGAAAGAATCTAAAATTAACATGCTCGTGCATAAATATGAACTTTTTAAAATGGAGCATGATGAATCTATAACTGAAATATTTACTCATTTTATTGATATTATAAATGATCTAAAAAGTCTTGATAAGTCTTATTCTAACAGTAATCTCATGAGAAAGATTCTTAGGTCCTTACCAAGAACTTGGGAAGCCAAAGTGATCGCAATCCAAGAAGCCAAAGATCTGAATATCCTATCTTTGGAAAAGCTTCTAGGATCGCTGATGACTCACGAACTGAGCATGAAACAACATCAAGAAGAAGAGTCAAAGGAACAAGCCAACTTGTGCCTTATGGCACATAAAAATGAGATAAATATTGAAACTCCTATTGACTTTACCTTTGAAGAACTTCATGAAGCTTTTTATGATCTAATTGATGAACTAAAGAAGTTAGGAGTAAAGAACAAAGAATTAAAGTCAAGAAATCAATCTTTACTAAAAGAAATTGAGAGTATTTCAAATGAAAAATCTACCCTATCTCAAAAAAATCTGAGTTTAAAGAATGAGATTGCCAAGTTGAAACCAATGGTGGAAAAATTTATTTTAAGCTCAAATAAACTTCACATGATACTTGACAGTCAAAAAGCCATTTATGATAAAGTCGGTCTTGGATATAACCCTTCAAAGAAATAAAAATTTTAGAAAAATATCTTTGTAAACTCATCATACAATAAGTTTTCAAATATAACTTGCTTTAAATGTGGTAGAGTAGGACACAAATCTTATTCATGTTTCTCTAATAAATCTAAAAATTTTAATGTAAAAAAAATATGGGTTTCAAAAGGAACCATTATGACTAACCAAAAAGGATCCAAGAAAACTTGGGTACCAAAAGTCAAAACTTGATTCATGTGTATAGGTGTGTCTTGCATCCCAAGGAGCAAACCGGAGATGGTATCTTGATAGTGGGTGCTCAAGATACATGACTGGTGATGAATCCCAATTCATGACACTTGTTGCTAAAAATGGAGAGATGGTCACCTTTAGAGACAATAGCAAAAGAAAGATCATCGGTATAGATAATATTGAAATCACTCCCTCCAGGTATATTAAAAATATTTTATTAGTAGATGGTTTAAAACATAATTTATTAAGTATCAGTCAATTTTATGATAAAGGATACAAAGTCAGTTTTGAATCTTCATAATTAAATCAAATCTTTTAGATCTAAAAATTAGCATATATGATATGTTTAATTTAAGTTTAGTTCTAAAATTAGAATGATTAAAAATTTACATCAAACTGATATAAGGTTGTCCTGATATAGGGTTTACCTCATATATTGTAAAGGTTGTCCTAGTTTGATATGAATCAATTTTTGAAAAGATATTTTTAAAATATTTTAATCATTATTTTAGATTTAATTATATATATATTTGATATATATAAATTTAGTTTTAGATCTAAAATTTGATGTATATGTAATACATTTTTATTTAGATCTGAAACTATATATATTTGATATATGAAACTAGTTTGCATTGTAACTAGTCCTATTAATGAAGGCATTAAATTTGTTGGGTATAGATATGGTAATATTTATATGGCAGATTTGAATAATCTTTTTAAAATAAACATGCCATGCCTAGTAGCCTTGAATGCCAAGATTAATGAGACTAGTTGGCTTTGGCATCGTAGGCTTGCACATATTAGCATGCATTCACTTTCAAAACTTATTAAAAAGGAATTGATTATCGACTTACCCAAATTAAATTTTGAAAAGGATAGAATTTGTGATGCATGTAAAATGGGTAAACAAATATGAGTTTCATTTAAATCCAAAAATATTATTTCAGCTTCTAGGCCATTAGAACTATTGTACATGGATTTATTTGGACCTACTAGAACTACTAGTCTAGGTGAAAAATGATATGATTTTGTAATTATTGATGATTTCTCTCATTTTACATGGGTCTTCTTTTTGGCATATAAGGATGAAACATTTCATATTTTCTCTAAATTTTATCGAAAAGTCACAAATGAGAAAGATTTTTCAATTCAAAATATTTGAAGTGATCATGGAACCGAATTTAAAAATCAAGATTTTGAAAAGTTTTGTGATGAAAAAAGAATTGGCCACAACTTTTCAGCACCTAGGACACTCCAACAAAATGGGATAGTAGAAAGAAAAAATAGAACTCTTGAAGAAATAGCCCGTACCATGCTATGTGAAATCAACCTTCCAAGATACTTTTGGGCGGAAGCAATTAACACGGCATGTTACATATTAAACCGTGCTTTAATTAGATAAATTTTAAAGAAAACTTCCTATGATCTTTGGAAAGGAAGAAAATCAAACATTGCATATTTTCATGTTTTTGGTTGCCGATATTTTATGTTAAACAATGGTAAAGAAAGACTAGAAAAATTTGATGCAAAATCTGATGAAGTGATTTTTCTTGGTTACTCCTCTTTTAGTAAAGTCTTTAGAGTTTTCAACAAAAGAACCTTAGTAGTAGAGGAGTCAATACATGTTGTCTTTGATGAAACTAACAATCTTCCTTCAAGGAAGAATGAAGGTATTGATGATGCAGATCCTCTTATAGAAGGGATGAAGGAGATCATTCTAAAAGATTCAACCATTCAAGATGATGAAGAACATGAAGACAAACAGGATAAGGAAGGTGAAGAACAACAAGAACAACCTCAAGGTACAAATGATCTACCCAAAGAATGGAAGTATGATCACAATCACCCCAAGAAACTAATCATTGGTGATCCTACACATGGTGTAAGAACTCATTCCTCACTTAGAGATGCATTCAATCATTTTGCTTTTGTCTCTCATCTTGAACCTAAAACCATAGACGAAGCTGAAAAAGATTATAATTGGATTAATGCAATGCAAGAAGAACTTAATCAATTTGAAAGAAATAATGTATGGACTTTAGTATCAAGACCTAAAAATAATTCAATAATTGACACAAAATGGGTATATAGGAATAAATTGGATGAACATTGAAATGTAATAAGAAATAAAGCAAGATTGGTTGTAAAAGGTTATAATCAAGAAGAAGAAATTGATTTTGATGAGACCTTTGCACCTGTTGCTAGATTAGAAGCAATTAGACTTCTACTTGCATATGCTTGCTTTATGAATTTTAAGTTATTTCAAATGGATGTCAAAAGTGCTTTTCTAAATGGATATATTGCTGAAGAAGTTTATATAGAACAACCCCCAAGATTTGAAAATCATGCTTTTCCTAATCATGTTTTTAAGTTAAATAAAGCTCTATATGGTTTAAAACAAGCACCCAAGGCTTGGTATGATAGGCTAAGCAAATTTTTACTTAATAATAATTTTTTAAGAGAAAATGTAGACACAACCCTTTTCATCAAAAGAAATCAACATGGTATATTAGTTATATAATATCTATTGATGACATTATTTTTGAGTCTACTAATGAAACTCTTTATCAAGATTTTGCAAAGCTCATGCAGGGAGAGTTCGAGATGAGCATGATGGGAGAACTTACATTCTTTCTCAGACTTCAAATTAAACAAACAAAAAAAGAATCTCCATCACCCAAAGCAAGTACACAAGAGAATTACTCAAAAGATTTGGAATAGAGAACTCCAAAGCAATTGGCACACCCATGAGCCCATCATGTAAGCTTGACAAGGACGAAGAAGGTAAAAGTGTAGACTTAAAATTTTATAGAGATATGATTGGTTCTCTATTATATTTAACTACTAGTAGACCTGATATTATGTTTAGTGTTTGTCTATGTGCTCGCTTTCAATCAAATCCAAAAGAATCACACTTGAATGCAGTTAAAAGAATCTTTAGATATTTAAATGGTACACAAACTCTAAGATTATGATATTCTAAGAACTCATTAATTGACTTAATAGGATATTCAGATGTCGATTTTGCTGGATGTAGATTAGATAGAAAAAGTACTAGTGAAACTTGCCAATTTCTTGGAGTTAACCTAATCTCTTGGTTTAGCAAGAAATAAAATTCGGTAGCACTGTCTACGACCGAGGTCGAATACATTACAGTCGGAAGTTATTGTACTCAAATCTTGTGGATTAAGCAATAACTCGAAGATTTTGATATCAAACTCAATGAAACTCCCATAAGATGTGATAACACTAGTGCTATAAATCTCACTAAAAATCCAATTCAGCATTCTAGGTCAAAACATATTGAAATCAGGCATCATTTCATAAGAGAACAGATCCAAAATAAAGATATAATTCTTGATTATGTTTGTACTGAAAAATAATTGGCTGACATCTTTACCAAGGTCTTAAGTGAAGATAAATTCTGTGAAATTAGGAGAGAATTAGGAATCCTTGATCCATCAGCTTAAGTATCTCTCTGATTCTAAATTCTTAATGTCAAAAATTCATTGAACCAATTTTTGAGAGCTCAATTTTCTTTTTGTTTTGAGCTCAAAAGCTCAAATTATCATTCACATGATCAATATTTGGGTAAACATCTTTCTCCTAAAGTTTCAAATTTTTTCAAAATTATTTCATCATTTTTCTGAATTTCTCTGTGCCATGAGTCGATCCCCAGGGTCGATCCTAGGGCAAACTTATAATTATGTCAAAACCCTTCAGACGCTCTCTTTTTGTTGGGAATTTCTCTTAGAGCCGACCCAACTCTTCACCTTCTTCCTTCCGCGAACCAAAGGTCTCCCTCTCTTCTTCCTCAAACCCAAGATTTTCCTCAAAATTCCTCTCCCACCGACTCTCACACTCCAAATCGCCCACTTAGGAACCAAGTTCCTCCCCTTCTTCTTCTTCATTTGGAGCGATTCGAGCTTACCTTAGACTCTACCCGTCTTCTCCAAATCGGCACATCACTTCTCCAAAATCTTTATCTTTCCACTAAAAACCCTTCATCTCTCTCTCATATTTGCTCTCCTAAGTTCCGTTCTAGTCCTGCCTGTACAAATGGCTCCCAAGATGAAGCTTCCACAGAGGAGGAAATCCGTTCGCAGGTTGGAGGAAAGTGTGCACCGAAAGAGACTAGCAACCGAGACCACTTCTACTTCAAACCCTGCTCCTGGTTCAGCTTCAGCTTCAACCCGATCACCAATCAGCCCCAGTAAGGTACCCCTCTCTGATAGAAAATTAGAATCCGAAAAAAATATTGATTTCAAATTTTTTGAAAAAGAAGGGTTCACCATTGGATCAAAGATTAAGGACCAAGGATGAAAATTTTACTGCTCCTTAAAAGAAAATACATATGTCGATCTTGTCAGAGAATTTTACCTAAATTTGGGGTACAGCAATGAAACAGTGAAATCCACAATGAAGGGTGTAGACATTAGCCTAGATCCTGTGCTTTTGGGGCAGATACGTCATTTACCATGTGAGGGGTATACCAACATGGAGCTCCTAGTTAAAGAGGAAGGAATAAATGTTATCCTAAGGAGAACTTCACTGGAAGTTTGAACAAATTAGAGGCAAAGATTCTTTCTATTGAGATGAGACTGCTACACCACATGGTAACCAAATTATTTTTCCCTAGAAGTGGTAGACATGATCTTCTTTCTGGTAGGGACATCTGTATTATGTACCATGTGATCACACAAAACCCCCTGAACCTCCCTGTATTGATGTTTGAGGCCATGAGAGAGACCTTGAACAGGTCCAAGGCACACTTGCCTTTTGATATGGCTCTCACCTTAATTTTTAGGAGGTTCAGAGTTAGTTTTGAGGGGGAGGCTGTAGCTAGACTATCCCACTCTGACACTATCAACCGTCACACATTGCACCACATGGGATTTTCTAAAACTGATAGTGGTTGGATAAAAGGTGTGGAAGAGAGAGCAGAGGATAAGCAGAGGAGGAAGGACCATCCTCACCCCTTCATAATCACAGAGAAGCATCACCAGATATTCAGTTTGTTTCTGATCACGAAGCTGGCCCGTCAGAGTCTGTGAGGAGACATACTTCAATTCCACAGTCGGACAGCAGGGCACATCCTTCAGAGCTCAGATTGGCAGATGATCAGATTGAGATGACATTCCAGCATGTAGCCTCCATTCTATCTCGATAGTTTGGCACTTCAGTCTTTGCACAGGGATCGACATCTCAGGATGTATCTGATCAGACACTGATCCCTCATATTTCTACTATTTTCTAGATGATTACTGATCAGTCAGTACGCATTGAGCAGTTTGAGGGTTGTATATTGAGACTGACTGGCAGAGTACTTGACTTGCAAGGGCAAGTGTTAGCTCTGACCCATCCACAGCCGCATGAGAGCATCATAGAGGTCTCAGATCTATCTGCAAGGCGGCTAGACTTCGAGGAGTCTTAGAGAGTGATTTTGACTTCTTGAGGAGAGAGATCAGGGGCTCTAGTGAACATGCTTCTACTCAGTTTAGTGCCCTGATGCAGTCTGTCTCGAGAGCTTTGAATCTTCTGGACACCATCAAACTCTCATTCGTAGCTCAGTTCATAGCTTCTCAGGCTTCAGGATCTTCTCACTCCTCTACTCGTGCTGGCACCTCTACCCGTGGCCGAGACAGATGCGGTCGAGGTCGAGCTCATGGACATAATCCTACATCTCTTTACCCTATCTCTGATTCATCAGACTCCAATCCTTCCAGCCATGACATCTATTAGATCCAGTGTAGTCTATCCTTTTTTTTGTTTTTGTCTAGGATCTATTTTGTGGGCTATGTAATGTGTTGACTGATTGACTCTTGGATAGTTTCTATCCATGAATTTTGTACTCTAAGTTGACTCATATGTATTGAAACACCTATGTATTCAGTCACTTTTTGAATATATATATAGATACTTTGACCTTCAATGAATGCTATGAATGTGATCAAATTGAATTGCTTTTAATTATGAGATATGAAAAACAACTTATATTTATGTTGTGAAATACTATGAATTGCAATATCTTCTAAATGAGCAAATTGGTATATCTTTTATGTTTGCTATATTGAGGGGGAGTAAAACAATAAGCAATAGAGAAATAAGCAATCAAAGAAGGGGGCTAAAGAAGTAAAATTGATCTCATAAAAAAGGGGGAATAGAGAAAATATATCCTTAAAAAGGAGAGTAGAGAATCTTAGTTGATGCTGTCAAAATGGAAGAGTAGAGAATCAAAATCAAGATTGAGCAATAAGCAATAAAAAATGAGCAATAAGTAAATTGTTAAGCAAATGGGCACATGTGTCAAAGAATCAAAATCATCAGCTTTTTTTTTTCCAAGCAAATGAACTTAAAAGCAACTTTCAAATTTTTAGTAAATTTTAAATTTGTCTTCAAACTACTTATGATGCATTTCATTCAAATATTTGGCTATAATATTTAAGTGATGCATCTTCATAAATTTGAAATTCATGTTCAATACTATATATATGCTTTTGCTCAAGTATTTTGTCATCATCAAAAAGGGAGAGATTATTGCTCCTTGAATTGATTTTGATGATTACAAAGCATTTGAGGGGATTATAATGAGTTTGGCTTAGAAAAAGATTTATTATATTTTAGGGATAAAATAATAATTTTATCAGACCTGATTCGAAAGCCTCAAGAGCAAGAACAAAAGATGTGTAATCTATTGGAGGCAATTTCAACATTTTTGAAAGTATATTTTGTAAGAAAATTAGGTTTATATTTTTGAGTCGACCCCATGAGTTGACTCATGGCTAAAAGGGCTGAACGGCATGCAAAATTTTTGGCTCGCACACTCTGTGAGTCGACCCCATGAGTCGACCCCTTGACATGAGTCGACCCTATGAGTCGACCTCTGCTGCTCTGCAGATCAAAATTATAGAACAATCATTTTCTGCTCTTTTCCACAGAGGTCGACCCTATGAGTCGACCCATGAGCATGAGTCGACCCTATGAGTCGACCCCTGTGACGAAAAATTTCTGCAACGGCTAGTTTTTAACCTGTTTCGATTGTATTTAATGCTCATTTAATGTACTCTAACGGCTCTATTTCAGCCCAGATTACTCTCCATCATTATTTGAGGTTATAAAAGGCACTTAAAGGAGGGAATCAAAGATAAGAAAGAGATTTGAAAAAAAGGTTCTTCAAGCATTCATTTCAACCCTTAGCAAGAGCCCACTTAAAAAGTTCAAGAAACTTTTATTTTAAGTTCATCAACTCTTCGAGAGCTCATTCAAGTCTCCAACCACCTTGAGAAAATCAGAAAGAGCTTCCTTCTAATTGTGTAAAGTGTATTTAAAGCATTATTTGCTCATTAAAGGAGCTACATCTGTACTTTTATGTGATTAACTCTTATACTCTATTTTTGAGTTGTTTATTTTATTTTGGAAGGAATCTAAAATGCGAAAAGGTTGATCCGAACCTTGAATCAGATTGTATTAGGTTAGCTTGTACCTAAAAAATAAGTGTTCTAGCTTGGTATAGCTAGAGTCGGAGGTTCCGACGTTGTATTCAGGTTGAATATAGTCTAGTGAATTTAAATTTCCAAGTAGGAGCTTGGGGAGTAGATGTCGGTGCAAAGTTGGCATCGAACCACTATAAATCTTTTTGTTTGTATTGTGCTTACTTGCTCTCCTTTTAAATTTCTTTATCCTCTTGCATTCTTGCATCCAACGTCTACACCTTGCATAAATTATACTCTCCATACTTATCTTGCTCATTGTTAAATAATCTTCATAGTTGTAAGTTAAGTTTAAATTTTTTAAAACCCAATTCACCCCCCTCTTGGATTGCATAGCTGGGCAACAAGTTTGACCGTCACTTTGATTGCATGGGCATCAAGTATAGGGACGATTGGTTTTAGTGCAAGTAAAATATTGAAAGAATAATGTCCTACAAGTTAATTGCATATGAAATGCGATAGGATGTTTTCTGTAATTTATCTTTCAAACTCATGTAATTGACATTGATATTTAATAAAATAGGTATTTCAATTCGTTATATGCTACATCTTATTATCATTTTTTAATATTATAATGAACCCCATAGGTCTGAGTAATGGTATTAGGGCTATGATGAGATCACGCAGTGAGATCTAAATTCTTAATAGCCATGACCTAAAATATTTTCAATCATTGATTCTTTGAGTCAGGGATCAATGATATCGGTAAGACTAACATGTCCTATGTATGCTTAGAGATGAGGGTGGTTGATCTTACAACCATTTGTGTGGTGACACTAATATAAGGTGTGGGTACTCATTGGTGAATGAGTTTACTAAATAGACCTACGAGAGAATATCTGATGGAGTCTTATTTATATGTTAGCTGATGATTCTCTAGTGAGATTTGTGTAAGTGATCATTTGATCTAAGATCGTTATGGTACCTTGTATACATGAATCTATTTTTTGGTTCACTTTCTAACTTGATTTTCTGATCCTTGTGTGGGGTGTTCTGAATGTGGTAAAATATACATGGAGGTTGTGAGTGATCAATAAGAGATCAGTCACTCCTAAAAAAAGGAGCAAACATCCTATGTGATCTCAAAAGTCGATGATTCTCGAAGTTTATGGCCAAAGCAGGATGATAATTAGAAAAGAATTTTTAATATATCATCAACTGAATCATCATCTTCTGATCGAGATAAGTAATTGGGCTTGATATAGATAAGTAATTGGGCTTGATATGATTTCATGAACACAGCTCATCTGGGATGTTGTTTGACTGAAGGATTAAATTACATGTTTACTTACCACTGAAGGATATTTTGATAATTTTTTATCAAAATTTTAAATTTTTTGGGTAGTCATAATATATTGCTAGATATCAATCTTAACTTGTGGACTTATCAAAATTAAAAAAACTTAATTCAAAAATTAATTAGAAAGAATCCTAGTTGATTGGGACTGTTGAGCTGACCTGATCTGATCGGATCAAGGTTACGTCAAGAGTCTGTGTCTATTGCTGGCTAGATTTGAGATCCAATGGATCACATACTTTGAGATTTAGTTTTGATCTAATTTAATTAAGATTTAATATAAATTTTAGAGGTTAATTTGATATGTTAGCATATTGTATTAACACAAGTTCCTAATTAGGTTCAATTCAAAGCGTTTGAGCTAAACTAGACCAGTTGCCTTTGACCTAATGGAATTGGATCTACTTTAATTTGGTTCTTATCCAACTTAGAAGTGTTTCAATGTGAAAAGGGTCCTCTTCATCCACTAGGTCACACACTAAAAATAAATTGCCGCCCCCCTCTTAAATGCATTGAGAAGTGAAGAGTCCTTCTTTTTGAAGGCTCTTATCTATCTCTTTGGTTCTCATCCAGATCCTTAAATATTACATGCTAAATTTATATGGAGAATTTATGGGGCATAGAAGAAGAGGAGTCCTTCTGTGTGAAGGCTCTTCTATGCCAAAATAAATTATGGAGATTTATTTCTCCATATGAGAACTTAGAGTGCCAAGAGTTGGTGCCCCTTAGTCCTTCCTCATGTCCCCTCTTAGCCTATTTATATGGGGTGTCCCATATAGGCTAAGTGCTAGATTTTGAATGAAAATTAGAGCCAATTGGTGTGTAATAGAGAGAAAAAATTTTGAAAAAAATTTGAGAAAAAGGCAAAGAAAAATTTGAGAAGAAAAGTTGTAAGAAGGGTGGTGAGAGAATTAGCAAGTGTTGCTAGTTTGTCCTAGGATTTAATTTTTTTATGTGTTGGAGCTCAAAATTAAATCTAGGTTGTGAGACTTCTAAAGAGTATCCTCTTGACATGATTCTAGTGGTAAAGTCGAAGGTGACTGGGCAATGGTGTGATTGTACTTCAAGTTCAAAGCAGACAGTATTCTTATGAAGAAAAGGTTGCGACAGCACACTGGTTAGGAAGGACCTGGGCCAACTTCTATGTGGATCACCATTGGAGGGCTTCTACTTTAGAGTCTCATGAAGATCATCATCATACTATACTATTCTTTTGAAAAAGTATAAAATTCTATCTCTTTGCATGCTTGATTTTGTTTTGTTTGACATCTACAAGGTGATCCAAGGGTTTGAGTTTTGATTCGATAGTTTTAATTGTTAACGCTATTCGATATGTTTGTTTTAAAAATTTTAAAATTTAATTTTCACTATATGATCAGAACCAATAGTGGTATCAGAGCCACCTTTGTTAGATTTGATCAAACAAGTGCAAAGTTGTAGTATAGAATTGTTTTAATTTATATATTACCAAAAAATTGCATCAATTTTTTGCATCGATCTTAAAATCAAAAATTATTTTTAATTTTATTTAAACCATAAATTTAAATTTTAGTCATTAAGATTATGAATTTATGATAATATAAAATTTATAGTTTCATGGTTGCTTGATGCTTAAATCAATTTTTGATTAAGGGTGTTATGCATGCCTAATTTGATTAGGGTTTGTTTTCAATTTGGCTAAATTTGCTATATATGTTAAGTCATTTTGTACACCCTTATATGATTTTTGGCATAATAATATGATTGTTATTATGACTTATTAAAGCATGCTGAATTGCATAATTGTATAGTATATTTTATGTAATAGTAGTTAGGATGTGTCGAGACCAATTCAAAAATCCTCTATAAAATTATATTAAGTTGTAATATCAGGATTTACTTTCAAATCAAATATTGAATTCATTTGATTAATTGGTGTCTAGATAAATATTTAAAGTAGCTTTTTTATTAGGTCCGTATGCTAGTCAGGCCAATTTTATTGGTTTCTAAGAATAGCTATGGAGAGCCTCCCACCTACTGACCTGGCCAATTTGGTCTTATTGATTTCGGACTTAAATTGATTAATGATGTAGACACTACAAAGACCTTCTTTCAAGCTTGATCAATACAGTATGTCAAGATCTTAGTGAGCTTGTTATACTATCTACAAGACTTACTATAGAAATTGATATTATGTTGACTAAGTGTATATTGATGCTTATGGTATATTTGAATAGTATTGCTTTATTGTGCTATCCACAAGGGCAGTATTGTTTAAGTATGACCATATAGGATTGAAAGGTTAACTTAACTAGAACACTATAGTTTGTTGTGCTATCAACGAGACTGAGTGATCTAGAGGCAAGAGAGAAAAATATTGAGAATTGTATGAGGTACAATTGGTAAAGAGTCACCTACTCTTGAACTCATGAATGCTTTTTGTGCTATCCACAAGGTGTTTGTGAGGAATAGGGATCTCAACTCCACTTAGAAACATAAAGATATTTTTCATTTTTTATACTTGTGGGCTATGAAATTTGTTAAAATAGTGAGAGACATAATTAGACAAAAGTTCTAATCTAGTTGTGCATGTCATCATGAGTTATCTACTTATATTGTATTCTTGTTATTATAGATTAACTACACACATGGCATCCTCACTATCACCAAGAGACATACTAGTTGCCAACAAATTGATCAGACCTAACTATATGAATTAGTTAAGAAATTTGAGAATTATTCTCACTCAGGAGAAAGTCTCCTACATACTGGATACACCTGCACCCAATACGATCAGAGAAGATGCATTTGAGGAGGAAAGGGCCACATATAAGATATGGAAGGATGACAGTGTGACTATCAAATGCATCATGCTTGCCTCGATGAATAATGAGCTTCGGGGGCAGCATAAGGACATGGATGTTCCTTTTATACTTTTTAATCTTAAGGAGTTATACGGGGAACAAAGTCAAACTGCTAGATATGAGGTATCTAAGCAGTTATTCCATACCCACATGACTGAAGGCACGTCTGTACAAACTCATGTCCTAAAGATGATTGATTTGATCACTTATCTAGGATAGTTGGGTTTCACTATGGATGGTGAATTTAGCCAATATTTGATCCTGCAGTCTCTTTCTAATTTTTTCTCTCAGTTTGTCATAAACTACCATATGAATAAACTAAATTTCAACCTATCTGAACTACTGAACATGTTGAAAATAGCAGAGAGCCATTTCAAAGATGAAAAAGCTCCAATTCTTCTTGTCGATAAGATCAATAAGAAGAAAGGCAAGAAGGGTTTCAAGAAAAAATTGAACCCTAAGGCTAGCATCTCCAAGAGGAAGGCGAAGAAGATCTTCACCAAAGGTACTTGCTATCACTGTGGCAAGGAGGGGCATTGGAAGAGGAATTGTAAGGAATACCTTGCAACTGTGAAACAAACAAATGTTGCTAAAGATTTGTATATGATACAAACTAACTTATCATTATGTACTTCAATTTTAGATTCTTGAGTATTGGATACCACCTGTGGCTCACACCTTTGCAAATCGTTGCAGAGTCTGCAAAAAATAAAGAGTCTGAATAAAGGTGACTTTGAGCTGTTCAATGCTAGTGGAGAGTCCATTCAGGCCGAAACCATGGGAACCAAAATTTTGAAGTTGCCTTCAGACAAAGTTTTAAAACTGAAGATCTGTTATTATATTCTAATATTGTTATTGTACCTTTATTATTAGAAGAAGATTTTGAAATAGAAGCTAAGAACAATGGTTGTTCTATCTATTTTTCTAACGAATTTTATGAAAATGCTTATATTGATAATGGTCTTCTATTCCTATCACTTAATATAATCTACTTCATTTTGATAATATGAAGAAAAGAAAGAGAGAGGATGTGAATATCACATACCTCTGACATTGCTGACTTGGTCATATAAATGAGTCAAGAATTAACAAGTTATACAAAGATAAATTCTTTGATCCTTATGATTTTGAATCATATGGAACTTGTGAATCTTATCTTATGGGTAAAATGACCAAGATTCCATTTACTGGACATGGAGATTGGACGAGTGACATTTTGGACCTTGTATATATTGATATTTGTAGTTCAATGTTGACTTAAGCCAGAGGTGGTACTTTTACTTCATCACATTTACTGATGATATGTCTAGGTTTGAAGATGTGTATTTAATGAAATATAAATCCAAAGCTTTTGACAAATTTAAAGAGTATCAAAGAATGGTTGAGAAACAAACTGGTAAAAGTATTAAAGCTCTTCGATCAGATCGAGGAAGAGAATACTTGACCAGTGAATTCCTCGATTATTTAAAACAAAATGGTATACTCTCTCAGTGGACACCTCCATACACTCCATAATTAAATAAAATTATGGAAAGAAAGAATCGTACCTTATTAGATATGGTATGGTCCATGATATGTTTCACCGATCTTTCGATCTCCTTTTGAAGATATGCTCTCAAGGTCGCAGCATATGTTTTGAATAAAGTACCATCCAAGTCTATCTCTAGCACTCCATATGAGATATGGAAAGGGAAGAGACCCAGTCCTAAACATCTTATGATTTGAGGTTGTCCTACTTATGTGAAAAAATATTGATGGACATAAGCTGAGTGCTAGATCAGAAAAATACAAGTTTGTGGGTTATCCCAAGGAGAGTATAAGATACTACTTCTACCATCCTACTCAACAAAAGATGTTTGTTGGTAGGCAAGCCATTTTCTTGGAGAAGGGTTCATTCAAGAAGGGGGTAGTGGAAGGTCTGTTGAACTTGAGAAAGTTCAAAACCTACAACCTATCCAAGATTCACAAGTAGATTCTCAACCAAATGTGTCTGTTGTTGAGGCACAGTCACTACACACACCTTCTCTCCAAAGGTCAAGCAGAGTGCATAATGTACCACTCAGGTATGGATTTATCATTGAGAATGACAATACATCCCACATCATTGAGAATAATGATCTCATGACCTATTTGGAAGCTATCATGAGTAGTGACTCTGACAAATGGCTCAATGCCATGAAATCTGAAATAGACTCTATGTATACCAACCAAGTTTGGACTTTGGTTGATGCGCCTAAGGGTGTTATCCCAATAGGCTGCAAATGGATCTTCAAGAGGAAGATTGGAGCAGATGGCCAGCTAGAGACCTATAAGGCTGGACTGGTGGCAAAAGGTTTCAGATAAAAATAAGACGTTCATTATGAAGAAATCTTTTCGTCGGTAGCCATGCTCAAGTCTATTCAGATTATGCTTGCTATTGCTGCATACCATGACTATGAATCTGGCAGATGGATGTCAAGACTGCCTTCCTCAATGGAAATCTTGGAAAAAAAGTTTATATGACTCAATCAGAGGGATTTATCTCTAGTGAGAGAGCAAATCAGGTATGCAAGCTGAATAGATCTATCTATGGATTAAAACAAGCATCAAGGAGCTGGAACATCCATTTTGATGAGACAGTTAAATTATTTGGCTTTATCAAAAATATGAATGAATCTTGTGTGTACAAGAAGACTGGTGAGAGTGCTATTATCTTCTTGGTCTTATATGTGGATGATATACTGCTCATTGGAAATGACATCTCGATATTGCAATCGGTCAAGACATGGCTATCATAAAAGTTTTTCATGAAAGACTTAGATGAAGCATCCTATATACTTGGTATAAAGATCTATAGAGATAGATCAAAGAGGTTGCTTGGCTTGTCCCAGTTTAGGTACATAGATCTTGTGTTGAAGAGGTTCAACATGGAGGGAAGTAAAAGAGGTTACTTGCTCATGGGTCATGGCATACAACTCTCGAACAAGATGTCCCCTAAGAGACCAGAAGAGAGAAATAGAATGGGTTCTACTCCTTATGCTTCGGCTGTAGGATCAATAATGTATGCTATGTTATGTACCAGGCCTGATGTGGCTTATGCCTTGGGCATTATAAGCAGATTTCATGCTGATCTCGAGGTGAATCATTGGAAAGCTGTGAAAAATATACTAAAGTATTTGAAGACTAAAGATGTTTTTCTCATACATGGCAGATTTGATTTAAAACTAAAAGGTTATACTGATTCTAATTTTTAATCAGATTCAGATGTTAGCAAATCTATATCAGCATATGTATTCACCCTGTATGGTGCAGCAGTAAGTTGGAAGAGTTTCAAACAGTAAATTATTACTGACTCAGTCACTGAGGCTGAGTACATTGCTGCTAGTGAGGCTGCTAAGGATGCCATTTGGATGAAGAAGTTCATCTCAAAATTAGGTGTGGTTCCAGGGATTGAGCAACCAGTGCCCCTTTATTGCGATAATACTAGGACAGTTGCTCCAGCCAAGGAATCAAGGTCTCATCATAAATCCAAGCACATCCTAAGATGGTTCAACCTCATTCGAGAGATAGTCAAAAGATGTGATGTGATCATGGAGCAAATTGATACTAAGAATAATATAATGGATTCGTTCACTAAGGTCTTATCATTGCAGTAGTTTGATCGCTACCTTGATTGTATGGGCATCAAGTATAAGGGTGATTGACTTTAGTACAAGTAAGAAATTGAAAGAATAATGCTCTACAAGTCAATCACATATGGGATGCGATAGGATATTTTCTATAATTTATCTTCCAAACTCATGCAATTAACATTGATATTTAATAAAATAGATATTTTGATTCATTATATGCTTCATCTTATTATTATTCTTTAAGATTATAATGAACTCCATAGATCTAAGCAATGATTTTAGGGCCACGATGAGATCACGTCAGTGAGATCTAAATCCTTGATAGCCATGACCTAAAATATTTTCAGTCATTGGTTCATTGAGTCGGGGATCAATGATATCAGTAAGATTGGCATGTCCTATGTATGCTTAAAGATAAGGGTGGTTGATCTCACAACCACTTGTATGGTGACACTAATACAAGAATATGGGTGCTCATTAGAGAATGAGTTCACCGAATAGATCTGCGAGAGAACATCTGATGGAGTCTTATTTGTTAGAAAATATATTCTAAAGTCAATCATCTAGGTTGTAGATGATTATGATTCATACATGTATATGAATTATAAAATGATAAATATTATCTGGCAAGATTCATCATAAGGAATACATCTTCCAAAATAGAACTCATATATTATAATGAAGTCCTTAGAACTACTATTAAAATGATAAAGGAGGATTTATCATGTGGTTCTTAAATCTTGCTCACGACCAAATGATACAATTGTTACAAGAATGATAATTGTATCAAGTGTAGGTCATTGTATGCTATCTTAATTGGTTGTCCTCTTAATCAAGATGTGTGGTGACACAGGTATGGCATATGGATGATTTGTACGAGTATATTTCATTGAGTGTGATCACTTTCGGAGCACTCTACTGTCAAGGGCTGCTCTAATGGGATATGGGTATATGTGTTCCTCTGATCTGAGACTGCCTTGATGACTGCAAGCAACTCACTGTGCTTTGGTACCGGACTATCCGAATTTCTAATTCGATGATGGAAGGATTTTGGATACAGTCAAGTACTTATAAAGTCTGAGTGCGAGTCAAGATGGGATTGACCGCTCCAAGTAAAATTGGAGATGATGCATCATTGTATTTCAATTCAACAAAATTTTGATTAAAGTAGTCCTAGTGAGGAGTGACAAAATTTTTAAGATTGAGACAAAATGTGGACCACTCTTTCTGGATGGACAATTTACCGTTAGTTGTCCTTGAGCATCAAGTATCAAAGGGATAAATTATATGATAACTATATCCACATGGGTTCTAGAGTGTTGCTAGACATACATTCAGCCTATCTGGACATCGGATACCATTGCTAGATGGTTACATTGATTAGTACAGAAATTATTCTTGTGCTACCGACTTAGGTTCGAACCTATGGGATCACACACATAGAAGTATCTGTCTGATCAAATGGCTGATCGACAATTATGAATAGTTAAAGGGTTTAATTATCAATTTGATTGATGATTAATCCTTTGCAAAGGTTGCAATAAAATATTTACTAATGGTTAGTAAATTAGAAGAATAATTAATTAACAACATGATTGTTAATTGGCTCAATTTGATTGAGCAATGGGGATTGGATTGGATCTAATTGAATTGGATTCAATTAGATTGATTTTGGATTGATTAGATGCATCCCTATTGAATAATAAGACTTGTTTCAATTGATCTCATGGATGCATGAATATGATTTAATTATTTTATATAGGCTTGGATTGGATCTAACCTTATTGGATAATAGACTTGATTGAATCAAGCCCTATTATCAAATAGCTTTCCTGATATCTATCAAGAATCAATCCCTGGATTGGGGCCTAATATATTTCATACTTGGGCTCAGATCTAATTAGTTAGTTTGTTATAACTAATTTCTCAGTTAGTTATGATTGGGTCCAAGAATTAGTTAGAATTTGATCAAGATCTTAAATCCTATTTCGAATAGGACTAAACCCAAACAAATCCATGTGATATTAATCTCCATGCCACAACCCTTTCACCATGAGAAATCCTCATGTCCCATGAAGAAGTGCCGTGCCCCTCTCCTCTCTTCCTTCCGTGAAAAAGGAGGCATCCCTCCCTTCTTTTTGTCACCCAAAAATAAGGAGGAGGCATCCAAGAGTTGGATGCCCCAACATCCCTCACGCCAACATCCTCTTTCTCCTCTTCTTCTTGGAGATTTTTGTGAGTCTTTGCTTGCTAATTTTTGGGCATCAAAGAGAGGCTTCTCTTTTAGTTTTATAGTAAAAAATTAGAGAAGAAAAGTTCTTCCCAACAAGAGAAAGAGAAGGAAGAAGAAAGCATCTTCTTTCTTGTGCGCAGCCTTGAAGAAGGAGTTCTTCTTTCAGATTTTTTTTATATTTTTTTAAGATAAAAATTAAATTAGATCTAATTTTTAACATGAAGATTTAGAAAAAAAATATTAAAAAAATTTGATTGGGCATTTGGGGATTCCTAGAGTTCTAGATCAAGAAAGAAGATGGGTCTTCTTTCTTGTGCGCAGTCTTGAAGAAGGAGTTCTTCTTTCAGATTTTTTTTTATTCTTTTTAAGATAAAAATTAGATGAGATCTAATTTTTAATATAAAAATTTAAAAAAAAAATATCAAAAAAATTTGGTTGGATGTAAGGGGCTTCCTAGAGTTCTAGATCAAGGAAGAAAAAGGGAGAAGAAGAGAGAAGAATGGTTCTTCTCTTAGATCCCTCTTTTGGATTCTTCTAGGGCTCAAGATCTCCTATAATTTTTACTATAAAAAATTAAATTAGATCTAATTTTTATCATAAAAAATCAGAGAAGAAAAGTTTTTCTCAAAGGCATGAAGGAAAGAGAAAAAGGTTCTCTCTTATACGTGGAAAAATTGAGAAGATAAGTTTCTTCTCTTGATCTCTATTGTAGAGATCAGATGCATGGATCCAGGAAGAAAAAGAAAGGATCTCCTTATTCTTCATCTTTATGTTTTCTCTTAGATCAGCAAAAGGATGGTGTCTTCATGAGCTAGCACTCCCGAGAAGATCGATCAGCATAAGAACTTCGTGTGGATACCCGTAGAGGCCGGATGCGTGTGCGGCTGCCAAGCATCATGAAGAACCATCTACCATGAATTTCGAATGCGATGATCTACTACCCATGCTCAGGTATAAAGTTTTAAATTTAATTAATATTTAGATATGATATAAATGTAAATTAGATATGTTCTATACTTACTGAATTTTAGATTTTAGATGTGCATACATGCATATTAGTTTATGTCATAAATCCTGTATGCTAATTTAGATTTGATCTATGCATGCATTGTAAATTAAATTATTTAATCTATATATGTTTCATTATAAAATTTTTAAAATGCATGCAAATCATCCACCATATTTCCCTTCATTATTTACATGTCTACTGATGATTCTCTAGTAGAAATTGTGTAAGTGATCTTTTGACTTGAGATCGCTATGGTACCTTGTGTACATAAATTCATATTTTGGTTTACTTCCTAACTTGATTCTCTGATCTTTATATGGGGTGTTCTAGATGTGGTGAAGTATGCATGAAGGTTGTGAGTGATCAATAAGGAATCAGTCACTCCTAATAAGGGGAGCGAACATCCTATGTGACCTCATAAGTCGATGATTCTGAAAGTCTTTGGCCAAAGCAGGATGATAATTAGAAAGAGATTTTTAATATATCATCTACTAAATCATCACTTTCTAATCAAGATATATATAGATAAGTAATTGAGTTTGATATGATTCTATACACATAGCTCATTTGGGATGTTATTTGACTGAAAGATTGAATTATACGGTAACTTACCACTGAAGGATATTTTGATAATTTTTTATCAAAATTTTAAATCTTTTGGATAGTCATAACATATTGCCAGATATTAATCTTAACTTGTAGACTTATCAAAATTAAAAAAATTAATTTAAGAATTAATTAGGAAGAGTCCTAGTTGATTGGGACTCTTGAGCTAATCTAATCTGATCGGATTAGGGTTACATCAAAAGTCTGTGTCTACTGCTGGCTAGATTTGGAATCCAATGGATCATACACTTTGAGATTTGATCTTGATCTAATTTAATTAGAATTTAATATAAATCCTAGGGGTTAATTTGATATGCTAGCACATTGTATTAACCCAAGTTCTTAATTAGGTTCAGTTCAAAGCATTTGAGCTAAACTAGACCAGCTGCCTTTGATTTAATGAGATTGGGCCTAATTTAATTTGGTTCTTATCCAACTTAGAAATGTTTCAAGTATGGAAGGATTCATTTATGCCCACCAGGTCTCACACTAAAAATAAATTGCCGCCCCCCTCTTAATTGCGTTGAGAAGTGAAGAGTCCTTCTTCATGAAGGCTCTTATCTATCTCTTCGATTCTCATCTAGATCCTTAAATATTACATGCTAAATTTATATGGAGAATTTATGAGTCATAGAAGAGGAGGATTCCTTCTATGTGAAGGCTCTTCTATACCAAAATAAATCATGAAGATTTATTTCTCTACGTGAGAACTTGGAGTGCCAAGAGTTGGCACCCCTTGGTCCTTCCTCACGTCCCCTCTTAGCCTATTTATATGGGGCATCCCATATGGGCTAAGTGCTAGATTTTGGATGAAAATCAGAGCCAATTGGCATGTAATATAGCAAAAAAATTTTGGAAAAAATTTGAAAAAAAGGTAAAGAAAAAATTGAGAAGAAAAGTTGTAAGAAGGGTGGTGAGAGAATTAGCAAGTGTTGCTAGTTTGTCTTAGGATTTGATTTTTTCATGTGTTGGAGTCTAAAATTAAATTCTAAGTTGTGAGACTTCTGAAGAGTGTCCTCTTGATATGATTTTAGCAGCAAAATTGAAGGTAGTCCATGTTGGTGTGATCGTACTTCGAGCTCGAAGTCAGCAGTATTCTTGTGAAGAAAAGGCTGTGGCAGCACACCGATTAGGAAGGACTTTGGCTAACTTTCATGTGGATCACCATTAGAAGGCTTCTACTTTAGAGTCTCATAGAGATTTACCATCATACCATACTACTCTTTCGAGGAAGTATAAAATTTTATCTCTTTGCATGCTTGATTTTGTTTTGTTCGACATTTATAAGGTGATTCTAGGATATGAATTTCAGTTCGATAATTTTAATTATTAAAGCTATTCAATATGTTTGTTTTAAAAATTTTAAAATTTAATTTTCACTATATGATCAGAACACAACAAATTCTTGGCTATATAGTTTCGAGCAAAATAACTGAAGTGGACAAAGCCAAAGTAGACCTAACTATAAGTCTTCCACCACCCAAGTCTTTCAAAGAAATTTATTCATTTTTAGGACATACTGGATTCTATAAAAAATTCATTGTCAATTTTAGCAAACTGACTCATACATTAACAAACCTGTTAGTAAAAGAAATCAAGTTTGAGTTCACTCCTGAGTGCCTAGAGTCTTTTGAATTTCTTAAAAAGGCACACATTTCAGCTCCCATCATTCATCCTCCTGTCTGGTTTGAATCATTTGAACTCATGTGTGATGCATCCAATCATACTGTAGGCACAGTTTTAGGTCAAAAAATTATAAGCTACCTAGAGTTATTTACTATACGAGCAAAATCTTAAATGATGCACAGCTTAATTACACTACCACTGAAAAGAAATTCCTAACCATTGTCTTTGCCCAAGAAAAATTTCATTCTTATTTGGTTGGGTCACACACCATGTTGGAAAATGTATCCTAAAGTCAATCATTTAGGTTGTAGATGATTATGCTCTATATAAGTATATAAATTATAAAAATGATAATGTTATCTGACAGATTCATCATAAGGAATACATCTTTCAAAATAGAACTCATATGTTATGATGAAGTCCTTAGAGCTACTTTCAAAATGATAAAGAATGATTTATCGTATAGTTTTTAAATCCTGCTCACAATCAAGTGATACAATTATTACAAGAATGATAATTGTATCAAGTATAGGTCGTTGTATGCCATATTGTTGGTTGTCCTCTTAACTAAGGTATGTGGTGAAACATGTATGGCATATGGATGATTTGTAGGAGTACATTTCACTGAGCGTGATCACTTTCGGAGCACTCTGCTGTCAAGGATTGCTCTGATGGGATATGGGTGTAAGTATCCCTCTGATCTGAGGCTACCTTGATGACTTACAAACAACTCACTATGCTTTGATATCGAACTATCCAAATTTCTAATTCGGTGAGAGAAGATTTTTGGATACAATCAAGTACTTGTGAAGTCTGAGTACGAGTCAAGATGGGATTGATCGCTCCAAATAAAATTGAAGATGATGCATCATTGTATTTTAATTTAGTAAATTTTTGGTCAAAGTAGTCCTAGTAAGGAGTCACAGAATTTTTAAGGTTGAGATACAATGTGGACCACTCATCCTGGGTTAACAGTTTAACCCTTAGTCATTCTTGAGTATCAAGTATCAATGGAATGAATTATACGATAACTATATCCACATGGGTTCTAGAGTATTGCTAGGCATACATTCGGTCTATCCGAACATTGGGTCCCATTGCTAGATGGTTATATCAATTAATATAAAAATTATTCTTGTGTTATTGACTTAAGTTTGAACCTATGGGGTCACACACATAGAAGTATCTGTCTGATCAAATGGCTGATTGACGATTATGAATCGTTGAAGGGTTTAATTATCAATGAGATTGAAAATTAATCCTATGCAAAGGTTGTAATAAATAATCTACTAATGATTGATAAATTAGAGAAATAAATAATCAAAAATATGATTTTTAATTGACTCAATTTGATTGAACAATGAGGATTGAATTAGATCTAATTGAATTAGATTCAATTAGATTGGCTTTGAATTGATTGGATGCAGTATTATTGGATAACAGGGCTTGTTTCAATTGATCTAAGGGATACAAATTAAGTTCTGAGTTGAATGAGATTCAATTTAGTTTTTTATATATTTTGATTGATCAAATTCTATTGAATAATAGGCTTGATTGGATCAAGCCCTATTATCAAATACCTTCTCTGATATCCATCAAGAAATAATCCTTGGATCAATGGGGTTTTCATCTAACTAATTTTCAATTGGATTGGGGCCTAACTAGTTTCATAATTGGGTTAGGAACTAATTAGTTAGTTTATTATAACTAATTCCTAAATTGGTTAGAATTGGGTCCAAGGGTTAGTTAGAGTTGGAACAAGATCTTGAGTCCTATTTGGAATTGGACTTAACCAACTTAAAATCTAAACCCCATGTGATATAAATCTCCATGCTCCACCTCTTAATGTGAAGAATTGCTCATGCCCAAGAAGGAGCTGCACCCCCTCTCTTCTCTTGCATGAAAGAAAGAGGCATCCCTCTTTCTTGTCGCCCAAAAAGAAAAAGAAGGTGAGGGGCGTCCAAGAGTTGGATGCCCCACAACCCCATGTGCAAAGCCCCTCTTCTCCTCCCTTCTTGAAATGATTTTTGAGAAATTTTATTGCTAATTTTTAGGCATTAAAAAGAGGCTTTTCTGCTGATTTTACAACAAAAAATTGGAGAAGAAAAGTTCTTCCCAAAGAGAGAAAGAGAAGGAAGAAGAAGGGTCTTCTTTCTTATGCGCAGCCTTGAACAAGAAAGAGTTCTTCTTTCAATTTTTTTTTATTTTTTTTTAAGATAAAAATTAGATTAGATCTAATTTTTAATATTATAATTTAGAGAAAAAATATCAAAAAAATTTGGTTGGGCATTTGGGGCTTCCTAGAGTTCTAGATCGAGGAGAAAAAGGAAGAATAAGAGAAAAGAACGGATCTTCTCTTGGATTTCTCTTTTGAATTTTTTTAGGACTCAGAAATTTATATAATTTTTAGTATGAAAAATCAGATTAAATCTAATTTTTATTATAAAAAATTAGAGAAGAAAAATTTTTCTTAAGGATGTGAAAGGAAGAGAGAAAGATTCTCTCTTATGCATAAGAAAATTGAGAAGAAAGGGTTCTTCTCTTGATCTCTATTGTAGAGATCTGATGCGTGGATCCAGAAAGAAAAGAAGAGAGTCTCTTTATTCTTCATCTTCTTCATGATTCTTCTTAGAGCAACCAAAGCATGGTGTCCTCGTGGTCTAGCACTCTCGAGGAGATCAATCAGCACAAGGGCTTCGTGTGGATATCCGTAGAGGTCGGATGCGTGTGTGGCTGTCAAGTATCATGAAGAATCAAGTACCATAGATTTTGAATGTGGTGATCTACTATCCATACTCATATATTAGATTTTGATCTCAATTAATATTTAGATATGATCTAAATATAAATTAAATATGATCTAATTACACATAAATATGATCTATACTTACTGAATTTTAGATTTCAGTTTTGGATATATGCATATTAGTTCATGTCATAGATCCTGTATGGTGATTATAGATTTGATCTATGCATGTATTGTAGATTAAATTATTTAATCTATGTATATTCTACTATAAATTTTAAAAAATACATGCACAAAACCCACCATGCTTTCCTTCAAATGGTACCAAAGCGATAGGTTCATTATGATATGAACATATATGTATGTAGAATTGAAATCTAAATTTAGCAATGCATGAGATGTGTTATGATCTAATTTTAGGTATGATCTAATATAAAATCAGATCTAATATAATTTAGATTTGATCTAAATATATGCATATATGATATGTGAATTAGATTAGATGTTCTAAGTAGTAAAGTACTTGGATTGGGTAATCACTAAGCCATCCGATTATAGAAGCAAGTAGGGTTACATGACCCTCCCTTCTCATTCAATTGGGTACTCTTCATGGTGTGTAGGGGTGCCATTGTGAGGTCCATGAAGAAGAACGTGAAAGAAAGAATTTATTTTTCTATAAAATCCTAGATGTTGAAATCTTAAGATTTATTATATGTGATACAAACCATGAATTATATAAAAGTAAAATATCTAATCTATATGATTAAAATTATTTTAATCATAAAAATAAAATTTAAAATTATAAAATATTTAGATATGATTCAAAGTTTGTTATGATTAATTTTATTTCAGTTTATGCAAGAATTTTCAGATCTGAAACTATATGATACATATTGGCATACCAACTAAGCAGACTAGTTTTGAACTGAGTCGATCTAGTCTCCTATTTTTATCGATTCAGTGTTGACTGATCTGACCTAGTTGTCTCAGGCCAAACAGTAATGGTTACTATTCATGATCAGTTAGTCGATCAAGTATCAGACTTAGTTGACCCACTGAAGTAAGCCAACTCAGTTTAAAAGTGAGTCGATCTAGTTTTCAAAATAAAAAAATTTGCATAAAAATGATGTAAAATTATTTTACAAAATTAAAATAATTTCAATTAATAATCTTAACCCATGTTAATGCTATACTTAATTAAGAATTAAAAAATATGTTTTAGAACTAGAATTGTGATTAAAGATCTGATGACATTGCATAAAATATGAGGCATGGGTTAGCTCAAATCAGATCTTTTTAATTGGGTTAGACCTAAGGTTAGAATCAAAGACTTAATGGACTAAAATGAGTAGTTGATCCTATCTAATCAATAGTTGATTTAGATTAAATCAAGGGTACTCCAGATCAAAAATAATAGTTATAAATGATCGAGTCTATATCTTTGATTAAACCAAATGGACCTTGATTGAGGCTCAAAAGTTGAGCTTGAGTCATTAGGCTGATTAGATTGTTAGGTGACTCGAGTTGACCCATGTTGTTAAGGTTAATCAGTATGACTGATTTAGGTACCTTGGATCGACTTGTCGGTTGGACCGACTTATCTCTAATCCTTCTCATGACTTGATGAAGTCAGTGGAAAGATTTATGATGTGTCGGTTGGACCAGCTAGTCACTAGTCCTCTTCATGACTTGGTAAAGTCAATGGAAAGATTTAAGACTTGTAGGTCGACTGAAATATTTTAAAAGATTTAATCAAATTTTTTAAATTATTAGGTCCATAAAATGAGCTAGTTATGGAGATAACTAGATCATAGCCTCTCATTAAGGTGAATGGTAATAGGTTCATTATTTCAGATTGACATTACAGGTGCCATCTGTCTGGTATTCTCTCTGAATGATGGAATTATCATTCATCATATGATGACTTTGTTGAACTATCTAATGGTGGTCAGGTTGATCGAGCCATCCTCGGGCCTGATCATTCTTTGGCTAGAATCATTGAGTAGGTTCATGTTAATGGTTGGACCTAACCAGGACTTTCAGTGGAGGCCCATCACCTACTAAAAAAAAATTTGGGGTGAAATTAAATACTAAAAGTTATTTGAAAAAATAATTGGTTGAGAACCTACCCATGGATGCATATGGGTTGACCGAGCCATCCTCGGATTTATATGCAATCTGTGTGGATTCTAATACCCGCTAAGAAATTAAGATAATTTCTCGAATTGGAGATAGAGGCTACCAGTTCATATAAAATAGTGGAAGAACCTTTAGACTAAAGTCCAATTCTTTAGGCTTAAAATAGTTCATATACTAATAGGTCAATTGTTCTCTTTTTAGAAATGGCTAGAAAATTATCACTTTCTTCACTGTTAGACAGTGAAAATATTATCAGACTTAACTTTGATAGCCAGTATCAGAAGTTAAGTATAGTTTTTGGGCAAATTGATCAAGAAGTTTTAGGATAACCCAAATAGGCTTAAAAGAGAAATCAGCAAATGGTTGTTGGTTAAGATAGTTATATGATAACTTTTTGAAGTTTCTCTATTGGTAATACTACTATCTGAGTATAGAATACTGACAGTATAAGTCATATTTGTAAATAATGGCAAAAGACTTTAGGATAGTAGAAGATTTGAAAACGGCAAGAGACTCCTGAATGCAAGACATGAAAGTCTGTTCCAGTCTTAACATTAAGAATCGTGGAGCTTATTTTCAATCCTGAAGATGTCATTTTAAATGATTGTCACTATTGTCCAATCTTATTGATGGTGTCACTAAGTATAATTATTGTAATATCATTGTGAATGATACTACAATAATGAGTGGATAATTAAAAATGGTATAAACTCAATACCATAACCTGTTAGTATAAAATAAACATTTAACTAGCACCTTAAATTAGATAATATTATTGAAGCCTGCCTTTGGCATAGTTGACTTAGTCACCTATTTTTAGAAAGGATGAATGAGCCAGCAATATTCTGAGTTTGGTATATATTGATGCATTTGCACTCATAAACATAAGTGCCAGAAGAGGGTTTTACTACTTCATTAAAATCTCTGATGATCTATCTTGATATGGGTGCGTCTTGCTTATGAAGCACAAATTTGAATCGGTTGAAGTGTTCAAATGATTCTGTAATAAGGTAGAAAAATAAATTACAAAGAGTATTAGAATTAATCAATTTGACTAATGAAGTGAATACCTTTACAGTAAGTTTTGACATGTCTTGGAGAAAATTAGATTCTCTCTTAATGGACCTCTCCTGGGATATTACTATTTAAAAAGAATGTCTGAAAGAGGAATTGAACCTTGTTAGATATGGTTCAATCTACTGTGGGGTTTGCTGGTCTACCTGAGATTATATTTTAGAGACTACTTGATATGTGCTCGAGATCGTTCTGAGCAAATTGGTCACCAAAAACTCCATATAAGATATGGACTTGGGTAATTCGATACTCTCTTATCTTAGGATTTGGGATATCGAACTTATGTGAAATATTCACTAACCGACTAGCTTGGATCTTGATTTGATAAATATTATATTAAGGATATCTCTTCTACCTTTCTGATGGACATGAGATGTTCATAAATTTTAAAGCATTCTTTTTGGAAAAAAAGTTTCTTGATGAAGAAACTGATGCCGTTAAGACCAAGCTTGGTGAAGCTGGATAGGTAGAGAAACCAACTTTGACACAAATCAATAGGACCAGAGTTGATTAGATCAAATCTGAAGCTCAATGTAAAGGCATCCTTGAGTAGATATGGTAGAGTATCGTATCAGTCGAACAGATATTTTGATTTCTAAGTTTGGAATTGGGATTTGATCTTCCATACGGATGCAATACAGGGATCTAACCTTGAGAAGTGGTTTAGAGCCATTAAATCTAAAATGAGGTCCATGAAGATCAATGATATATAGACATTCATTGATTCACCTAAAGAAGTAAGATCCATAGGGTGTGAGTGGATTTTAAATGGATAAGAGGTGCAGACGGAAAGGTGGGACCTATTAGTTCTATCCGGTTGTCAAAGAATTTCATCAAAGTTATGGTATTGACTATAATGAAATATTTTTCTTGTGGCAATCCTCAAGTCCATTCGGATTGAATCAAGCTTCTCAAAGTTGGAATATATGTTTTGAACGTATGGTTTCATTGAGAACGAAATAGAATCATGTATATACAAATGGGCTAATAGTTCTGTAAAAGTATTCTTTGTGTTGTTTGGATGAAATTCTCTTAATCGAGAATGACATCTCTACATTACAGGGAATAAAAGCTTGGTTGTCATTTCTGTTCTCCATAAAGGATTGGAAGATTATTAAAACCATCCTTAAGTATTTATGAAATATTAAGGACCAATGATTCATTTATGGAGAGTCTGACTTAAAATCTATGAAATATTGATTCTAGTTTCTAGTTAGATCGAAATGACAAAATTATGTCAGAATTGTGTTTTTGTCTTACAAGGAGAAGTGACATGCTAGAAAGGTTCCATGCAATAGTCAGTAAGTCAGTTTTATTTGCGATACGGAGTTCTTTGCAGCATTTGATACTAGTAAAAAAGTTGTTTGGTTATGGAAGTTCATCAACGAGCATAGGATGGCACTCTCCATTGATGGTCCAATCTTTCTGTATCGACAGCAATACTGAAGCCATAGCTCAAGCTAAAGAATTGATATTCTATCTAAGAATCAAATATTTTTTGTATTGTAATCAACTTGTTCGATAAGATCGAAATAAAATCGATCTTAAGAAGATCGACTGAAAGAAAAACTTAACCGACCCATTGACTAGAGTAATCGGATCTAATGAGTTCAATGATCTAAAATGGAAGATGGATATTTGATACTGATCTGATTGACTTTAGTCTAAGTGAGAGTTGTTGAAAAATATGTCCTAAAGCCAATCATCTAGATTGTAGATGATTGTGCTCCATACAAGTATATGAATTATAAAAATGATAAATGTTATCTGATAGATTCATCATAAGGAATGCATCTTTCAAAATAGAACTCATATGTTATGATGAAGTCCTTAGAGCTACTTCCAAAATGATAAAGAAGAATTTATCATGTAGTTCTTAAATTTGCTCGTGATCAAATGGTACAATTATTACAAGGACGATAATTGTATCGAGTGTAGATAGTTGTATATCATATTGGTTGGTTGTCCTCTTAACCAAGATATGTGGTGACATGAGTATAGCATATAGGTGATTTGTAGGAGTATATTTCATTGAGCATGATCATTTTTGGAGCACTCTGCTGTCAAAGGTTGCTCTGATGGGATATGGGTATAAGTGTCCCTCTAACCTGAGGCTACCTCGGTGACTTACAAGCAACTCACTGTGCTTTGGTACCGAACTATCTAAATTTTTAATTTGATGATGGAAGATTCTGAGTGTGAGTCAAGATGGGATTCACCGCTCCAAGTAAAATTGAAGATGATGCATCACTGTATTTTAATTTAGTAAAATTTTTACCAAAGTAGTCCTAGTGAGGAGTCACAGAACTTTTAAGGTTGAAACATAGTGTCGATCACTCATCTTGAGTTAACAATTTAACCTTTAGTCATCCTTGAGCATCAAGTGTCAAAGGGATGAATTATACGGTAACTATATCCATATGGGTTCTAGAGTATTGCTGGACATATATTCGGCCTATCCAGATGTCGGATCCTATTGCTAGATGATTACATCGATTAGTACAGGAATTATTCTTGTGCTACCGACTTAGGTTTGAACCTATGGGATCACATACATAGAAGTATCTGTCTAATCAAATGACTGATCGATGATTATGAATCGTTGAAGGATTTAATTATCAATGAGATTGATGATTATATTAGGAATAGTATCCCAAAGCCAATCGTCAGCCTGTTGATGGTTGTGCTCTTTCTTATATTAGTATATGAATTATAAATAAATAAAAATTATTTTGATATTTTTCATCACAAATTATTTCATCTTCTAATGAACTCTTATGTTGTGATGAAGTCTTTAGGACTATTTAGACTCGACAAAGGAGGATTTATCGTTTAGTCCTTAAACCTGTTCGTGATTAAATGAAACGTTGTTACCAAGGACAACAATGTTTATCAAGCATAGGTCATTGTGTGCCATATGGTTTGGTTATCCTTTTAAACAAGGCATGTGGAGACACTGGTATGGCATACAGGTGAGATGTAAGGGTATATCTACACTGAACGTGACCAACTCCGGAGCTTTTTCTGCTGTCAAGATTTGCTCTGATGGGATATGGGTATAACTGTCCCTCCAACCTGAGACCGCCATGGTGACTTGCAAGCAACTCACTGGACTTAGGCACTGGACTACCTGAATTTCTAATTCAGTGACGGAAGGCTGCTGGGTGTAGTCAAGTACTTGACATGTCAGTGCGTGTGTCAAGATGGGATTAACCACTCCAGTTCAGGAGCTGTGTACAGTCATATTTCAATTTAACAAAATCTTGACCAGGATAGTCCTAGTGAGGAGTCACAGGACTGTTTGAGTTGAGCATGATTCGGATGATCTGATCAGGGTTGACAGTTTAATCCTGAGTCATCCTAAACATAGGGTCAAAAGGGATGAATTATACAGTAACCATATTCGCGTAGGTTCTGAGTGTTGCGATTGTGACTATTCGATCTATCCGAACATCGGGTACCATTGCTAGATGGTCACTTCGATTAGTACAGGAATTGGTTCCTGTGTTACCGGCTTAGGTTCGAACCTGTGGGGTCACACACATTAGAGATTCCTATCTGATCTGATGACTGGTGAAGAGTCCCATTGGACAGAGACTCTTCAACCAAGAGTCCTAATACTCAAAGACTTTGAGTCTTATGTGTCTGAGACTCTATGATCAAAAATCAGAATTCTCTGATCACGAGTTCCACACATTTTGGGTACCGAGGTCAAGAGTCCCACTGATTTGGGACTCTTCGATCAAGGTTTCATATTGATGGACTTTGATGTCCGATTACCCATCGAATTTGGATTCAGTATTTATGAGAGGTTTAATTAGTAATTTGATTGCTAATTAACTCAATTTGATTGAGTAATTATTTTTGGATCAAGTCCAATTGAATTGGATTCAGTTGGGTTTGACCTGATTAGGTTAAGAGTTGACCTAATCGCCGAGGTGGTTTGGTCCCTGATCTGATCAGGGGTTGGGTTTAGTCAATTTTTGATTTGATTAAGATTTTATTGAGTCTAATTAAGCCTAATTATGTTAGGTTTAACTTAGTCTAATTGTGCCTAACCTATTTTGATAAAGTTGGTTCAATTAGGTTTGAAACCACCTTGACTTATCTCCCTGCGCCACCTCACCTCACCTGCACCTATTTGAATTCATGAGAAATGAGTTCTCATGAATTTTCTCTCATGCAAAAGCCTTCCCACGCCCCTCCTGTGTGCACAATCTGAGTGGATAAAGATGGTTGGTTGGCCATTCAAATTCAAATGAAGTTTGAATTTGAATGGACAACTAATCCCATGCGCCACCTTATCCACTTGTGCGCCACTTCCTCCACACGAGAAAAAGTTTCTCGTGTAAACTCTCCATGCACAAAGAATCCCACGCCCTTCCCTTCTCATGCCTTAAGTGGATAAGGATAAGTTGGTTGGCATTTGAATTCAAATTCGATTTGAATTCAAGTGAGCAACCACCTAGCTTTATCCTCTCACACGGTGAAGATGGATCTTGCACTTTTTAAAAGGAAAGAGAAGATGGGGTGTGTGTACAATTTATCTAAGAGAGAAAGTTTCATGAGAAGGTCTTGTGCTGAGATTGAAAGTTCAAAAAATTTCGAGAGAAAAGAAAAGAAAGAAAGTGGGCGCAGGGTTTTCTGTGAGTACCCTAGGGTTTCTGCCTAAGGTTCTGGAAGTGAGAAGGTGAGCTACGAGTGTCGTGAGCCCACCAAACTTCAGGGAGAGCTTCATCAACCTCTCAAATATCTCTGCTAATGATCCAGAGTATTTGAAGAGTCGACAGACACCGATCGAAGGAGTTTGATCAGCATCAACCATCGAAAGAGTTCTGCAACGAACTAGCATTCGTGAGGAGTCGATCAGATCGGAAGCTTTATGTGGATGATCCATAGAGGCTAGACATACTATGTGGCTGCATTGTGATGATCAGACCTTTCTGACGATGATCAAACTGTGGTGATCGACTACCTACATGAAGGTAATGTGTTCTGAACATATAACAGTAAAATATTTATTGTAGAAGTTTAAATTTTAAATTTAAAAGCATGCTATATATATCATATTTAGATCCTTATGTAGGGTTAATATATGTTAATTAATTAGATTAATTAATAATTTCACTGTAAAATTATAATTTTAAAAAAGTTTTAAAATTATCATTTTATCCCTACACTGAAATTCACTTCAAATGGTATCAGAGCAGGTTCTAAAATATGATATACATTTGCATGCGTAGATTAAGTAGTAATCTAAAAGTTTAAATTTAAAATTTAAATTTAAAATTTGAATTTCAAAATTTAAAATTTAAAATTTAAATTTAAAATTTAAAATTTAAAATTTAAAATTCAAAAATTTAAAATTTAAAATTTGAAATTTAAAATTTATTTGAAATTTGAAATTTGAAATTCAAAATTTAAAATTTAAAATTCAAAATTTGAAATTCAAAAATTTGAAATTTGAAATTTGAAATTTGTTTGAAATTTAAAATTTAAAATTTAAAATTTGAAATTTAAAATTTAAATTTTGAAATTGGTATATTTAGATATACTTTATCTAAGTAGCAAGTTGTCTAATTGGGTTGGTTGCCAGGGTCGTCCGGTCATAGAGAAAAGTAGGGTTTAAAGGCCCTCTCCTCCCATTCGATGGGGTTCTCCTATGGTGGTAGGGGTGCCGATGCGATTATATCCCTTGCAGACGAAGTAGTGAAAAGACTTAATTGTAAAGGTTCAATTATAAAATTTATCATGAATATGTTAGATTAGATCTAAAGAAATATTCATGATTTATTTTGATTGAGTTATTTTTTGTTATGTAATTAGCAATAGGATTGCTGTTTATGAAATGTGCTGATCCATTTGTGAAATGAGTCAACACATTTGGTGCACAGAAAATAAAATCTTTCAAATTTGAAAATTATTTTCGAAATACCAAACCTTGACCCATCAGCCCAAATACTTAATTAAAAGAATTAAGTGTTGTCTAGTTGGTCTAGAATTATGAATTAAGACCTAAGATAATTGCATAAACTTGTGGGTCAATGGATTAGATGGATTAGATCCATAATTGGATTAGACCTAAGGTTAGCTTAAAGAAATGGACTAAATTAGAGTAATTGGTCAAATCTAATCCAAAGTTGAATTAGATTAGGTCAAGGATACTCTAGATTCAACTCCAATAGTTGTAATTGAATGGGTCCATGACTTTAACTAGACCAAGATGGATTTAATTCATGGCTACATGGTGGAACCCTATTTACTAAGTTGATCAAATTAAAACTAATTAACCAGTTGGTGTCTAAGGTAAGTTCGGCAGTCTGACCAGTGGTTTTTAAGTGGGAGCTACTCGCATTGATTCGATCTCTGATGAGTTAATGGCATATCCTCACCACTGATCTCACTTACTTGACCAACCTGGTAAGTTAGATTTTGATTAGATCACTTGATGATTAGGGCTCACCCATGTCATTAGGTAAATCAGTGTGACTGATTTAGGTGCTCCTAATGCCGGCTTTAATTAAATCTTTTTTAATCTGACTTGGTGAAGTCAATGGGAGGATTAAAATTGGCTGGTTAATTTCTTCTCTTCTATCCTTTAATAAAACCCTAAAAAATTATTAGGTCCCTAAAAATGATTAAGTTATAGTGATAACTAAGTCTTGCCTCTCATTAAGTGAGTGATAATGAGTCCATTAGTTTAATAATCACTGGAGGCCCAAAGGCCTGGTGCTTATTGACTAATAGAATTATCATTGATAATATGATAATTTGGTTGAGTCTTTCTGATGGTGGTCAGGTTGGCCGGCCAAAGTCGGGCCTGATCATTTATTGGTCAGATTCATCAAATCAAATCATGTTAATGGTTGGACCTAACCAGATCTTTTCAGTGGAGGCCAAAGTCTACTGATTAGGTTCTGGGGCAAAATTAATTACTAAAAGTTGTTTAGAGAAACAACTGGTTATGAACCTACCCATAGATACACATGGGTTGACCAACCAAAGTTGGGCTCGTGTATGGTCTATGTGGATTCTAGTACCCACTAAGGAACTAAAGTAATTCCTCGAATTGGAGGTTGAGGCTACTAGTTCATAAAAATACTGAGAGAAATTTTAGACTAAAGTCCAAGTCTTTAGTATTAATAATTTATATACTAATAAAGGTCTGATTTTTCTTTATGCAGCTATGGCCACTACCCTGTCGCTCCGATCATTATTAGATAATGACAAGCTCATGGGACCTAATTTCGATAGCTGGTATCGAAAATTGAAAATCGTCCTTGAGCATGAGCAGATCCTTTATGTAGTAACAGATCTGGCACTTGAGGAGCCAGCCCCGAATGCTAGAGGGATGGTTTGAGATACTTATCAGAAGTGGCTCAATGATCGCACCACCGTTCGGAGCATAATGCTGGTGGCAATGAATGATGAGTTCAGCCGCAGGTTCGAGAATGCCCAGCCGCAAGAGATGCTTCAAATGTTGAACGACTCCTTTGGTATGCCTGACGACGTTGAAAGGCACAAAACTAGTTGTGCCATTTTCAATGCTTGGATGAGGGATGGGACCTCAGTCACTGATCATGTACTGTACATGATCGAAATGAGTGAGCACCTAAGTAAACTGGACTTTCTCTTGCCCAAGTCCTTCCTCCCCTTCCTTACTCATTTTCGGATGACAAAGCCTGCAGTGAACTACCACGGCTTTTTGGGGTTGCTGCAGAACTTTGAGAAGGATCACCAGCTCTATAAGGAGTCGATGAATGTTGTGGGAGGGTCTTCTTCTAATCATCGACCCTTTAAGAAAGGGAAGAAGAACAAGAAGAAGAAGAATAAGAAGGTGCGGCTGCATGCTGGGATGTCTGCACAGGGTCAGACCAAGAAGTGCAAGCCCGACTTAAGCCAGGCGGAGTGCTTCTTTTGCAAGAAGTAGGGGCACTAGAAGAGGAACTATCCTCTATACATTGCCTCCCTGGACCCGAACAGGCCGAAGAAGAAGCAAGGTAATTATATGATAACACCTTGCAACTTTTTCATTTGTGATACTACTGCTTGGGTATTGGATACCGGAAGCTCTTATCATATCTATAATTTGATGCAGGGTCTACAGGTCAGTAGGAGATTTGATGAAAGTGAGAGGTTCCTGAACATTGGAGAGGGAAGCAAAGTTTCAGTTCTAGCTTTAGGAATCATGAACCTTGTAATCAACTCTCGTAATGTAATTCTGAGTGAATGTCACTATTGTCCAAATTTTTTTATTAAATATTATTTCTATAGGCCTTTTGGCCATGTACAGTTATGAATTTTTAATAAAAAAAAATGTTTACAATATCATTTTGAATGGTGTTACTATGTTTGTTGAACAACTAAATAATAGAATTTACTTACTATCACAGCCTGTTAATGTGGTTCAAACCTCCGGTAAATGCCTTAGAATAGATAATATGTCAGAAGTCTACCTTTGGCACTGTAGGCTAGGTCATATCAATAAGAACAGGATAAACAGGTTGGCTCAAGAAGGAATTTTTGAAGTTGATGATTGTGAATCACTTCCAACCTATGAGTCCTGTCTTCTTGGAAAGATGACTAAATCACCTTTTGCTAGAAAAGATGAGCGAGCCAAAGAACTCTTGGGTCTGATATATTCTGATGTATATGGACCCATGAGCTCAAGTGCAAGAGGTGGATATTTTTACTTCATAACCTTCACAGATGACCTATCGAGGTATGGGTATGTCTACTTAATGAAGCATAAGTCGGAGTAGTTTGAAATATTCAAACTATTCTGAAATGAGGTAGAAAAACAAACTAAAAAGTAT
Organism: Elaeis guineensis; assembly: GCF_000442705.2. Classification (NCBI taxonomy): domain Eukaryota; kingdom Viridiplantae; phylum Streptophyta; class Magnoliopsida; order Arecales; family Arecaceae; genus Elaeis; species Elaeis guineensis. Next base: position 94,976,758 of record NC_025996.2, read on the forward strand.
ATTAAAACTCTTCGATCTGATCGAGGAGGTGAACACCTTTCCAATGAGTTTCTGACATATCTTGGGGAGAATGGGATTCTCTCTCAGTGGACTCATCCTGAAACATCACAGCATAATGGTGTGTCTGAAAGGAGGAATCGGACTTTGTTGGATATGGTTCGATCCATGATGGGGTTTGCTGGTCTGTCGATCTTTCTCTGAGGATATGCGCTCGAATCGGCTTGTTACCTTCTAAATAGTGTTCCAAGTAAGTCTGTAACCAAAATGCCATATGAGATATGGATAGGACGTAAGCCAGTACTCTCGCACCTTAGGGTTTGGGGGTATCCGACTTATGTTAATCATTTAATTATGGATAAGCGTGGACCTAGGTTTGACAAGTATTATTTCATAGGGTACCCAAAAGAGACCAAAGGATATTATTTCTACCTAGCTGATGAGCAAAAGGTGTTTGTCAGCCTTAAGGCAATCTTTTTGAAAAAGGAGTTCCTTAGTGAAGGGACTGTTGCCTCTAAGGTCAAACTTAAGAAAGTTCGACAGGTGGAAAAATCGACAAAAGTTGCTAAACCTGAACCAGATTTGGTTAGATCAGATCCAGAGCCCATTGTTCCTGCACCCTTAAGGCGGTCTGGTAGAGTACCACATCAACCGGACAGATACTATGATTTCTTGGTCCGGGATGGCGATCCTATCGAACTTGATGAAAATGATGAGGATCCAATCACCTATATGGATGCAATGCAGAGATCTGACTCTGAGAAATGGCTAGAGACCATGAAATCCGAAATGGAGTCCATGAAGGTCAATGATGTGTGGACATTGGTTGACCCATCCGAAGGAGTAAAACCCATAGGGTGTAAGTGGGTCTTCAAGAGGAAGAGGGGCACAGACAGAAAGGTGGAGACCTATAAAGCCCGTTTGGTTGCCAAGGGATATCATCAACATTATGGTATAGACTATGACGAGACATTTTCTCCTGTGACAATGCTCAAATCCATTCGGATTATGCTTGCGATAGCTGCCCATCTGGACTATGAAATCTGACAGATGGATGTGAAGACAGCTTTCCTAAATGGAGAGCTGGACGAAGAGGTGTATATGATACAACCTGAAGGGTTCACATCCACAGATGAGTCTAAGGTGTGCAGGCTACAGAGGTCCATTTATGGACTTAAGCAGGCATCCCGAAGTTAGAACATGCATTTTAATAGGACGATCAAGATGTATGGCTTCGTTAAGAATGGAGAAGAGCCCTACATTTTTAAGTGGGCTGATGGTTCAGTAGTGATATTCTCTTAATTGGAAATGATGTCCCTGCATTACAAGGAATAAAGATTTGGCTGTAGTCACAGTTCTCCATGAAGGATCTGGGAGAAGCTTCCTACATCCTAGGGATGAGGATCTATAGGGATAGATCTAAAAGGTTGCTTGGCTTATCCCAATCCACGTACATTGATACTATGCTGAAGAGGTTCAGTATGGAGAATTTCAAGAAAGGCTATCTACCGATAGGCCATGGAATTTTTCTCTCGAAGAGAGATTGTCCGACAACACCTCAAGAGAGAGTGTGTATGGGTAGAATTCCATACGCTTCGACAGTGGGATCTATCATATATGCCATGATATGTACACGATCAGATGTGGTATACTCACTAGGGGTAGTGAGTAGATACCAATCTGATCCAGGAGAGAATCACTGGAAGGTTGTTAAAATCATCCTAAAGTATTTGAGAAATACTAAAGACCAGTGGCTTGTTTACGGTGAATCAGACTTGAGACTTATGGGGTTTACAGACTCCAATTTTCAATCTAATCATGATGATAGCAAGAGTGTGTCGGGATTTATTTTTACCCTTAATGGTGGGGCTGTCTGCTGGAAGAGTTCCAGGCAGTACACTGTGGCTGATTCAGTTTGTGAAGCAGAATATGTCACTGCATCAGATGCTGCCAAAGAAGTGGTGTGGCTGAGAAAATTCATCATCAAGCTTGGAGTAGCACCCTCCCTTGTTGGTCTAGTTCTGCTCTATTGTGATAGCTCTGGAGCCATTGCTCAAGCGAAGGAACCGAAGGCACACCAGCGGATGAAGGATATTCTGCACCGCTACCATCTCATCCAAAAAATCATGGATCGAGGTGACGTCGACCTTCAGAAGATCGACGGAAAAGAGAACCTGGCCGACCCATTCACTAAAGCCATTGCGGTGAAGGAGTTCGATGACTTCAAGTCGAAGATGGGTATTAGATACTGCACCGATTGGCTTTAGGCCAAGTGGGAGATTATTGGGAATAGTGTTCCAAAGTCAATCGTTAGTCTGTTGATGGTTGTGCTCTTTCTTGTATTAGTATATGAATTATAAATAAATAAAAATTATTTTGATATTTTTCATCACAAATTATTTCACCTTCTAATGAACTCCTATGTTGTGATGAAGTCCTTAGGACTATTTAGACTCGACAAAGGAGGATTTGTCGTTTAGTCCTTAAACCAGTTCGTAAAAATATCGGAAGAAACTTTAGACTAAAGTCCAAGTCTTTAATATTAATAATTTATATACTAATAAAGGTTTGATTTTTCTTTATGCAGCTATGGCCACTACCCTGTCGCTCCGGTCATTATTAGATAATGACAAGCTCATGGGAGAGAATTTGTCGTTTAGTCCTTAAACCAGTTCGTAAAAATATCGGAAGAAACTTTAGACTAAAGTCCAAGTCTTTAATATTAATAATTTATATACTAATAAAGGTTTGATTTTTCTTTATGCAGCTATGGCCACTACCCTGTCGCTCCGGTCATTATTAGATAATGACAAGCTCATGGGACCTAATTTCGATAGCTGATATCAAAAATTAAAAATCATCCTTGAGCATGAGTGGATCCTTTATGTAGTAACGGATCCGGCACCTGAGGAGCCAGCCCCGAATGCTAGAGGGATGGTCCGAGACACTTACCAAAAGTGGCTCAATGATCGCACCACCGTTCGGTGCATAATGCTGGCGGCAATGAATGATGAGCTCAGCCGCAGGTTCGAGAATGCCCAGCCGCAGGAGATGCTTCAAATGTTGAATGACTCCTTTGGCACGCCTGACGATGTTGAAAGGCATAAAACTAGTTGTGCCATTTTTAATGCTCGGATGAGAGATGGGACCTCAGTCACTGATCATGTACTGTACATGATCGAAATGATTGAGCGCCTAAGTAAACTGGACTTCCCCTTGCACGAGCAGCTCAGTAAGGATGCGATCCTTAATTCTTTGCCCAAGCCCTTCCTCCCCTTCTTTACTCATTTTCGGATGACAAAGCCTGCAGTGAACTATCACGGCTTGTTGGGGTTGCTGTAGAACTTTGAGAAGGATCACCAGCTCCATAAGGAGTCGATGAATATTGTGGGAGGGTCTTCTTCTGGTCGTCGACCCTTTAAGAAAGAGAAGAAGAACAAGAAGAAGAAGAAGAAGAAGGTGCGGCCATATGCTGGGACATCTGCACAGGGTCAGACCAAGAAGCACAAGCCCGACTTGAGCCAGGCGGAGTGCTTCTTTTGCAAGAAGCAGGGACACTGGAAGAGAAACTGTCCTCTATACATTGCCTCCCTGGACCCGAACAGGCCGAAGAAGAAGCAAGGTAATTATATGATAACACCTTGCAACTTTTCTATTTGTGATACTACTGCCTGGGTATTGGATACCGAAAGCCCTTATCATATCTATAATTCGATGCAGGGTCTGCAGGTCAGTAAGAGATTTGATGAAGGCCAGAGGTTCCTGAACATTAGAGATGGAAGCAAAGTTCCAGTTCTAGCTTTAGGAATCATGAATCTTGTAATCAACTCTCGTAATGTAATTATGAGTGAATGTCACTATTGTCTAAGTTTTTTATTAAATATTATTTCTGTAGGCCTTTTGGCCATGTACAGTTATGAATTTTTAATAAAAAAAATGTTTACAATATCATTTTGAATGGTGCTACAATGTTTGTTGGACAACTAAATAATAGAATTTACTTACTATCACAGCCTGTTAATGTGGTTCAAACCTTCGGTAAATACCCTAGAATGGATAATATGTCAGAAGTCTATCTTTGGCATTGTAGGCTAGGTCATATCAATAAGAACAGGATAAACAGGTTGGCTCAAGAAGAAGTTCTTAAAGTTGGTGATTGTGAATCACTTCCAACCTGTGAGTCCTGTCTTCTTGGAAAGATGACCAAATCACCTTTTACTGGAAAAGGTGAGCGAGCCAAAGAACTCTTGAGTCTGATACATTCTGATGTATGTGGACCCATGAGCTCAAGTGCAAGAGATGGATATTTTTACTTCATAACCTTCACAGACGATCTATTGAGGTATGGGTATGTCTACTTAATGAAACATAAGTCGGAGTCATTTGAAATGTTCAAACTATTTCGAAATGAGGTAGAAAAATAAACTGAAAGTGTATTAAAACTCTTCGATCTCATCGAGGAGGTGAATACCTTTCCAATTAGTTTCAGACATATCTTGGGGAGAATGGGATTCTCTCTCAATGGACTTCTCCTGGAACACCACAGCATAATGGTGTGTCTGAAAGGAGGAATCGGACCTTGTTGGACATGGTTCGATCTATGATGGAGTTTGCTGGTCTGTCGATCTTCCTCTTGGGATACACTTGAATCGGCTTGTTACCTTCTAAATAGGGTTCTGAGTAAGTCTGTAACCAAAACGCCATATGAGATATGGATAGGACGTAAGTCAGTACTCTCGCACCTTAGGGTTTGGAGGTGTCCGACTATTTTAAACGTTTAATTACGGATAAGCTTGGACCTAGGTCTGACAATGTTATTTCATAGGGTACCCAAAAGAGATCAAAGGATATTATTTCTACCTAGCTGATGAGCAAAAGGTGTTTGTCAGCCTTAAGGCAATCTTTTTGGAAAAAGAGTTCCTTGGTGAAGGGACTGTTGCCTCTAAGGTCGAACTTGAGGAAGTTCGACAGGTGGAAAAACCGACACAAGTTGCTGAACCTGAATTGAATTTGGTTAGATCAGATCCCGAGCCCATTGTTTCTGCACCCTTAAGGCGGTCTGGTAGAGTACCACGTCAATCGGACAGATACTATGGTTTCTTGGTCCAGGACGGCGATCCTGTCGAACTTGATGAAAACGATGAGGATCCAATCACCTATATGGATGCAATGCAGAGATCTGACTTTGAGAAATAACTAGAGGCCATGAAATCCGAAATGGAGTCCATGAAGGTCAACGATATGTGGACATTGGTTGACCCACCCGAAGGAGTAAAACCCATAGGGTGTAAGTGGGTCTTCAAGAGGAAGAGGGGTGCAGACGGAAAGGTGGAGACCTATAATGCCCGTCTGGTTGCCAAGGGATATCATCAACATTATGGTATAGACTATGACGAGATGTTTTCTCCTGTGGCAATGCTCAAATCCATTCGGATTATGCTTGCGATAGCTGCCCATCTAGATTATGAAATCTGGCAGATGGATGTGAAGACAGCTTTCCTAAATGGAGAGCTAGACGAAGAGGTATATATGATACAACCTGAAGGGTTCACATCTACAGATGAGTCTAAGGTGTGCAGGCTACAGAGGTCCATTTATGGACTTAAGAAGGCATCCCGGAGTTGGAACATACATTTTGATAGGACGATCAAGACATATGGCTTCGTTAAGAATGGAGAAGAGCCCTGTATTTTTAAATGGACTGATGGTCCAGTAGTGGTATTTCTTGTATTGTATGTGGATGATATTTTTTTAATCGGGAATGATGTCCCTACATTAAAAGGAATAAAGATTTGGCTGTCGTCACAGTTCTCCATGAAGGATCTGGAAAAAGCTTCCTACATCCTTGAGATGAGGATCTATAAGGATAGATCTAAAAGGTTGCTTGGCTTATCCCAGTCCACATACATTGATACTATACTGAAGAGGTTCAGCATGGAGAATTTTAAGAAAGGCTATCTACCGATAGGCCACGAAATTTTTCTCTCGAAGAGGGATTGTCCGACAACATCTCAAGAGAGAGTGCGTATAAGTAGAATTCTATATGCTTCGGCAGTGGGATCTATCATGTATGCCATGACATGTACACAACCAGATATGGCATACTCACTAGGGATAGTGAGTAGATACCAATCTGATCTAGGGGAGAATCACTGGAAGGTTGTTAAAACCATCCTGAAGTATTTGAGAAATACTAAGGACCAGTGAGTTGTTTATGGTGAATCGTACTTGAGACTTATGGGATTTACAGACTCTAGTTTCTAGTCTGATCACGATGACAGCAAGAGTGTGTCAGAATTTATTTTTATCTTTAATGGTGGGACTGTCTACTGGAAGAGTTTCAAGCAATACACTGTGGCTGATTCAGTTTGCGAAGTAGAATATGTCGCTGCATCAGATGCTGCCAAAGAAGCGGTGTGGCTGAAGAAATTCATCACCGAGCTCGAAGTAGCGCCCTCCCTTGTTGGTCCAATTCTGCTCTATTGTGACAGCTCTGGAGCCATTGCTCAGGTGAAGGAACCAAAGGCACACCAACGGACGAAGCATATTCTGTGCCGCTACCATCTCATCCAAGAAATCATGGATTGAGGTGACGTCGACCTTCAGAAGATCGCTGGAAAGGAGAACCTGGCCGACCCATTCACTAAAGCCATTGCGATGAAGGAGTTCAACGACTTCAAGTTGAAGATGGGTATTAGATACTGCACCGATTGGCTTTAGGCCAAGTGGGAGATTGTTGGGAATAGTATCCCAAAGTCAATCATCAGCCTATTGACGGTTGTGCTCTTTCTTGTATTAGTATATGAATTATAAATAAATAAAAGTTATTTTGATATTTTTTGTCATAAATTATTTCATCTTCTAATGAACTCCTATGTTGTGATGAAGTCCTTAGGACTATTTAGACTCGACAAAGGAGGATTTGTCGTTTAGTCCTTAAACCTGTTCGCGACCAAATGATACGTTGTTACCATGAATAACAATATTTATCAAGCAGAGATCGTTGTGTGCCATATGGGTTGGTTGTCCTCTTAACCAAGGAGTATGGAGATACTGGTATGGCATATAGATGAGATGTAAGGGTACATCTGCACTGAACATGACCAACTCCGAAGCTTTTTCTGCTGTCAAAATTTGCTCCGATGGGATATGGGTATAACTGTCCCTCTGACCTGAGACCGTCATGGTGACTTGCAAACAACTCACTACACTTAGGCACTGGACTACCTGAATTTCTAATTCAATGACGGAAGGCTGCTGGGTGTAGTCAAGTACTTGACTTGTCGGTGCGTGTGTCAAGATGGGATTGATCACTCCATTCAGGAGCTGTGTACAGTCGTGTTTTAATTTAGCAAAATCTTGCCAGAGTAGTCCTAGTGAGGAGTCATAGAACTATTTGAGTTGAGCACAATTCGGATGATCTGATCAGGGTTGACAGTTTAACCCTGAGTCTCCTAAACACAGGGGTCAAAAGGGATGAATTATACAGTAACCATATTCGCGTAGGTTCTGAGTATTGCGATTGCGACTATTCAACCTATCCGAACATCGGATACCATTGCTAGATGGTCACTTCGATTAGTACAGGAATTGGTTCCTGTGCTACCAGCTTAGGTTCGAACCTGTGGGGTCACACATATTAAAGGTTCCTATCTGATCTGATGGCTGGTGAAGAGTCCTATTGGACTGGAACTCTTCGACCAAGAGTCCTAATGCTCGAGGACTCTGAGTCCTAGGTATCTGAGACTCTGTCATCGAGAAATAAGATTCTCTGATCATGAGTTCCACACATTTTGGATACCGGGATCAAGAGTCCCACTGATTTGGGACTCTTCGATCAGGGTTTTATATTGATAGACTCTGATGCCTGATTACCCATCGAATTTAGACTCAGTATTTATGAGAGGTTTAATTAGTGATTTGATCACTAATTAACTCAATTTGATTGAGTAATTATTTTTGGATCAAGTTCAATTGAATTGGATTCAGTTGGGTTTGACTCGATTAGGTTAAGAGTTGACCTAATCACCGAGATGGTTTGGTCCCTGATCTGATCAGAGGTTGGGCTTAGTCAATTTTTGATTTAATTAAAATTTTATTGAGCCTAATTAAGCCTAATTGTGTTGTGTTTAACTTAGTCTAATTATGCCTAACCTATTTGATAAGGTTGGTTCAATTAGGTTTGAAACCACCTTGACTTATCTCCCTGCACCACCTCACCTCACCTGCGCCTATTTGAATTCACGAGAAATGAGTTCTCATGAATTTTCTCCCATGCAAAAGCCTTCCCATACCCCTCTTGTGTGCATAATCTGAGTGGATAAAGATGGTTGGTTGGCCACTCAAATTCAAATGAAGTTTAAATTTGAATGGACAACTAATCCCATGCACCACCTTATCCACTTGTGCGCCACTTCCTCCACATGAGAAAAAGTTTCTCATGTAAACTCTCTATGCACAAAGAAGCCCACACCCTTCCCTTCTCACACCTTGAGTGGATAAGGATAAGTTGGTTGGCATTTGAATTCAAATTCGATTTGAATTCAAGTGAGCAACCACCTAGCTTTATCCTCTCACACGGTGAAGATGCGATCTTGCACTGTTTTAAAAGGAAAGAGAAGATGGGGCATGCATACAATTTATCTAAGAGAGAAGGTTGCATGAGAAGGCCTTGTGCGTGAGATTGAAAGTTCAAAAAATTTCGAGAGAAAAGAAAAGAAAGAAAGTGGGCGCAGGGTTTTCTGTGAGTACCCTAGGATTTCTGCCTAGGGTTCTGAAAGTGAGAAGGTGAGCTCTGAGTATCGTGAGCCTACCAAACTTCAGGGAGAGCTTCATCAATCTCTCAAGTATCTTTGTTGATGATCTGGAGCATCTGAGAAGTCAACAGATATCGATCGAAGGAGTTCGATCAGCATCAACCGTCGAAAAGGTTCTGCAACGAACTAGCATTCGTGAGGAGCCGATTAGACCGGAAGCTTCATGTGGATGATCCACAGAGGCCAGATATATTATGTGGCTATAATATGATGATCAAACCTTTCTGATGGTGATCAGACTGCGGTGATCGACTACCTGCATGAAGATAATGTGTTCTGAACACATAACAGTAAAATATTTACTGTAGAAGTTTAAATTTTAAATTTAAATACATGCTATATATATCATATTTAGATCCTTATGTAGGATTAATATATGTTAATTAATTAGATTAATTAATAATTTTCACTGTAAAATTATAATTTTAAAAAAGTTTTAAAATTATCATTTTACCCCTGCACTGAAATTCACTTCAGATTAATCCTGTGCAAAGATTGTAATAAATAATTTACTAATGGTCGATAAATTAAAAAATAAATAATCAATAATATGATTATTAATTAGTTCAATTTGATGGAGCAATGGAGATTGGATTAGATCTAATTGAATTGGATTCAATTAGATTGGCTTTGGATTGATTGGATGCAGCCCTATTGGATAACAGAGCTTGTTCTAATTGATCTCAGAGATGCAAATTAAGTTCTGAGTTGAATGAGATTCAATTTAATTTTCTATATATTTTGATTGGTCAAATCCTATTGAATAATAGGCTTGATTGGATCAAGCCCTATTATCAAATACCTTCCCTAATATTCATCAAGAAACAATCCCTGGATCAATGGGGTTTACATCTAACTAATTCCCAATTGGATTAGGGCCTAATTAGTTTTCTAATTGGGCTAGAATTTAATTACTTAGTTTATTATAACTAATTTTTAAATTGGTTAGGATTGGATCCAAGGCTTAGTTAGAGTTGGAACAAGATCTTGAGTCCTATTTGCAATTGGATTTAACTAATTTAAAACCTAAACCCCATGTGATATAAATCTCCACACCCCACCTCTTAACATGAAGAATTGCTCATGCCCAAGAAGGAGCTGTGCCCCCTCTCTTCTCTTGCATGAAAGAAAAAAGCATCCCTCTTTCTTGTCGCCCAAAAAGAAAAAGAAGGTGAGGGGCATCCAAGAGTTGGATGCCCCACAGCCCCATGTGCAAAGCCCCTCTTCTCCTCCCTTCTTGAAAGGATTTTTGAGAGATTTTGCTATTAATTTTTGGGCATCAAAGAGAGGCTTCTCTGCTAGTTTTATAATAAAAAATTGAAGAAGAAAAGTTTTTCCCAACGAGAGAAAGAGAAGGAAGAAGAAGGGTCTTCTTTCTTGTGCGCAGCCTTGAAGAAGGAGTTCTGCTTCAAAATTTTTTTTCTACTTTTCTCTAAGATAAATATTAGATTAGATCTGATTTTTAATATAAAAATTTTAAAAAAATATCAAAAAATCTGGTTGGGTGTTTGGGGCATCCTAGAGTTTTAGATCGAGGAGAAAAAGGGAGAATAAGAGAGAAGAATGTTTCTTCTCTTGGATCTCTCTTTTGAATTTTTTTAGGACTCAGGAATCTATATGATTTTTAGTATGAGAAATTAGATTAGATCTAATTTTTATCATAAAAAATTAAAGAAAAAAAGTTCTTCTTAAGGGCATGAAAGGAAGAGTGAAAGGTTCTCTCTTATGCGTGGTGTTGGTTACAAAATACCCCAACAGCTGAAGTTCACGCCAGGAGTGACCCTCTGGGGACTTCGCCAACTTTCGACCTTCGGCGGCATCTCTCCGAACCTCTCTGGTGGCCGAGCCTCCACAACATTCTCAAGTTTTGCCAATGGATCAACCTCCGCAGCATCGACCAGATTCTTCACGACAGACGGGCTCCTACAGGAGCCAGACTTCACCGACTTTGATTGCGTGAAGACCTCGTCCGAACTCCTACGGGAGCCGGACTTCGCCCCCAACTTCACTTGCAGGAAGACTTCACCCGGACTCCTACGGGAGCCGGACCTCATCCCCGACTTCGACTGCAGGAAGACTTCGCCCGGACTCCTACGGGAGCTGAACCTCATCCCCAACTCCGACTGCAGGCAGGCTTCGTCCGAACCCCTACAGGAGCCAGACTCCGCCCACGACCTCAATTGCAAAAGACTTCACCCGAACTCCTACGAGAGCGGACCTCATCCCCAACTCTGGCTGCAGGCAGGCTTTGTCCGGACTCCTACGGGAGCCGGACTCCTCCCACGACTTCAATTGCAGGAAGACTTCGCCCGGACTCCTACGGGAGCCGGACCTCATCCCCGACTCCAGCTGCAGAAAGACTCCGTTCGGACTCCTATGGGAGCCGGACTCTGCCCATGACTTCAATCACAGGTAGACCTCGTCCGGACTCCTACGGGAGCCGGACTTTGCCCCCAACTTCACTTGCAGGAAGACTTCGCCCGGACTCCTACGGGAGCCGGACCTCATCCCCGACTCCGGCTATAGGTAGGCTTCGTCCGGACTCCTACGGAAGCTTCGTCCGGACTCCTACGGGAGTCGGACTCTGCCCACGACTTCAATTGCAGGAAGACTTCGCCTGGACTCCTACGGGAGCCGGACCTTGTCTCCGACTCCGACTGCAGAAAGACTTCATCCGGACTCCTACGGGAGCCGGACTCTGCCCACGACTTCAATCACAGGTAGACCTCATCCAGACTCCTACGGGAGCCAGACTTCGCCCCCAACTTCACTTGCAGAAAGACTTTGCCCGGACTCCTACGGGAGTCGGACCTTGTCCCCGACTCTGGCTGCAGAAAGACTCCGTCCGGACTCCTACGGGAGCCAGACTCTGCCCACGACTTCAATCACAGGTAGACCTCGTCCAAAGTCCTACGGGAGCCAGACTTCGCCCCCAACTTCACTTGCAGAAAGACTTCGCTCGGACTCCTACGGGAGCCGGACCTCGTCCCCGACTCCAACTGCAGGCAGGCTTCGTCCGAACTCCTACGGGAGCCGGACTCCACCCACGACTTCAATTGCAGGAAGACTTCGCCCGGACTCCTACGGGAGCCGGACCTTGTCCCCAACTCCGGCTGTAGAAAGACTCCGTCCGGACTCCTACGGGGGCCGGACTCCGCTCACGACTTCAATCACAAGTAGACCTCATCCAGACTCCTACGGGAGCCAGATTTCGCCCCCAACTTCACCTGTAGAAAGACTTCACCCGGACTCCTACGAGAGCCAGACCTTGTCCCCGACTCCGGCTGCAGAAAGACTCCGTCGGACTCCTACGGGAGCCGGACTCTGCCCACGACTTCAATCACAGGTAGACCTCATCTAGACTCCTACAGGAGCCGACTTTGCCCCCAACTTCACTTGCAGAAAGACTTCGCCCGGACTCCTACGGGAGCCGGACCTCGTCCTCGACTCCGACTGCAGGCAGGCTTCGTCCGAACTCCAACGGGAGCCAGACTCTGCCCACGACTTCAATTGCAGGTAGACTTCATCCGAACTCCCGCGAGAGAGCTGGACTTCATCCCCAACTTTGACTGTAGGAAGACTTCATCTGGACTCCTACGGGAGTCGAACTTCGAGCTCCTGTTGCAAGCGACCCACTCTGAGTTACCGTGCAAACGAACTACTTCAAGTTCCTACCATGAGCGATCTTGGCCGAGACTCCTCGACAAATGATTCCCGTTCGGGCTTCTATGGAGATCGGACTCCAACCGAACTTCGGCCGACAGGCCTGGGCCCCCTGGCAGGCCATAGTAACGGCCACGACTCTGCTCCACTTCCTGCGATGGATTCTGCATGGCTCCATCACTCTCTGGCAGGCCGCAATAACGGCCACAATTCTGCTCCACCTCCTGTGATGGATTCTGCACGGCTCCACCACTCCCTACAACAGGCTCCATGCGGCAGGCCGCAGTAATGACCGCGAATCTGCTCCACTCCCTGCAGCGGATGCTGCGCGGCTCCACTACTCCTTGGCAAGTCACAACAACAAACGCCACTCCACTCCCCGCAACTGATTCCACGTGGTGAGCCATGGTGACAGCCACGACTCCACCTCATTACTCTTCATGATAAATTCCTCCCGGCCCCGTGCGGCCCACGACAAGGCGGTTACCAACAATCGCTATCAATCCGTTACTCCCCCTGCCTATAAAAAGGGGACCCCAGATACGTTATTCTCTAAGCTCTCATTTCTTACCTAGAAACTCTGCTAAAATTTTTGTTCGAGCACTCCATTCTTGTTGAGGTAGAGAACTGACTTGAACGTCGGAGGGTCTTGCCGGAGCAACCCCACCTCCGGTTTAGACTTCTTTTGCAGGTCCCGGTGGCGACCGTGACTCCCTCGACTCCAGCTTCTCTGATGTAGGTGGATTTTTGCGCCAACAGGATTGGCGCTAGAGGAAGGGGCCTGTATCTTCGTAGTACCCTTGTTCTTAAAGGAGCGCTCAACGGGACCACCTCCGATCATCTTTTCTGACGTCCTCTCCTCCTTCCTCCACTAGGTCCTCTCCCGATGCCTCCCCGCAGGGCATCCACGCGATGATCTACGGCCTCCGCGGTCAGGTCTCAGGCTCCGGCCTCACCTCCAGTTTTTCAGCCTTCTCCTCCTCCGGCAATGGCCATCGGTGTGGGGCGGTCAGGCAATCGGCCCCTAACGGATTTTGCCAACACCATCTCGGAAGAATCCCGACAGGGAGCAACCAACGTATTGACCGTACCCTCCAAGCGACAAAAGATTGAGGAGCCCATAACCTTTACTGAAGAAGATGCTCAGGGAGTTCAATTCCCTCATAACGATGCGGTTGTAGTTTTCTTGAATATAGCAAATTACGACATCCGCTGCATTCTTGTCGATAATGAAAATTTGGCCGACATTTTGTTCTACGATGCCTTCTCAAGAATGTCCACCCTTGACGGCCATTTGGGGCCGATTAGCTCCCCTCTAGTAGGGTTTACCGACGATGCTGTCCCGGTGGAGGGAATGATAACTTTGATTGTAGCTGCGGGTCAATATCCAAGACAATCCAGGGCTCTGGTAAATTTTCTGGTGGTGAAGGCACTGTCAGCCTACAACGCGATCCTCGGCCGACCTGGTCTCAATGCTCTCTGGGCCATCGTGTCAACCTACCATTTGAAGTTGAAATTCCTACCAACCAAGGGATCGGAGAGGTCAGGGGAGACCAAGCCCTGGCCAGACACTGCTACAACATAGCCTTGCAAAGAAGTAACCAATTCGATCCCTGCCCAGTTGATGGGCTGGACGCCCGTGATGACCTCGCTGAGGAGAGGGGTGGCCCAATCGAAGATCTGGTTCCGATCCCTTTGAATGACGGGAATGCAGAGCATGTGGTGAAGATCGGCTCCAACCTGGGGGAAGAGGTGCGGATGCATCTCATCGATTTTCTACGAAAGAATGTGGACGTTTTCACTTGGGTTCCAGCAGACATGCCGGGGATTGACATGAAAGTCATGGAGCACCGTCTGGCCGTCGATCCAAAGCATCGACCGATGAAAGAAAAAATTCAAGGTCATGCACCAGAGAGGCAGAAAGCGATAGCCGAGGAAGTGGACAAACTCTTGAAAGCCAGATTCATTAGAGAAGTCAATTATCCTGATTGGATTTCCAACATCATCCTAGTCAAAAAGACAAACGGCAAGTGGAGGATGTGTATAGACTTCAAAATTTTGAATAAAGCCTGCCCAAAGGACAGCTACCCTCTGTCCAGAATTGATCAACTGGTGGATGCGACCTCGGGCCATGAGCTTCTCACCTTTATGGATGCATTCTCCGGCTATAATCAAATCAGGATGGCACCGGAAGATGAAGAAAAGACTGCTTTCATTACTAACTGTGGCCTTTACTGTTACAGGGTCATGCCATTCGGCCTCAAAAATACAGGTGCGACCTATCAGCGGCTGGTAAATAAAATCTTCAAGGAGCAGATTGACCGCAACATAGAGGTCTACGTGGATGACATGCTCGTGAAAAGCAAATCTTTCATGAACCACATCGCCGACCTCGAGGAGACCTTCGGTGCCCTCCGGAATATAAGATGAAGCTGAACCCGACTAAATGTGCTTTCGGAGTGACCTCAGGAAAGTTTCTGGGCTTCATGGTATCGGGGCACAGAATTGAAGCCAATTCGGAGAAAATTTGTGCCATCCAGGAGATGGTCGCTCTGAAGTTGATAGAGGTTCAGCACCTTACAGGGAGGGTAGCAGCCCTGAATCGCTTCGTCGCAAGGTCGGCCGAACGGTGCCTACCCTTCTTCCAAACCCTCAAGCGATCGAAGGACTTCTGCTGGACCCCTGAGTGCCAATAGGCATTTGAAGAGCTGAAGAGCTACCTCGGCTCGCCTCCATTGTTGGCGAAGCCCGAACCTAGAGAGGAGCTATTTTTGTACCTGGCAGTCTCCCCTATGGCTCTCGCAGCAGTCCTCGTTAAGGAAGAGGCAAAAATTCAACGGCCGATCTACTACGTCAGTCGCATGTTGAGAGATGCCAAAATCAGGTATACTAAATTAGAGAAACTAACTTACACCCTGTTGATTGCAGCCCGGAGGCTCCGACCCTACTTCCAAGGGCACACCGTAATGTTACTCACCGACCAGCCGATCAAGGCTATTCTACACCGAGCAGATGCCTCCGGGAGGATGGTGAAATGGGCGATCGAGCTCACCGAATTCAACATCAACTATCGACCTAGACCGATGGTAAAAGCTCAGATATTGGCAGATTTTATAGTAGAGTGCACAATCTCGGAGGAGGCCAAATCGGAACAGGATGAAACGAACGACCTTGAGCCCCGACCGAACTCCCCTGAAGAAGAAGCCGACCCCCCTGGTTGCTTCTGGGCCCTCTACTTGGACGGGTTTTCCAACATGTCGGGCGCAGGCGCGGGCCTGATCTTGATCAGTCCAGAGGGAATCGTCGTGGAGTACGCTCTGCGCTTCGAGTTCCCCGCAACAAATAATGGAGCTGAATATGAAGCTCTGATTACAGGATTGAAGATCGCCAAAGAGTTGGGAGTAGATCAGCTCTAAGTTCACAGCGACTCCCAACTGATAGTGGGACAAGTCAGTGGAAACTACGAACAACGAGAGGACATCATGGCTAAGTATCTTGAAAAGGTAAAGGAGCTCGTCCCCGCCTTCGGTAGCTTCAACATCAGGCAGATTCCAAGGATGAAAAATACCAGGGCCGATCTTCTCTCCAAGCTGGCTACGCTGGCTCCGGCCGAGTTGCCCAAGGGTGTTCTCTTCGAAGTTTTGAAGTGCCCGAGTACGGAAGAATCGTAGCCCGTGATGGAAATTGATCACGAGCCCAGTTGGATCGACCCACTGATGGCATATCTCAGAGACGGAGTTCTCCCTCATGATTCAAAAGAAGCTTGGAAGCTCAGAAATCAAGCCTCCCGGTACATCCTCTATGAGGACAAATTGTATAAGAGATCATACTCTTTGCCCCTTCTAAAATGCCTCCGGCCTTCGGAAGCTGAATACGCTTTGTGGGAGGTGCATGAAGGAATCTGCGGAAGCCATCTGGGGGCTAGATTTTATCCCACAAGTTGCTCCACCAAGGATATTACTGGCCGACAATGCATCATGACTCGATTGAGTACGTCAGAAAGTGTGACCGATGTTCGAGATAAGCCAACATCCAGAGACAGCCCGCCACCGAGCTTACCCCCTTGAGTGCCCCATGGCCGTTTGCGCAATGGGGGATGGATATCCTTGGGCCCTTTCCCGTGGTGTCAGGGCAGAGAAAGTTCCTCCTGGTAGCGATCGACTACTTCACCAAGTGGGTCGAAGCCGAACCACTGGTGAAAATCACAGAAGCTAAAGTGTAAGATTTCGTCTGGAAGTTAATCGTTTGCAGGTTTGGCTTGCCAAGAACCCTAATCACTGATAATGGGCGGCAGTTCGTGGGAGTAAGATTCATCGAATTCTGCGAAGATCTAAACATCTCCCACAACTTCACATCCGTAGCCCATCCTCAGGCGAACGACGAAGCTGAGGTGACCAACAGAACCCTGCCGCAAGGGATCAAGATAAGGCTCGAAAAGGTGAAGGGAACTTGGGCAGACTAACTTTATCATGTGTTGTGGGCTTATCGAACTACCCAAAGACTGCCCACGGGGGAGACCCCCTTCGCTCTAGCCTTCAAAATGGAGGCCGTTATCCCAATTGAGCTTAAACTCCCGTCGGCACGAGTCGTGGCATTCAACGAACATCACAATTCGCAAGGTCTTAAAGCCAACCTTGACTTATTGGAAGAAAAGCGAGAGGTAGCTCAAGTTCAGATGGCAGCCTACAGACAGAAAGTCGCCCACTATTATAATTTTAGAGTCAAGAATAAAGTCTTTAGAGTAGGAGATCTAGTGCTTCGACGAGCCGCTGTCTCGCAACCTCAGGATCGAGGGAAGCTTGCCCCAAATTGGGAAGGCCCGTACGAAGTCAAAAAGTAGTCCAGCCTGAAACTTACTACCTCAAGGAGCTCGAAGGAGAAGACCTCCCGCGACCATGGAGCTCGAAAAACTTGCGAGTGTATTACTGATAACTTTATTTTAAATAAAAATTTATATCTACATGTCTCCTCTCTTGGCGCGAGCCTATATCGACCGGATAGTCAAAACAAACCATGCCGGGAGCAGGAGGAGAACTTCGTCTCGACAAAGTTGAAGGCCCGGCTCTCCTTAGACCGGATGGGGGGAGAGGCCAAACAGCGCCCACATGCACCCCCATAGTCATGTTAGGGACAGGAGGAGAACCTCGCCCTAACATGAGCAAAGTCGAAGGCCCGGTTTCTCTTAGATCGGATGGAGGGAGAGGCCAAACAGCGCCCACATGCGCCCCCACAGCCATGCTAGGGACAGGAGGAGAACCTTACCCTAACATGAGCAAAGTCGAAGGCCCGGTTCCTCTTAGACCGGATGGGGGGAGAGGCCAAACAGCACCCACATGCGCCTCCACAGCATGTTAGGGATAGGAGGAGAACCTCGCCCTAACATGAGCAAAGTCGAAGGCCTAGTTCCTCTTAGACCGGATGGAGAGAGAGGCCAAACAGCGCCCACATGCACCCCCACAGCCATGTTAGGGACAGGAGGAGAACCTCGCCCTAACATGAGCAAAGTCGAAGGCCCAGTTCCTCTTAGACCGGATGGGGGGAGAAGCCCTACAACGCCCACATGTGCCCCCACAGCCATGTTAGGGACAGGAGGAGAACCTCGTCCTAACATGAGCAAAGTCGAAGGCTGGTTATACTCAGACCGGATGGGGGGAGAGCCCCGCGGTGCCCATATGCACCCCCATAGCCCTGTTAGCGACAAGAGGAGGACCTCGTCCTAACCTGAGCTGAAATCGACTATTGTCAGAAATAGGGGAAGAACCCCATACTAACGCAGTCAAGATCTGGTCGCTTAAGACCAGATAGGAAGAAGGAGACCTTCCCAGCGGCCCCTTCACGCTCCCGTGACCCCACCAAGAGCAGAGGGAAAACCCTCACTCAAAAAAAGAAAAGAAAAAAGGGGAGGGGAGTTAAGAAGGAAAGCGACGGACTGCATCAGTGACGAATGGGAAATAAATTGCATCAAAGATGCAAGGAACCTCATCTCAGCAAGGATCGGAGTTTTTATCAAAATCTCTGACCTTCACGAAAGCCCTCCATGCATGCTCGAGATAGGACGACTTCCTCAGGGTGACGAGAAGCTCGGACCTCCGAGCTCGAGCTCTGAAAGAGGGCGGCAAACCCGAGCGGTCCTGGGCAAATCTGCGGCCATGGATGAAAGGGTGGGCCAATGCGATGGCAATCGGGTACCTCCGAATGGCATCGGCTTCAAGCAAGGCAAAAGCTGAAAGAAGCTCGACAAGCGATAATCCAACACATGAGTAAAAGAGGTAGCAAAAAATTCCCTTCTCATATTATTTATTAAATATGCATTATAGAGCCATTAAGGCTGAAGAAAAAAGATGACTAAAAAAGTGGGCGGATGCAATGAGCAACAACCTCCGGACGACCTCGAAAAAAAAAAAAGAGAGAGAAAAAGAAAAAAAAGGGGAATACAACAATAACAATGGTAAGTGAAAGAAGTTCGACAGGCAGCAACTCGACGCAAAGTGTGGATGAAGTAACAAAATCTCCTTCTCATTCTTGATTAACAAAGATGTACATTACAAAGCCCTGGGGGCCGAGAGAAAAAAAATAATACATTACTACAAGGCCCAAAAGGAACATGTTGGAGACCACTTCAAGCTCCCAACTTCTCCTTCTAGTTCCATTCGTCTCGACAGCATTTTCCAGTGCGTGTGACAGATCCTTCAGCTCTCACCCCTCGTCTCGTTCCGCTCCATCGTCGAAACCCCAGCTCTAGGGGGAAAAGGATGGGATAGAATTCAGGGGGCAGCGACGGCAACGGCGATGACGACCTGCATCAAGAAGAACCGGAGGTGCCCCGGAGGCCGCGATGGTGCCGGAGGCATGCACCACCACCGTGTGCTCCACGACAACCACCGTCTTAGGTACTTCGGCAAGGTCGGCATGCGCTACTTTCACCATCCCCGCAACAAGTTCTACTGCCCCACCATCGGTGCCAACCACTTCTGGTCCCTCAGCCCCGATGATGTCGAGAATCCCGCCACAGCTTGTGACGACAACTCTGCCCCCTTGATCGGTGTCGCCCCGTTCAGCTACTCCAAAATTCTCGGGCGGAACATCCTCACCAGTTGTCCCCGCTATTAAACCCCTGTTGTTGAAGGAATTCTCCCTCGAGCTCCCTTTGAGTTGATAGAAACCTCAGTGACGGTTCGACAGCCGGAGAATTCGTAGGCTGCTGTTTTCCCCCTTCTACTCCTCTCGATCTGTGATATCCTCTCGAGGTTGGCCTCCGGGGCAGAAGCCCCGATAGGAGAACCCCTCGGAGAGGCTCGGGAGGCTGAAGACGGCGGGGAGCCGGTGGGGATGGTGAAGACTGGTGCGAAGAGTGCTCAGAGTCGAAAAGGGCACCGATGGAGTGGCTGAGTGACTAAACTCTCAGGCAGAAGAAAGGTGTCGACCCTCAGGCGAAGTGAAGCCCCTGAAGGAAGGGCGGGGGCTTAAATAAGCGATGGGACCTGGCGCAGTTATGGTGGCAGACATCCCTAAGCCCACCAGCACCCGCCACGTGTCCCACTTACCATGACGTAGGGCCGGCTGCCGGCGGATCATTATGGTGAGGCGCTTAGAATTACGCCCTGGTGGGAGTTTCGAAAGGACTCTTCGGATTGCCCAAATCAGAAAAAGGCTCCAGCACGTGCGCATTAAATGATGAGATTTTCGAGGGCGGTCATGTGTAGAATTCAAGGAAACGACTTCGGCTGTGAAAATTTTCTATACTTCCTTCGATCGAAACTCGAACTCGAAAGTAGGGAGACTGGTGTTGGGTACAAAATACCCCAACAGCCGAAGTTCGCGCCAGGAGTGACCCTCTGGGGACTCCGCCAACTTCTGATCTTTGGCGGCATCTCTCCGAACCTCTCTGGCGGTCGAGCCTCCGCAACATTCTCAAGTTTTGCCAACAGATCAACCCCTCCCAGTGTCGACCAGATTCTTCACGGCAGACGGGCTCTTACGGGAGCCAGACTTCACCGACTTTGACTGCGTGAAGACCTCGTCCGGACTCCTATGGGAGCTGGACTTCGCCCCCAACTTCACTTGCAGGAAGACTTCGCCGAACTCCTACGGAAGCCAGACCTCATCCCCGACTTCGGCTATAGGGAGACTTCACCCGGACTCCTACGGGAGCCGGACCTCGTCCCCGACTCCGGCTGCAGGCAGGCTTCGTCCGAACTCCTACAGGAGCCAGACTCCGCCCATGACCTCAATTGCAAGAAGACTTCGCCTGGACTCCTATGGGAGCCAGACCTCATCCCCGACTCCGACTGCAGGCAGGCTTCGTCCGGACTCCCGGGACTCCACTCACGACTTCAATTGCAGGAAGACTTCACCCGGACTCCTACGGGAGCCGGACCTCATCCCCGACTTCGACTGCAGAAAGACTCCGTCCGAACTCCTACGGGAGCCAGACTCTGCCCATGACTTCAATCACAGGTAGACCTCATCCGGACTCCTACGGGAGCTGGACTTCGCCCCCAACTTCACTTGCAGGAAGACTTCACCCAGACTCCTACGGGAGCCGGACCTCATCCCCGACTCCGGCTATAGGTAGGCTTCGTCCGGACTCCTACGGAAGCTTCGTCCGGACTCCTACGGGAGTCGGACTCTGCCCACGACTTCAATTGCAGGAAGACTTCACCTGGACTCCTACGGGAGCCGGACCTTGTCTCCGACTCCGACTGCAGAAAGACTTCATCCGGACTCCTACGGGAGCCGGACTCTGCCCACGACTTCAATCACAGGTAGACCTCATCCAGACTCCTACGGGAGCCAGACTTCGCCCCCAACTTCACTTGCAGAAAGACTTTGCCCGAACCCTACGGGAGTCGGACCTTGTCCCCGACTCTGGCTGCAGAAAGACTCCGTCCGGACTCCTACGGGAGCCAGACTCTGCCCATGACTTCAATCACAGGTAGACCTCGTCCAAAGTCCTACGGGAGCCAGACTTCGCCCCCAACTTCACTTGCAGAAAGACTTCGCTCGGACTCCTACGGGAGCCGGACCTCGTCCCTGACTCCAATGCAGGCAGGCTTCGTCCGAACTCCTACGGGAGCCAGACTCCACCCATGACTTCAATTACAGGTAGACTTCATCCGAACTCCCGCCCCGACTTCGACTGTAGGAAGACTTCGTCCGGACTCCTACGGGAGTCAGACTTCGAGCTCCTGTTGCAAGCGACCCACTCCGAGTTACCGCTGCAAACAAACTACTTCAAGTTCCTACCATGAGCGGCCTTGGCCGAGACTCCTCAACAAATGATTCCGTTCGGGCTTCTACGGAGATCGGACTCCAACTGAACTTCGATCGACAGGCCTGGGCCCCCTGGTAGGCCATAGTAACGGCCACGACTCTGCTCCACTTTCTGTGATGGATTCTGTGCGGCTCCATCACTCCCTGGTAGGCCACAGTAATGGCCATGACTCTGCTCCACCTCCTGTGATGAATTCTGTGCGGCTCCACCACTCCCCATAACAGGCTCCACGCGGCAGGCCGCAGTAATGGCCACGAATTTGCTCCACTCCCTGCGGCGGATGCAGCGCGGCTTCACTACTCCCTGGCAAGTCGCGACAACGAATGCCACTCCACTCCTCGTAACTGATTCCACGGGCGAGCCATGGTGACAGCCACGACTCCACCCCATTACTCTTCATGATAAATTCCTCCTGGCCCCGTGCGGCCCACGACGAGGTGGTTACAAACAATCGCTATCAATCCGTTACTCCCCCTGCCTATAAAAAGGGGACCCCAGATACGTTATTCTCTAAGCTCTCATTTCTTACCTAGAAACTCTGCTAAAATTTTCATTCGAACACTCCATTCTTGTTGAGGCAGAGAACTGACTTGAGCGTCAGAGGGTCTTGCCGGAGCAACCCCATCTCCGGTTTAGACTTCTTTTGCAGGTCCCGACGGCGACCGTGACTCCCTCGACTCCAGCTTCTCTGATGCAGGTGGATTTTTGCACCAACACGTTGAAAAATTGAGAAGAAAGGGTTATTTTCTTGATCTTTATTGTAGAGATCTTATACGTGGATCCATAAAGAAAAATGAGAGGATCTCCTTATTCTTCATCTTCTTCATGATTCCTTATAGATCAGTCAAAGCATGGTGTCCTCGCAAGCTAGTACTCCCGAGGAGATCGATCAGTGCAAGAATTTTGTGTGGATACCCATAGAGATCGGATGCATGTACGGCTGCCAAGCATTATGAAGAACCAAGTACCATGGATTTTGAATGTGGTGATCTACTATCCACACTAAGGTATGAGATTTTGATCTCAATTAATATTTAGATGTGATCTAAATATAAATTAGATATGATCTAATTTCACATAGATATGATCTATACTTACTGAATTTTAGATTTCAATTTTGGATACATGCATATTAGTTCATATCATAGATCCTGTATGGTGATTATAGATTTGATCTATGCATACATTGTAGATTAAATTATTTAATCTATGTATGTTTCAGTACAAATTTTTAAAAATGCATGCACAAAATCTACTACGCTTCCCTTCACACCATTGTCTATACTGACCACTCAGTCATTAGACATCTCCTAGCAAAGAAAGATGCCAAGGCACACTTGATATGATAGATCTTACTCCTTTAAGAATTTGGTCTAGAAATCAGAGATAAAAAAGAAACAAAAAATGTAGTAGCTAATCACTTATCCCAAATCATAGTCGCACCATCTAGTGAACCACCAATCAATAAATTTTTTTCTGATGAACAGCTCATGTCCGTGTCTACTGAACCATGGTATACCGATATTGTCAACTATTTAGCCATTGATAAAGTCCCTTCTCACTGGATCACTCAGGACAGACATAAATTCTTTGTCCAACTAAAGTATTTCATTTGGGATGATCCATATCTTTTTAAGCAGTATCCTAACCAAATCATTAGAAGGTGTATCCTGGATAATGAGGTTAGAAGTATTTTATCTTTCTATCATGATCAAGCATGTGGTGGTTACTTTGTGTCTAAGAAAATAGCTACCAAAGTTCTCCAATATAGATTTTATTAGTCCAATTTATTTAAGAATGCACATGAGTACTGTAGAAGTTGTGCTCGATGCCAACAAATGGGGTGAATTACCAAGAGAAACCGATGCCTCTCAACCTAATCTTAGTGGTTGAAATTTTTGATGTGTCGGGGACCAATTTCATGGGTTCATTTTCAAACTCATTTGGAAATGAATATATTTTGGTAGCTGTCAACTATGTCTCAAAGTGAGTAAAAGCTATTCCCTGTAGATCCACAGATAGTAAAGTAGTAATAAAATTTTTGAAAGAAAATATTCTCTCCCATTTTGGCACTCCCAGAGCAATCATTAGTGATTGGAGGATACACTTTTGCAACTGACTCTTTGCCACATTAATAAAAGAATATAATGTCACCCACAAGTTGGCCACACCTTATCACCCTCAAACTAGTGGACAAGTAGAAGTATCCAACAAACAAATCAAACAAATCCTAGAGAAAACTATTAATGCTAATAAAAAGACTGGTCCTTGAAACTAGTTGATGCACTATGGGTATACCGAACCACCTTCAAGACCAACCTAAGAATGTCTTCTTATAGGATTATATTTGGAAAACTTTGCCACTTGCTTGTTGAGCTAGAGTACAAAGCCATGTGAGCTATTAAAAATTTAAATATGGACTTGGATGTAGTCGGAAACCACAGGAAGCTTCAAATTAATGAATTAGAAGAACATAGAAATGAAGCTTATGAGAATACTAGAATGTACAAAGAATGAACCAAAATATCCCATGATCAAGCAATTATGAAAAAATATTTTACTCTTAGATAAAAAGTTCTCTTGTATAATTTTAGATTACACCTATTTTTAAAAAGCTTAGGTCTAGATGGATAGGATCATTCTTAATTAAAGAAATCTTTCCACATAGAGCTGTAGAAATTAAATATTCAAGCAATAGTGTTGTGTTTAAAGTTAATGGTCAGAGACTAAAATCATTCTTGAACTATCCAAAGAATCTTTTGACAAAGTCATGGTTCTCTATGAACCAACTTATCTCGATTAATTTGATTGCAATATTTTGTCTAGCTGAAGATATTAAACTTAGCACTTCTGGGAGGTAACCAAATTTTTTTAAACTAATATATTTTTTATTGAATAAATAGAGATATCTATCTTCAAATTTTAGACTTTCAAGCCAACATCTTGCCAGATCATCTTCAATACAGAACACATATTCCCTAGATGACATCTTTCTTTTTCTTTTTCTTGCATTGTATTTTCTTTCCTTCTTCATTAGAAATAATGATATTTAAATTGGGAGGTAGAAAAATTTTCTAAAAATATTTTTAAAAAATTTTGAAAAATATATCTTTTTAATTTTTTTAAAAAAATATTTTTAAAAAAAATTTGAATAAATCATGCATCAAGAAAGAGAATCTTAAGTAAAATAGACTAGAAAAAGAATAATAAGAGTTAGAGAGTATTTGCTAATGACTGTAGTGAGTTAGGGAGTAGATTAGTTGGACAAACCTTTAGAATCTTACTTAGATCACCTAAAGGCTATTAGTACTTCTAACAACACATGCACATTAATAAGGCAAAATAGGTGCTGATTATGAGGCCAACTATGTATTCAATTATCACTTCAAATTGGTGATTGACATACACTCCAATTAAAAATTTAAATTTGAGGAAAGAGCTACTTGCCTAAAATAAAAGTGTAAAACATAGAGTATATGTGGATTGCCTTAAGCTTAGTAACTGGATCTCTGTACCTAAGTCAAGTGAAGAGGTTCGTGTCAAATGGTGAAGGGAAGGCCAGAATGCTTAACACTAAAAAAGAAAAAGAAAAAAAGAAGCCAGTGTGAAAACTATCTTAGTTCATGAACTTTATTTGGTGGTGTATAGAAAATTAACCAAAATAAGGTGATGAGAGAAGATGCATTTGTCTTTTACAAGCCAACACTCAAATGCTAAGTTGGTCATCACAAACACAAATACTATAGATCTTTCAATGTATTCTAAGAAAGTTTCTAATTGTACTCACTACAAAATTTACTTTTAAAACTTAATATTTAGTTAGTGATACTTGCTAGACTCTTGACTTTTAATCCTAGGTCTATTTTTATAAAAAAGGATCTTAATGAAATATTATCAAAATATATACATATATATATATATATATATATATATATATATATATATATATATATATATATATATATATATTGCATTGTTAAGAGACTAGCAATAAATAAGTTAGGTGGTATGATAAGTACAGTAATTAGGACATAGAAGTATTGAATCCCTTATTAATTTATTCATATTATATAGAATTTGGTACTTTTTGTTCTTTTTTATAGAATAATTGATGAAAATTCAAATTGATCTAGATCTAAAGCAAAAATCAAGCACTAATGAGCTGACAAAAATTTATACATGTAATAAGATCCATGGTGTGCAGGATGGTGTGTGTGTTGGCAAATGGGCTAGTAGGATTTTGCAGGTGCTAGGCTTTTGGAAGACGTGCGGCTTACGAGTGTGCGTGAGGAGGCATGAAGCAGCTACATGATGGCTAGCAGACTAGAACAAGTGGGTGTGGGTTGAAGCTGGGTTTCGATAAGTGGAAACCAAGAAATTTAATGATTGGGGCCATAGTGCATTTAATGTACAAGGATGAGAAAAGGTTGCCTGGATTTTTAAACGAGTGGATTTTGATCCTTGATGCACGTGAATGGCTGAGCTGGGAGCTGAAAGAAAAGTGCCCTATAAGCCAATCGTAAGTGTGTTGTGATGGAATTTTTTTTATAATTTTTCAACTCATAAAATGATATTTATTATTACTTGAGGCATTGATTCATCATATTAGTTGCAACTTATTATGTCTAAGATTATGATGAACCCCAAAGATTAGAATAATGATTTTAGGAGACATGAATTGATCATCCTAGTAAGATCTAAAATCTTAAAATCTTAATATTAAATATTTCTGATCGTAGGAGCATTGAGTCAGAGATCAATGTTCCAGATAGACTAGTACATCCTTTGTATGCTCAATGGAGAGGGTGGTAGATCTCACTAGCCATTTGTGTGAGACACTAATACAAGAATGTGGGTGCTCATTTGAGAAATGAATCCATTGAATTGACTCGATGAAAGAGAACATCTTATGGAAGCCTTATTTGCATGTCAAAGATGGTTCTCTAAGTGGGAGTTGTGTAAGTGATCCTTAGACCTGAGACCACCTGGAATCTTGTGCATATGAATCTATATTTTGGTTCATACTCAAACATGACATTAAGATATGTATGGGGTGTTCTAGATATGGTGGAGTGTGTATGGAGGTTGTGAGTAGGTCAACATGGAATCAATCACTCCTAATTAGAGGAGATCGCATCCTGTGTATTCTCAATCCTAGATGACTTGAGAAAAATCTTTTGGCCAAAAGCAGGAAGGAGATTAGAAAGAGTTTCTAAGCTTCTTCATTGGAGTCATCATTGGTTAATTGAGAATTAATATGAATATGTGTTTGAGTTTGACATGATTCCATACTCATGAATATATTCAAGATGCAAGGATGATCGAAGGATTGAATTACACGATAATTTATCACTAAAGGATATATTTGATATTTCTATCAAATTTTATATCTTTTGGATAGTCATGATATATTACTAGATTTCAAACTTGACTTATAGATTTTTGATCAAATTAAAGAGTTTAATTCGATCGTCAATTAGAAAGGATTCTAATTGTTGAACTCGGATTAGCTCGATTGGACCTAAATCGATTAGATTGAAATCTAATCAAATTTGATCAACTTATATCCGAACCTACTGTCAGCTAGATATGAAACCTAATGGGTCACACACATATAAAAATTGACCAAGGACCCTTTTTGAAAAAGATTGATTGGAATTTTGGATTCAATCAGAGTTCCGTTAAGCATGCTAGCACGTGTGGAAACTCTTGCTCCTTTGGAGATCAATTTGGTCCCATCCCTTGATAATTAGCTAGCTCAATTTGGTAGACATTTGGGTCAGGTCATACCACCTAGAAGCAGCCTAAATTGGGGCACCACATCTCATGTTAACACCATTTATGAAGAGTCCAAGTTGTGCTGGACTCTTGGTGCAAAACAGGTTCTGCGTACAAGTGTTGGCATGGGTAGAAAAAAAAATATTATTTTTTTATGAGATTAAAATATATGTACTAGCCCACATCACCCTCCATCCTCTGGTGCATATCTTAAAGTATGAGATATATTTTTTTCTAAAATTTTTGGAGAAGAAAAAAAATTGAAAAAAGAAGGATGTCTTGCATGCGTGCAGAAGTGTCTCATCTCTCCATGATTTGGAGAGTCCTTCTCCCTATCAAATGCTTTAATATTAGAACTATTTTTGTTGATAATATTATACATTTGATAAGATATTTTTTATAATTTTTTGGAATTTTGTCAGACCTATCTGGATGCCAAACGAATGCCATAAGTCGGTCCTGATGCCTGCACATGTGGTGATCAGCACTCACATGAAGAGGTGTGAGGATAGCATCCTTCAATAAGACTTTTATCACCATTTTTATTTTTTAGAATCTATATTGAATTCCCAATCCACATAGATTTTTGAAGATTTTTTTGATTTAAGAAGGGATGTGAAAATATTCCTTCTTTGGTTGCATGCGCGCAGACCAGGGTGCTGATCGACATATCATGGATAAGAGTCCTTCTGCTTGAAGGAACTCTTATCTCTGATAATCAGATCAGATATGCATTTTGGATAAGGCATGTCCCTCTCTTTTGGCATCCCTCTGGTGGCTATAAATAGGCCTGGGTGCTGGGTATCCGAGAATCTAAGAGGGGTTTCCAATTTCTCTCCTGTTGCTCTCCTTTCTTTTTTACAACCTATCTTAGTTTTAGGACAAGGCTTTGGGATTTAAGACAAAGCCTTATCTGATCCTAACAAGGGTTGTAAGGGTCCTAAAGAAGGAGAATCAAAAGTCTAGAGGAGGTTCTAAGAGGATGAGGTCTGGTTACTGAAGAAACTTGACTGGTACGAGGCTAGTCGAGTTCTGGGGGCTAGAACTCTTGAAGCAATGTGAAGAAGGAGCGCTGTCTTTGGTTCAATTTTCGTGTGGATCACCATTGGAGGGTGGACACTTGGATGCCTTATAAAAATTAAGATTGTGTTACAGGTATTCTTCTTATCCTAATTTATATTTATTATGCTATGATTGTTATAGTCAAGAGTTTTTGAGAATTAGGGCTTCCGGTGCATTAGGTGTTTTGAATGAAAATTTTAAACACCTAACCCTTTCACTGTACCACCAAAATCCAACAGTGCTATCAGAGCCTATCTTGATTTATATAATCAAAGATTAAATTATTATCTTGATTATGATCAAGCATGAGTTTTTGGTTTGGTTCGAGTCGGGTCAAGGGTTGAACCCGATTGAACATCCAAACCCAATCATGTCTTAGAGATATGTTTTAAATATAAAATACATGATGTATGTGTAAAATTTTTTTAGTAGCTTAGTACTCTAATTGGAGCTCATCACCAGGCCATCCGATCCTAAGAGCAAGTAGGGTTCAAAGACCCTCTCTTCCTATTCAATAGGGTACTCTTATGACGTGTAGGGGTGCCACTGTGATATTTCAAGAAGAAGAACCGTGAAAAAAATATTTTATATTCATACATGTTATTAGAACTTCATGCATATATGATATGCTTGAGATGTTTAGTTATAATCATATTGTATGATTTTGCTTCCATATCTTAGAGATATGATAAGATGCCATAATTAGTTGTTA
Source organism: Elaeis guineensis (assembly GCF_000442705.2). Classification (NCBI taxonomy): domain Eukaryota; kingdom Viridiplantae; phylum Streptophyta; class Magnoliopsida; order Arecales; family Arecaceae; genus Elaeis; species Elaeis guineensis. The sequence continues at coordinate 95,006,060 of NC_025996.2, forward strand.
TGATTATTAAGATATAACTATTATAGTGCATTCTTGTGATAGATTGAATTAGGATGTATTTGAGACCATTAAAACCCTCATAAAAATCATATTAAGTCATAGTATTGTGAACTAGAAGCTGACCTATTTTCTTGAATCAATTAATTAATTGGTATCTAAGAAGTGTTTCAAGTGCGGTGGTTATTTAATTGATTCTATTGCTGGCCTGGCCAATTTTATTGGTGTCTAAGAAAAATAATGGGGGGACCCCCACCAATCTTAACACTTTCCTGGCCAATTAGATTAGTTTGAATCTTGAATAAAGGTAGCTTAGTGTTTTAAACACTACTAAGGACCTTCCTTCATACTAGGTTAATGTTACATCATGAACTATGGCTAGTTTGTTATGTTACCATAAGGCTTGTCATAAAGATTGATGTAACATAATCCTGGTGCATAAAAGATGCTTACGATAATTTTGGATATACTGCTTTGTTGTGCTAACACAAGCGTAATTATATTCGATCTTGACTGTATTGAAATGAAGGTTCTTACTTAACTAAAATATTATAGCTTGTTGTGTTAACACAAGGCTAATAATATTTTAGAGGCCAAGATAAAATATTAAGAATTACATGAGATATAATTGAAAAGAGTTTCCTACCTATGAACTCATAAGGATTTGTTGTGTTAACACAAGATCATTATGAGAAATTAGGGTCTCAATCTCACTAAGATAAATATAAAATATATCTCGTTTACCATAAGAGAAGGCTATGGTATCTGATAAAATAGTGGATGACATAACTAGTTTTAAAAGTCCTCATCTAGTTATGCATGTTAAACATGAGTGGTCTGCTTATACTATTATTTTATGTAGATTTAAATCTATATTGTAGCTTCTTTATTTTCACCCCATGATACCGTAAATAAAACTATGTTGATCGATACAACTATGTGGATTGGTTGAGAAACTTGCAAATTAGGTTTGTATCGAAAAAGAACTTCGATGTTCTGGATATTTTTGATCCTAGGTTGGTCAGTAATAATGAGAAGATAATGATGTCCGTATGGATATTATTTATAAAAAATTTATTATCTTGCAAGATTGAAGCAGGGTGCAAGTGTAACACCAAAAGATATGTATATGATACAGACCTATTTTTCATTGAGTGATTCAGACTCTGATATTTGGATATTGGATGCCATCTGTCGATCACACATTTGTAATTCATTACAGTGATTATAGAATATCAAAGATCTAAAAAAAGGTGACCTCGAGCTTTATAGCGTAAGTAGAGTCTATTAGCGCAAAGACTGTGGAAACCTATATGCTTGATTTGCCTTCGGATAAAACTTTAGAATTAAAAGACTTATTACATGCCAAAGTTCATTAAAAATATTATTTCTATACCTTTGTTGTTAAAACAAGGTTATGAAATAAGGCTAATAAAAAATAGATGCTTCATTTTTTTTAATAAATTTTATGACAGTGGTTATATTGATAATAATCTTTTAATTCTTGCACTCAATAAAAATATTTTTTATATTAAAAAAAATATAAAAAGAAAGAGAGAAAATATGAATGTCACATATCTTTGGCATTGTCATCTTGGTCATATTAGTGAGTCAAGGATAAATAAGTTATACAAAGAAGAATTCTTTGATCCAAATGATTATGAATCATTGGAGACATATAAATCTTATCTCTGAAGCGAAAATTTAGTGCAGGGGCAAAATGATAATTTTAAAACTTTTTCAAAATTACTATTTTATAGTGGAATTATTAATTAATCTCATTAATTAATACTAATTAACCCTACACTAGGATCTAAATATGATACAACAGCATGCATTTAAATTTGAAATTCAAATTTGAATCAGTAAACGTTTTACAATACTGTGTTCAGAACACATCACCTTTTGCGGGTAGTCGATCACCACAATCTGATCACCGTCGGAGGGCTCTGATCATCACGTCATAGCCACCCAACTATCTGACCTCTGTGGATCATCCACACGAAGCTCCCGTCTGATCAGCTCCTCACGAATGCTAGTTCGTGATTTCACCCTTTTGATGGTAGATGTTGATCGAACTCCTTCGATCGATGTGTGCCGACTTCTCGGATGCTCCGGATCGTCTGCACAGTTACTTGAGAGGCTGATGGATCTCTCTCTGAAATTTGGTGGACTCACGACACTTGTGGCACACCAATCTCACTTCCCGAACCCTAGGTAGAAACCCTAGGGTACACACCAAAAACCCTGCGCCCAATTTTCTCTCTTTTCTTTTTTTTCTCTCGGAATGTTTTGGACCTTCACCTTGCACAGAAGCCTTCCTCACGCCTCAAAGTTTCTCTCCTAATTTTTCTATGCACGTCCCACCTTTCTCCTCTTTTTAAAACAACATCAAACGTGTCTTATCCGCGTGAGAGGATAAAGACAAGAGGTTACACATTTGAATTCAAATCAAATTTGAATTCAAACGAAAACCAACTTATCCCTATCCTTTTGGGCGTGAGAAGAGAAGGGGCGTGGCTCTTTGTGCGTGGAAAAAGTTTCATGAGAAACCTTTTCTCGTGTAAGTAATGTGGTGCACAAAATGGATAAGGATGAAAGGGCAAGTGATAATTTATCCATTCAAATTCAAACATGCTTTGAATTTGAATGGCTAACTAATTATTTTATCCATCCATATGGCGCACAAATGAGGATGTGGGGAAGGGTTTTGCGTGAGAAAAATTTCATGAGAAGTTTCTTCTCGTGAATTCAAATGGGTGCAAGGAAGTTGGGTGATGCTGGGAATTTAAAACAAGGTGGTTTGATTCAAATTGAGCCAACGTAGTTTAAAATAGGTTGAGCACAATTAGACCAAATTAAACCCAACATAATTAGGCTTAATTAGACTTAATAAAATCCTAATCAAATCAGGAATTAACTAAACCTAACCCCTGATCAAATCAGGGACTAAACCACCTTAGCGATTAGGTCAACATTTAACCTAATCGGGTCAATCCAAACTGAATCCAATTCAATTGGACTTGATCCAAAAATAATTACTCAATCAAATTGAGTTAATTAGTGATTAAATCACTAATTAAATCTCTCATAAATATTGAGTCCAAATTCGATGGGCAATCAGGCATCAGAGACCATCGATATGAAACCCTGATCAAAGAGTTCAAATTTCAAATTCAAAATTCGAAATTCAAAATTTTGACCCCGGTACCCAAAAGATGTGGAACTCATGATTAGAGAATCCTAATTCTCAATCATAGAGTTCCAGATAGATAAGACTCATAATCAGCCATCAGATCAGAAAGGAACCTCTAATGTGTGTGACCCCACAGGTTCGAACCTAAGCCGGTAGCACAGGAACCAATTTCTGTACTAATCGAAGTGACCATCTAGCAATGGTACCCGACGATCGGATAGGTCGAATAATTGCAATCGTAACATTTAGAACCTATGTGAATATGGTTACCGTATAATTCATCCCTTTTGACCCCTGTGTTTAGGATGACTCAGAGTTAAACTGTCAACCCTGATGATATCATCCGAATCATGCTCAACTCAATTAGTCCTGTGACTCCTCACTAGGACTACCCTGGCCAAGGTTTTGCTAAATTGAAACACGACTGTACACAGCTCCTAAACTAGAGTGGTCAATCCCATCTTGACACACGCACCAACAAGTCAAGTACTTGACTACACCCAGCAACCTTCCGTCACTGAATTAGAAATTCAGGTAGTCCAGTGCCTAAGTGCAGTGAGTTGCTTGCAAGTCACCGTGGCGGTCTCAGGTCGGAGGGACATTTATACCCATATCCCATCGGAGCAAATCTTGACAGCAGAAATAGCTCCGGAGTTGGTCACGTTCAGTGCAGATGTACCATTACATCTCACCTGTATGCCATACCAGTGTCTCCACACTCTTTGGTTATGAGAACAACCAACCCATATGGCACACAACGACCTATGCTCGATAAATATTGTCGTCCTTGATAACAACGTATCATTTGGTCGCGAATATGTTTAAGGACTAAACGACAAATCCTCCTTTGTCGAGTCTAAATAGTCCTAAGGACTTCACCACAACACAGGAGTTCATTAGAAGATAAAACATTTGTGATGAAAAAATACCAAAATAACTTTTATTTATTTATAATTCATGTACTAATACAAAAGGAGCACAACCGTCAACAGGCTGACGATTGGCTTTGGGATAATATTCCCAACAATCTCCCACTTGGCCTAAAGCCTATCGGTGCAGTATCTAATACCCATCTTCGACTTGTAGTCGTTGAACTCCTTCACCGCAATGGCTTTAGTGAATGGGTCGGCCAGGTTCTCCTTCCCGTCGATCTTCTGAAGGTCGACGTCACCTCGATCCACGATCTCCCGGATGAGATGGTAGCGGTGCAGAATATGCTTCGTCCGCTGGTGTGCCTTTGGTTCCTTCGCCTGAGCAATGGCTCCAGAGCTGTCGCAGTAGAGCAGAACTGGACCAACAAGGGAGGGTGCTACTCCGAGCTCGGTGATGAATTTCCTCAGCCACACCGCTTCTTTGGCAGCATCTGATGCAGCAATATACTCCGCCTCGCATACTGAATCAGCCACAGTGTGCTGCTTGGAACTCTTCCAGCAGACAGCCCCACCATTAAGGGTAAAAATAAATCCTGACACTCTTGCTATCATCGCGATCAGACTGGAAACTAGAGTCTGTAAACCCTATAAGTCTCAAGTCCGATTCACCATATATAAGTCACTGGTCCTTAGTATTTCTTAAATACTTCAGGATGGTTTTAACAACCTTCCAATGATTCTCTCCTGGATCAGATTGGTATCTACTCACTACCCCTAGTGAGTATGCCACATCTGGTCGTGTACATGTCATGGCGTACATGATAGATCCCACTGCCGAAGCATATGGAATCCTACCCATACGCTCTCTCTCTTGAGGTGTTGTCGGACAATCCCTCTTCGAGAGAGAAATTCCATGGCCTATCGGTAGATAGCCTTTCTTGGAATTTTCCATGCTGAACCTTTTCAGTATAGTATCAATGTACGTGGACTGGGATAAGCCAAGCAACTTTTTGGATCTATCCCTATAGATCCTCATCCCTAGGATGTAGGAAGCTTCTCCCAGATCCTTCATGGAGAACTGTGACGATAGCCAAATCTTTATTCCCTGTAATGCAGGGACATCATTCCCGATTAAGAGAATGTCATCCACATACAATACAAGAAATACTACTGCTGGACCATTAGCCCACTTATAAATGCAGGGTTCTTCTTCGTTCTTAACGAAGCCATACATTTTGATCGTCCTATCAAAACGTATGTTCCAACTCCGAGATGCCTGCTTAAGTCCATAAATGGACCTCTGTAGCTTGCACACCTTAGACTCATCTGTGGATGTGAACCCTTCAGGTTGTATCATATACACCTCTTCGTCTAGCTCTCCGTTTAGGAAAGCTGTCTTCACATCCATCTGCCAGATTTCATAGTCCAGATGGGCAGCTATCGCAAGCATAATCCGAATGGATTTGAGCATTGCCACAGGAGAAAACGTCTCGTCATAGTCTATACCATAACGTTGACGATATCCCTTGGCAACCAGACGGGCTTTATAGGTCTCCACCTTTCCATCTGCACCCCTCTTCTTTTTGAAGACCCACTTACATCCTATGGGTTTTACTCCTTCGGGTGGGTCAACCAATGTCCACACATCGTTGACCTTCATGGACTCCATTTCGGATTTCATGGCCTCTAGCCATTTCTTAGAGTCAGGTCTCTGCATTGCATCCATATAGGTGATCGGATCCTCATCGTTTTCATCAAGTTCGATAGGATCACCATCCCGGACCAAGAAACCATAATATATGTCCGATTGATGTGGTACTCTACCAGACCGCCTTAAGGGTGCATAATCAATGGGCTCCGGATCTGATCTAATCAAATCCGGTTCAGGTTCAGTAACATGTGTCAGTTTTTCCACCTGTCGAACTTCGTCAAGTTCGACTTTAGAGGCAACAGTTCCTTCATTAAGGAACTCCTTTTCTAAAAAGATTGCCTTAAGACTGACAAACACCTTTTGCTCATCAGCAAGGTAGAAATAATACCCTTTGGTCTCTTTGGGTACCCTATAAAATTATACTTGTCAGACCTAGGTCCAAGCTTGTCTGTAATTAAATGTTTAACATAAGCCGGACACCCCCAAATCCTAAGGTGCGAGAGTACTGGCTTACGTCCTATCCATATCTCATATGGCGTTTTGGCTACAGACTTACTCGGAACTCTATTTAGAAGATAACAAGCCGATTCGAGCGCTTATCCCCAGAGGAAGATCGACAGACCAGCAAACCCCATCATGGATCGAACCATGTCTAACAGGGTCCGATTCCTCCTTTCAGACACACCATTATGCTGTGGTGTTCCAGGAGGAGTCCACTGAGAGAGAATCCCATTCTCCCCTAGATACGTCAGAAACTCATTGGAAAGGTATTCACCTCCTCGATCAGATCGAAGAGTTTTAATACACTTCCCAGTTTGTTTTTCTACCTCATTTCGGAATAGTTTGAACATTTCAAATGATTCCGACTTATGCTTCATTAAATAGACATACCCATACCTAGATAGGTCGTCTGTGAAGGTTATGAAGTAGAAAAATCCACCTCTTGCACTTGAGCTCATGGGTCCACATACATCAGAATGTACCAGACCTAAGGGTTCACTGGCTCGCTCACCTTTTCCAGTAAAAGGTGACTTGGTTATCTTTCCAAGAAGACAGGACTCACAGGTTGGAAGTGATTCACAATCACTAACTTCAAGAATTCCTTCTTGAGCCAACCTGTTTATCCTGTTCTTATTGATATGACCTAGCCTACAGTGCCAAAGGTAGACTTCTAACACATTATCTATTCTAGAGCATTTACCGAATTTTTGAACCACATTAACAGGCTGTGATAGTAAGTAAATTCCATTATTTAATTGTCCAACAAATATTGTAACACCATTCAAAATGATATTGCAAATATTTCCTTTTATTAAAAAATCATAACCGTACATGGCCAAAAGGCCTACAGAAATAATATTTAATAAAAAACTTGGACAATAGTGACATTCACTCAGAATTACATTACGAGAATTGATTACAAGACTCATGATTCCTAAAGCTAGAACTGGAACTTTGCTTCCATCTCCAACATTCAGGAACCTCTCGCCTTCATCAAATCTCCTACTGACCTGTAGACCCTGCATCGAATTACAAATATGATAAGGGCTTCCGGTATCCAATACCCAGGCAGTAGTATCACAAATCAAAAAGTTGCAAGGAGTTATCATATAATTACCTTGCTTCTTCTTTGGCCTGTTCGGGTCCAGGGAGGCAATGTATTGAGGATAGTTCCTCTTCCAATGCCCGTGCTTCTTGCAAAAGAAGCACTCCGCCTGGCTCTGGTCATGCTTGCGCTTCTTGGTCTGACCCCGTGCTACTGTCCCAGCATGAGATTGCACCTTCTTATTTTTCTTCTTCTTGTTCTTCTTCCCCTTCCCAAAGGGTTGATGACGAGAAGAAGACCCTCCCACTACATTCACCGACTCCTTATGGAGTTGGTGATCCTTCTCAAAGTTCTGCAGCAACCCCAACAATCCGTGATAGTTTACTGCAGGCTTTGTCATTCGAAAATGAGTAAGGAATGGGAGGAAGGACTTGGGCAAGGAATTAAGGATCGCATCCTTACCGAGCTGCTCGTGCAGAGGAAAGCCCAATTTGCTTAGGCGCTCAATTATCTCGATCATATACAGTACATGATCAGTGACTGAGGCCCCATCCCTCATCCGAGCATTGAAAATAGCACAACTAGTTTTGTGCCTTTCAACGTCGTCAGGCGTGCCAAAGGAGTCATTCAACATTTGAAGCATCTCCTGTGGCTGGGCGTTCTCAAACCTTCGGCTGAACTCGTCATTCATTACTGCCAGCATAATACATCGAACGGTGGTGCGGTCATTGAGCCACTTCAAGTAAGTATCTCGGATCGCCTTACTAGCGTTCGGAGCTGGCTCCTCAGGTGCTGGATCCGTTACTACATAAAGGATCCGTTCATACTCAAGGATGATTTTTAATTTTCGATACCAGCTATCGAAATTGGGTCCCATGAGCTTGTCATTATCTAATAATGACCGGAGCGACAGGGTAGTGGCCATAGCTGCTTAAAAGAAAACGAGACCTCTATTAGTACATAAATTAATACTAAAGACTTGGACTTTAGTCTAAAGTTTTTCTCAATATTTTTACGAACTGGTAGCCTCATCCTCCAATTCGAGAAATTACTTTAATTCCTTAATGGGTACTAGAATCCACACAGACTACACACGAGCCCAACTTTGGTTGGTCAACCCATGTGCATCTATGGGTAAGTTCTTAACCAGTTGTTTCTCTAAACAACTTCTAGTAATTTATTTTGCCCCAGAACCTAATCAGTAGGCTTTGGCCTCCACTGAAAAGATCTGGTTAGGTCCAACCATTAACATGACTTAATTTAGTGAATCAGACCAATAAATGATCAGGCCCGACTTTGGCCGGCCAACCTAACCACCATCAGAAAGACTCAATCAAATTATCATATTATGAATAATAATTCCATTAGCCAATGAGCACCAGGCCTTTGGGCCTCCAATGATCATTGAACTAATGGACTCATTATCATTCACTTAATGGGAGGCTATGACTTAGTTATCATTATAACTTAATCATTTTAGGGACCTAATAATTTTGAGGATTTTATTAAAGAATAGTAGAGAAGAAATCATCCAGCCAATTTCAATCCTCCCACTGACTTCACCAAGTCAGATTAAAAAGGATTTAATTAAAGCTGGCATTAGGAGCACCTAAATCAGTCATACTGATTTACCTAATGACATGGGTGAGCTCTAATCACCAAGTGATCTAATCAAAATCTAACTTACCAGATTGGCCAGGTAAGTGAGATCAGTGGTGGGGATTTGCCATTAACTCGTCAATGTTCGAATCAATGCGAGTAGCTCCCGCTTAAGAACCACTGGTCAAAACTGCCGAACTTACCTTAGACACCAACCGGTTCATTAGTTTTAATTTTGATCAACTTAGTAAATAGAGCTCCACCGCGTAGCCATGAATTAAGTCCATCTTGGTCTAGTTAAAGACATGGACCCATTCAACTACAACTATTGAAGTTGAGTCTAGAGTATCCTTGACCTAATCTAATTCAACTTTTGATTAGATTTGACCAATTACTCCAATTCGTCTATTTTTTAAACTAACCTTAGGTCTAACCCAATTATGGACCTAATTCATCTAACCCATTGACCCAAAAGTTTATGCAATTGTCTTAGGTCTTAATTCATAATTCTAGACCTTCTAGACAACACTTAATTCTTTTAATTAAGTACTTGGGCTGATGGGTCAGGGTTTGGCATTTCGAAAACAATTTTCAAATTTGAAAGATTTTATTTTCTATTCACCAAATGTGTTAACTCATTTCACAAATGGGTCAGCACATTTCATAAACAACAATTCTATTGCTCATTTCATAACAGAAAATAACTCAAAATAAATCATAAATTTTCTTTTAGATCTAATCTAACACATTCATGATAAATTTCTTAATTAAGTCCTTTCGCTGCTTCATCGGCATGGGATATAATTGCATCGGCACCCCTACCGCCATAGGAGACCCCATCGAATGGGAAGAGAGGGCCTTTAAACCCTACTTTTCTCCTATGACCGGACGGCCATGGCAACCAACCCAATTAGATTACTTGCTACTTGGATCATGTATATCTAAATATACAAATTTCAAAATTTAAATTTTGAATTTCAAATTTCAAATTTCAAATTTTAAATTTCAAATTTGAGATTTCAACCAAATTTCAAATTTTAAATTTTCAATCTTTGAATTTTAAATTTTGAATTTCAAATTTCAAATTTTGAATTTCAAATTTCAAATTTCAAATTTGAGATTTCAACCAAATTTCAAATTTCAAATTTTGAATTTCAAATTTCAAATTTCGAATTTCAAATTTTAAATTTCAAATTTGAGATTTCAACCAAATTTCAAATTTCAAATTTTGAATTTCAAATTTGAAACTTCTAACAAATTTCAAATTTCAAATTTCAAATCTTTTTAAATTTCGAATTTTGAATTTTGAATTTCAAATTTAAACTTATAGATTACACCTTAATCTACGCATGCATATGTATATCATATTCTAGAACCTGCTCTGATACCAATTGAAGCGAAAATTTAGTGCAGGGGCAAAATGGTAATTTTAAAACTTTTTCAAAATTACTATTTTACAGCGGAATTATTAATTAATCTCATTAATTAATACTAATTAACCCTACACTAGGATCTAAATATGATACAACAGCATGCATTTAAATTTGAAATTCAAATTTGAATCAGTAAACGTTTTACAGTACTGTGTTCAGAACACATCACCTTTTGTGGGTAGTCGATCACCACAATCTGATCACCGTCGGAGGGCTCTGATCATCACGTCACAGCCACCCAACTGTCTGGCCTCTGTGGATCATCCACACGAAGCTCCCGTCTGATCAGCTCCTCACGAATGCTAGTTCGTGATTTCACCCTTTTGATGGCAGATGTTGATCGAACTCCTTCGATCGATGTGTGCCGACTTCTCAGATGCTCTGGATCGTCTGCACAGTTACTTAAGAGGCTGATGGATCTCTCTCTGAAATTTGGTGGACTCACGACACTCGTGGCACACCAATCTCACTTCCCGAACCCTAGGTAGAAACCCTAGGGTACACACCAAAAACCTTGCGCCCAATTTTCTCTCTTTTCTTTCTTTTTCTCTCGGAAGGTTTTGGACCTTCACCTTACGTAGAAGCCTTCCTCATGCCCCAAAGTTTCTCTCCTAATTTTTCTACGCACGTCCCACCTTTCTCCTCTTTTTAAAACAACGTCAAACGTGTCTTATCCGCGTGAGAGGATAAAGACAAGAGGTTACACATTTGAATTCAAATCAAATTTGAATTCAAACGAAAACCAACTTATCCCTATCCTTTTGGGCGTGAGAAGAGAAGGGGCGTGGCTCTTTGTGCATGGAAAAAGTTTCATGAGAAACTTTTTCTCGTGTAAGTAATGTGGCGCACAAAATGGATAAGGATGAAAGGGCAGGTGATAAGTTATCCATTCAAATTCAAACATGCTTTGAATTTGAATGGCTAACTAATTATTTTATCCATCCATATGGCGCACAAATGAGGATGTGGGGAAGGGTTTTGCGTGAGAAAAAATTTATGAGAAGTTTCTTCTCGTGAATTCAAATGGGTGCAAGGAAGTTGGGTGACGCTGGGAATTTAAAACAAGGTGGTTTGATTCAAATTGAGCCAACCTAGTTTAAAATAGGTTGAGCACAATTAGACCAAATTAAACCCAACATAATTAGGCTTAATTAGGCTTAATAAAATCCTAATCAAATCAAAAATTAACTAAACCTAACCCCTGATCAAATCAGGGACTAAACCACCTTAGCGATTAGGTCAACATTTAACCTAATCGGGTCAATCCAAACTGAATCCAATTCAATTGGACTTGATCCAAAAATAATTACTTAATCAAATTGAGTTAATTAGTGATTAAATCACTAATTAAATCTCTCATAAATATTGAGTCCAAATCCGATGGGCAATCAGGCATCAGAGACCATCGATATGAAACCCTGATCAAAGAGTTCAAATTTCAAATTCAAAATTCGAAATTCAAAATTTTGACCCCGGTACCCAAAATGTGTGGAACTCATGATTAGAGAATCCTAGTTCTCAATCATAGAGTTCCAGATAGATAAGACTCATAATCAGCCATCAGATCAGAAAGGAACCTCTAATGTGTGTGACCCCGCAGGTTCGAACCTAAGCCGGTAGCACAGGAACCAATTTCTGTACTAATCGAAGTGACCATCTAGCAATGGTACCCGACGACCGGATAGGTCGAATAATCGCAATAACAACATTCAGAACCTACGTGAATATGGTTACCGTATAATTCATCCCTTTTGACCCCTGTGTTTAGGATGACTCAGAGTTAAACTGTCAACCCTGATGATATCATCCGAATCGTGCTCAACTCAATTAGTCCTGTGACTCCTCACTAGGACTACCCTGGCCAAGGTTTTGCTAAATTGAAACACGACTGTACACAGCTCTTAAACTGGAGTGGTCAATCCCATCTTGACACACGCACCGACAAGTCAAGTACTTGACTACACCCAGCAACCTTCCGTCACTGAATTAGAAATTCAGGTAGTCCAGTGCCTAAGTGCAGTGAGTTGCTTGCAAGTCACCGTGGCGGTCTCAGGTCGGAGGCACATTTATACCCATATCCCATCGGAGCAAATCTTGACAGCAGAAATAGCTCCGGGTTGGTCACGTTCAGTGCAGATGTACCATTACATCTCACCTGTATGCCATACCAGTGTCTCCACACTCTTTGGTTATGAGGACAACCAACCCATATGGCACACAACGACCTATGCTCGATAAATATTGTCGTCCTTGATAACAACGTATCATTTGGTCGCGAACATGTTTAAGGACTAAACGACAAATCCTCCTTTGTCGAGTCTAAATAGTCCTAAGGACTTCACCACAACACAGGAGTTCATTAGAAGATGAAACATTTATGATGAAAAAATACCAAAATAACTTTTATTTATTTATAATTCATGTGCTAATACAAAAGGAGCACAACCGTCAACAGGCTGATGATTGGCTTTGGGACACTATTCCCAACAATCTCATGGGTAAGATGACCAAGACTCTATTTTCTTAATATGGAGAGAGGACAAGTGAGTTGTTAGCTCTAGTACATATAGATGTATATGGATTGATAACAACTCAGGCCAGAAGAAGATACACCTATTTTATTATATTTACAGATGATTTATTAAGGTTCGGATATGTGTATCTTATGAAACATAAATTCGAAGTTTTTGATAAGTTCAAGGAGTATCAAGGTATGGTCGAGAAACAAACTAAAAAAAGTGTCAAAGTTCTTCGATCTGATCGAAGAGGAGAGTACTTATCTAGTGAATTTTTTGATCATCTTAAAAGTAAAGGTATTCTCTCTGAATGGACCCCTCCTTATACACCTCAGTTAAATGGTGTAGCAGAAAGGAGGAATCGCACTTTAATGGATATGGTGCGGTCTATGATATGCTTCATCGATCTCCCAATATCTTTCTAGGGATAATGCCTTAGAGACTGCAACATATATATTAAATAAAATACCTTCAAAGTTTGTTGCAAGCACTCCATATTAGATATGGAATGGAAGGAAGCCTAATCTTAAATATCTTAAGACTTTGGGCTGTCCTACTTATGTCAAAAATATTTTTGGATATAAGCTTAGTGCTAGATCAGACAAGTGTAGGTTTGTAGAGTATCTTAAAAAAATTAATGGATATTATTTCTATAACTCTATTGAACAAAAGGTATTTGTTAGTAGGCATGCCACTTTCTTGAAATATGAATTTATCCAAGAAGGAGGCAGTGGGAGGAATATTGAATTTATAAAAGTTCATGATCCACAAATCGATCCAGAAATATCAGTGGTTGGACCGCAAGAAGATCCTCAATCAAAAGTAACCAAAGATGAGGTACATCCACTATACACACCTCCTCTTCGAAGGTCAGATAGAGTGCGTCAAGCATCTTTGAGATATAATTTTGTCATTGAGAATAACAATTCTATCAACATCATTCAGGATGTTGATCCACTTATCTATTCGAAAGCTGTCATGAGTAGAGACTCAGACAGATAGTTGGTAGCTATAAAATCTGAGATGGACTTGATGAATACCAACCAAGTGTAGATCGTGGTTGAGGTACCTAAGGGTGTGACCCCAATATAGGATGCAAGTGGGTCTTCAAAAGGAAGATCAGAGTAGATGGCCAAATAGAAGCCTATAAAGCTAGGTTAGTGGTGAAGGGTTTCAGTCAAAGGCAAGGAATTAACTATGATGAAACCTTCTCACCAGTGGCTATGCTCAAGTCCGTCCGGATTTTGCTTGTAATAGCGGCATATTATGATTATAAAATCTGGCAGATGGATATCAAGACCATTTTTCTTAATAGTAATCTAGAGGAAGAGGTCTATATTACTCAGTCAGAGAGATTTGTCTCAAGTGGGAGAGCAAATCAAGTATGCAAGCTAATGAGATCCATCTATGGATCGAAGTAGGTTTCGAGGAGCTGAAACATCCGATTTGATATGACAGTCAAAGAGTTTGGCTTTATCAAAAATATGGATGAACCATGTGTATACAAGAAGACAAGTGAGAATGTTATTATCTTTTTGGTTCTGTATGTTGGTGACATACTACTCGTTGGGAATGATATCCCAATGATGTAATCGGTCAAGACTTAGCTATCGAATAAGTTTTTCATGAAAGACTTGGGTAAAGCATCCTATATACTGGATATAAAGACCTATAGAGATAAATCTAAAAGGATGTTAAGCTTATTCCAATCACGGTACATAGATCTCATATTAAAAAGATTTAATATAGAGGCAAGTAAGAGGTTACCTGCCTACAAGTCATGGTATATGTCTCTCTAAGAGAATGTATCCTAAGACACCAGAAGAGAGGAAAAGGATGAATGAAATCTCTTATGCTTTAGCTGTGGGATCAATTATGTATGCCATGCTATGTACCAAGCCTGATGCAGCTTATGCTTTGGGCATAGCTAGTAGATTTCAGGTTGATCCAAGGAAGGATCATTGGAAAGCAGATGATAGTAAGTCAATATCAGGGTATGTGTTTATCTTAAATGATGGGATAGTGAGTTGGAAGAGTTTCAAGCAGTAGATAGTAGCTGACTCAACTACTGAGCTAGAGTATGTTGCTGCTAGTGAAGCCATTAATGAAGCTGTCTGGATGAAGGAACTCATCATGGATTTAAGAGTCATTCCTAAGATTGAAGGACCAGTGTCACTCTAGAGTTATAACACTAGGGCCGTTATTCAAGATAAGGATTCTAGGTCTCATTATAGATCCAAGCACATCCTCAGACGTTTCCATCTCGTTAGAGACAAGATGTTATCCGTAAATAAGTAGATAGAAAGAACAATACAGCAGACCCATTCACTAAGGCCATACCACAATAACTATATGATTATCATCATGATTGTATGAGATACAAAGGCGATTGGCTTTAGCGCAAGTGGGAGATTGAAAAAAAAGTGCCCTATAAGCCAATCGCAAGTGTGTTGTAATGGGACTTTCTTTATAATTTTTCAACTCATGAATTGACATTTATTATTATTTGAGGCATTAATTCATCATATTAGCTGTATTTTCTTATGTCTAAGATTATGATGAACCCCAAAGATTAGGATAATGATTTTAAAAGATATGAATTGATCATGCTAGTGAGACCTAAAATCTTAAAATCTTAATATTAAATATTTCTGGTCGTAGGAGCATTGAGTCGGGGATCAATATTTTGGATAGATTGGTACATCCTATGTATGCTCAACGGAGAGGGTGGCAGATCTCACTAGCCATTTGTGTGAGACACTAATACAAAGATGTGGGGGCTCATTTGAGAAATGAGTCTACTGAATTGACTCGATGAAAGAGAACATCTTATGGAAGCTTTATTTTCATATCAAAGATGGTTCTCTAAGTGAGAGTTGTGTAAGTGATTCTTAGACCTGAGACCACCATAAAATCTTATGCACATGAATTCATATTTTGGTTCATCCCCAGGCATGGCATTAAGATATATACGGGGTGTTCTGGATATGGTGGAGTATGTATGGAGGTTGTGAGTAGGTCAACATGGAATCAATCACTCCTAATAAGAAGAGATTGCATCCTGTGTATTCTGAATCCTAGATGACTCGAGAAAAATCTTTTGGCCAAAAGCAGGAAGGAGATTAGAAAGAGTTTCTAAGATTCTTTATTAGAGTCATCATTGGTTAATTGAGAATCGATATGAATATGTGTTTGAGTTTAACATGATTTCATACTCATGAATATATCAGGGTGCAAGAATGATCGAAAGATTGAATTGCACGGTAATTTGCCACTGAAGGGTAGATTTGGTATTTCTATCAAATTTTATATCTTCTGGATAGTCATGATACATTGCTAAATATCAATCTTGATTTGTAGATTTTTGATCAAATTAAAGAGTTTAATTCGATCACCAATTAGAAAGGATTCTAATTGTTGAACTCGGATTAGCTCGATTGGATCTAAATCAATTTGATTGAAATCTAATCAAATTTGATCAACTTATATCTAGACCTACTATCAGCTAGATGTAGAACTCAATGGGTCACACACATATAGAAATTGGCCAAAGACCCATTTGAAAAAGGTTGATTGGAATTTTGGATTCAATCAGGGTTCCGATAAGCATCCTAGTACGTGTGGAAATCCTTGCTCCTTTGGAGACCAATTTGGTCTCATCCCTTTCTAATTAGCTAGTCTAATTTGGTAGACATTTGGGTCAGATCATATCACCTGGAAGCAATCTAAATTGGGGTACCACATCCCATGTTAACACCAATTATGAAGAGTCCAAATTGTGGTGGACTCTTGGTGCAAAATAGGTTCTGCGTACAAGTGTTGGTGTGGGCAGAAGAAAAAATATTATTTTTTTATGAGATTAAAATATGTGTGGTAGCTTACATCACCCTTCATTTTTTGGTTCATATCTCAAAGTATGAGATATATATTTTTTAAAATTTTTGGGGAAGAGAAAAAATTGGAAAAAGAAGGATGTCTCGCGCATGCGCGTAGAAGCGTCGCATCTCTCCACGATTTGGAGAGTCCTTCTCCCTATCAAATGCTTTCATATTAGAAGAATTTTTTGTGATAACATTCTATATTTGATAAGATATTTTTGACAAGTTTTCTAGAATTTTTCCAGGCTTATCTGGATGCCATAAGTTGGTCCTGATGCTTATGCGCATGGTGATCAGCACTCACATGAAGAGGTGTGAGGATAGCATGTTGGGAAATGTGTCCCAAAAAGCCAATCGTCAAGCTGTTGACGGTTGAGCAACCAAGTATTGTAATTGATTTGTTAATAAATAAAATATATTTGGCATTTTCATCATAAGCTTTCATCTTCTAATGAACTCCATTGTTATGATGAAGTCCTTAGGACTATTTAGATTCGATAAAGAGAGGATTTATCGATTAGTCCTTAAAACTGTTCACGACCAAATGATAGGCTGTTAATAAGGACGACAGCTTCTATCGAGCATAGGTCACTGTAGGCCATATGGGTTGGTTGTCCTCTTAACCAAAGAGTGTGGAGACACTGGTATGGCATACAGGTGAGATATAAGGGTACATCGTCATTGAACGTGACCAACTCCAGAGCATTCTGCTGTCGAGAATGTCTCTGATGGGATATAGGTATAAGTGTCCCTTAGACTTGAGATCGCCTCAGTGACTTGCAAGCAACTCACTGTGCTTTGGTACTAGACTAACTGAATTTCTAATTCAGGGACGGAAGGCTTCTGGGCACAGTCAAGTACTTGCAAAGTCAGAGTGTGATCGAGATGGGATTGACCACTCCAAGAGTTGGAGAAGAATGAGTCGCTGTATTTCAATTTAGCAAAACCTTGGCCAGGGTAATCCATCAGATGGATTTAATATTTTGAAATACAATGTGGACAACCTGATCAGAGTTGACAGTTAAACTCTGGGGTGTCCTATGATCATTTTGGTCAAGGGGATGAATTATATGAAAACTATATCCGCATGGGTTCTAAGGATGTTGTTCTACACATTCGACCTATCCGATCATCGGGTACCATTGCTAGACGGTCACTTCGATTGGTATAGGAATTTGTTCCTATGCTACCGGCTTAGGTTCGGACCTATGAGGTCACACACATTAGAGTTCATGATCCGATCGGATGGTTGATCAACAAATAAGAATTGTTCTAGGGTTAGATGATCAATACGATTGATATTTAACCCAGTGCAAGTATTGCAGGAGGATCGATTAGCAATTTGATTGCTAATTGACTTAATTTGATTAAGCCAATGGGATGAGATTAAGTCTAATTAAATATGATTTAATTAGATTTAGTTTGGGCTTGATTGGATCAAGTCCAATTGGTTTATTGGATAAGCCAAATGCAAGGAAAAACTAGTCCTAGTTCAACTAGGACTTGGGTCAATCTAATTTCTAATTTGATTAAAAAATTAAATCAGATTTAAATATAATTTAATCTGATTAAATTAGGTTCTTAATTAGGTTAGAACCTATTTTAATTGGGTTGATCTAATTTTGATTTGATTTGGTTTGGGAAACCAAATTAAAACAAGTTATGAGACAGAATCCTAGTAGGACTAGGATTCCACCTTGCGCCACATAAACCTTCTCCATGCCCTCTCTCTTATTCAACGCCAATCTCCACTTATTTTGTGTGACAAAAGCCCTCTCCCAGATCTCTCCCATGTTCACAAAAGGTCTCCTCTCTTCTTTCTTACATGGAAGGTGGTTTGGATCAAATCTAAAAGGAATAAGTTTGGATTTCAAATTCTATGAGATAGAGTTTTAGAAATCCAAAACTCTTTCAATTTTGCACCGAATTTATCCAAATTTTTTTTGGAATTTTTATGGATTTTAGGGTATACATTATGCACCCTTTTCTTGTGATCTATACACGAAAATATGGAGGAGGTGCTCAAGAGTTGGGCGTCCCTTAACTTGCCATGTTTGGATTAGCCTTGACTAGGTGTTTGACCTAGACAAGGACTCTATCATATCTCTCTATATAAGATGAGTTTCTTCATAAAATTTTAGGGAGAGATAGATATTTGAGAGACCTTTCTGCCAACCAAAAATCAGAGAGAAATACCTTTGGGTCGTGGAGATATAAAAGATGGAAGTTTGGGTGTCTAGAGAGAAAAACGTGAAGAAGAAGAGGGTCTTCTTCTTGGGTTTTTGTTTTCATATCTTTCCTCCCTCCATCTTGAGTTTCCTGAGAGTGTCTCAGATCTGAAACTCCTCTTTCTACTTTCCATCTTTGGAAGAGTCCAAATCAAGAAGAAGGAGGCACCTGATCAACCATCAAAGAAGGATCAGTGCAGTACTAGCATACTGTGCTGATTTCCTGAAGTAGGACTTCTGATCGAGATTCGTGGGCTCGTGTGGATGACTCCTAGAGGCCGGATGCGTGTGCAGCTTGCAACATCATCCTTAAGCCCGGATCAGCGAGGTTAGAGCATCTAACTTGCAAGGTAATAGATCTGATCTATTGTTTAATACATACATTAGATGTGGTATAAAAACATGTTGATATGATCAACATGTAGTTCATGCTATATTTATATATTTTAATTTTATGATTTAATTCCATGTAATAATCATATAATAGGATCTTAGATCTAGAGATTTTCTGATCTTAGAAAATAAATTTTGATTTATTTTAATCTTCCGCTGTATGATCTTGAAAAAGTTTCAAAATCTAACCCTGAAACCCTAGATCTGGTTCCTTCAATTGGTATCAGAGCCTAGGTTCTTTATTACATGATTATTTATACATGCTTAGATTATTTTTTAGATTAGATCTAATTTATAATCTGATTATTAAATCTGAAATTAAAATTTTAGATCAATCACAAACTGCAAGGTTGTCCTGCTGTAAGGTTTACCCCTTACAGTGCAAAGGTTGTCCTAGTTTGTGTAGATCTATCTTTAATCATAAATTTATTAGATATGATCTAGATTAAATTTATGATTTATTAGATTTAAAAGATATTTAAATCTGAAATAAAATCTCTTTGTTAATAATTTTTGTGCAAAGAAATTATTTAAAGTTGAAATTATTTCAATTACATGAACCTGTTTAGATTAGATCTAAAGTAGTTTCATGTTTATTTCACTTGCATCTTGATTATGAATCAAACATGCAATATGGTTGGTAGAATCATATTGTAAAATTATTTTACAAATATGAAAATTATTTTTTGAAAAGCCGAACCCAACCCTCAGCCCAAAACTTAATTAAGAATTAAGAAGTTGTTTGATTAGGTTCTAGGATTGTGAATTGAAGAACCTAAGACACAAATCATAACACATTGGGTTAATGGGTTAGTGGGAATTAGGTCCATTAATTGGGTTAGACCTATGGTTAGATTAAAGATAGACTTAATTAGAGAATTGACTAATTCTAATCAATTGTTGTCTTAGATTAGGTCAAGAATTCTCTAGATCAATTACTATAGTTGTAGTTGGTCAAGTCCATGTCTTTAACGAGAACCAAATGGACTTGATTCTTGGCTAAGCGGTCTAGCACGAACTGTTAGGTTGATCTAATCGAAACTAATTAAACCAGTTGGTGTCTAAGGTAAACCAGACCGATGGTTTTTAATTGGGAGCCCGCTTACCTGGCCATTTCTGATGGTGTCTAAGGCAAGCTTTGGCAGACCCTCCCACTGATCGAACTTACCTGGCCTCTTGGTGAAATTATGTTTTGATCGGATCACTTGACTATTCGATCTGACCCATGTCAGCTAGGTAAATCAGTATGACTGATTTAGGTGCTCCTAGACCAGCCCTAGTCTCCCTTAAGCTGACTTGGTGAAGCCAGTGGGAGGATCATGACAAGCTGGTTCATCTGACTTCATCCTCTAAATTATTTAAATCCTCTAAAATTATTAGGTCCTTAAAATGACAAAGTTATGGAGATAACTGAGTCATAGCCTCCCATTAAGGTGTTTGATAATGAGTCCATTAACTCAATAATTATTGCAGACCCAAAGGCCTGGTGCTTGTTGACTAATGGAATTATCACTCATCATATGATGACTGTCTCTCTAATGGTGGTTAGGTGAGCCAACCAAAGTTGGGCTTAATCATTCGTTGGTTAGATACACCAAGTATGATCATGTTAATGGTTGGACCTAACTGGATCCTTACAGTGGAGGCCAAAGCCTACTGATTAGGTTTCTGGGGCAAAATTAAAATTACTAGAAATTGTTTAGAGAAACAATTGGTTATGAACCTACCCTTAGATGTACATGGGTTGACCAACCAAAGTTGGGCTTGTGTCCAGTCTAAGTGGATTCTAGTACCCGCTAAGGAATTAAGGTAATTCCTCGAGTTGGAGGTAGAGGCTACCAATTCGAATAAAATAGTGGGAGAAACCTTTTGATTAAAGTCCAAATCTTTAGGTTTAATGAATCAATTACTAATTAGGTTATGGTTCTCCTTTGTGCAAATATGGCCACTTCCCTATCGCTCCGATCATTGTTGGACAATGATAAGTTGGTGGGACCCAACTTTGGTAGCTGGTACCGAAAGTTGAAGATAGTCTTGGAGCATGAACGGATCCTATATGTGATAATAGATCCTGCACCTGAGGAGCCAGCTGTCAATGCACGTGGAACAATCAGAGACACTTACCAGAAGTGGCTCAGTGATCGGACCATGGTGCGCTGTATCATGCTGGCTATCAACTATCATGAGTGACGAGTTCAGTCGCAGATTTGAGACGGCTCAGCCAAAGGACAAGCTTCAAGTGTTGGAGGATGCTTTTGGCACACCCGATGACGTGGAGAGGCACAAGACTAGTTGTGCCATCTTCAACGCCAAAATGCGGGATGGTGCCTCTGTCACTGATCATGTATTGTACATGATCGAGCTGATGGAATGATTGAGCAAGCTCGACTTTTTCTTGCATGAGCAGCTTGGGAAAGATGCAATACTGAACTCATTGCCCAAGTTTTATCTCCCATTCCTCACTCATTATAGAATGACAAAGCCTGAAGAAAACTACCACGGGTTACTGGGGTTGCTTCAGAACTTTGAGAAGGATCACCAACTCCTCAAGGAGTCGGTGAACTCAGTGGGAGGTTCGTCTTCTGGTTCTCGACCTTTTGAGAAAGAGAAGAAGAACAAGAAGAAGAAAGTAAAGAAGGTGCAAGTTCAGGTTAGGACATCAGTGCAGAGCCAGACCAAAAAGGTCAAGCCTGATAAGAGTCTATTCTACTGGCAAGCACCCTAGATTAGATAGTGTGTCATATATCTACTTATGGCACTGTAGGCTAGGTCATATAAACAAGAACAGAATAAACAGGTGGACTCAAGAGGGAATCCTCGAAGTTAGTGATTGTGAATCACTTCCAACCTGTGAGTCCTGTCTTCTTGGTAAAATGACCAAGTCACCTTTTACTGAAAAAGGTGAGAGAGCTACTGAGCTCTTGAGCCTAGTACATACTGATGTATGTGGGCCCATGAGCACCAGTGCTAGAGGTGGATATTTCTACTTCATAACTTTCACGGATGACCTATTCCGATATGGATATGTCTATCTGATGAAACATAAGTCAGATTCATTTGAAATGTTCAAACGATTCTGAAGTGAAGTAGAAAAATAAACTGGGAAGAGTATTAAAACTCTTCGATCTGATCGAGGAAGAGAATACCTTTCTAGTGAGTTTCTCACATATCTAGGAGAGAATGGGATTCTCTCCCAATGGACTCCTCTAGGAACACCACAGCATAATGGTGTGTTTGAAAGGAGGAATCAAACTTTGTTAGACATGGTCCGATCCATGATGGGTTTTTGCTAGCTTGCTGATATCCTTCTGGGGATATGCACTCGAATCGGCCTGTTATCTGTTAAATAGGATTCCAAGTAAGTCTGTAATTAAGACTCCATATGAGATATGGATAGGGTGTAAGCCAGTACTTTCATACCTTAGGGTCTGGGGGTGCCCGGCCTATGTCAAACGATTAGTCACAGACAAACTTGGACCTAGGTCTGACAAATGCTCATTCATAGGGTACCCCAAAGAGACAAAAGGATATTTTTTCTACTATGCTGATGAACAAAAGGTGTTCGTCAGCCTTAAGGCAATCTTTTTAGAAAAGGAGTTCCTTGGTGAAGGAACCGTTGCCTCTAAGGTTGAACTTGATGAAGTTCAACAGATAGAAGGACCGACACCAATAGCTGAACCTGAGTCGGATATGATTAGATCAGATCCGGAGCCCAATATACCTGTACCATTAAGGCGATCCAGTAGAGTACCGCATCAGCCGGACAGATACTACGATTTCTTGATCCGGGATGGTGATCCCATTGAACTTGATGAGAATAATGAGGATCCGATCACCTATATGGATGCTATGCAGAGACCTGATTCCGAGAAATGGCTTGAAGCCATGAAAATCCGAAATGGAGTCCATGAAGGTCAACGATGTATGGACATTGGTTGACCCACCTGAAGGGGTTAAACCCATTGGGTGTAAATGGGTCTTCAAAAGGAAGAGGGGCGCAGACGAAAAGGTGGAGACCTATAAAGCCCGTCTGGTTGCCAAGGGGTATCGTCAACATTATGGTATTGACTATGACGAGACGTTTTTCCCTGTGGCAATGCTCAAATCTATTCGGATAATGCTTGCAATAGCTGCCCATCTGGATTATGAGATCTGGCAGATGGATGTAAAGACAGCTTTCCTGAATGGAGAGCTGACTGAAGAGGTGTATATGATACAACCTGAAGGGTTTACATCCACAGATGAGTCCAAGGTGTGCAAGCTTTAGAGATCCATTTATGGATTGAAGCAAGCTTCTCGGAGTTGGAACATGCATTTTGATAAGGTGATCAAAATGTATAGCTTCATTAAGAATGGAGAAGAGCCCTGCATCTATAAATGGGCAAATGGTCCAGTTGTGGTATTCCTTGTCTTGTACGTGGATGACATTCTCTTAATCGGGAATGACATCCCCGCACTACAGGGAATAAAAGTTTGGTTGTCATCACAGTTCTCCATGAAGAACTTGGGTGAAGCATCCTACATCCTAGGGATGAAGATCTATAGGGATAGATCTAAAAGGATGCTTGGGTTATCCCAGTCCATGTACATAGACACTGTGCTGAAGAGGTTCAGCATGGAAAATTCCAAGAAGGGCTATCTACCGATAGGCCATAAAATTTCTCTCTCTAAGAAGGATTGTCTGACAACTCCTGAAGAGAGAGAGTGTATGAGTAGAGTCCCATATGCTTCAGCCGTGGGATCTATCATGTATGCCATGACATGTACAAGACCAGATGTGGCATACTCACTAGGAGTAGTGAGTAGATACCAATCTGATCCTGGAGAAGATCACTGGAAAGTGGTTAAAGCCATCCTTAAGTATTTGAGAAATACTAAGGACCAATGGTTGGTTTATGGCGAGTCAGATCTGAAACTTGTGGGGTTCACAGACTCCAGCTTCCAATCTGACCATGATGACAGCAGGAGCGTGTCGGGTTATATCTTTACTCTAAATGATGGAGCCATCTGCTGGAAGAGTTCCAAGCAGCATACTGTGGCGGACTCTGTTTGTGAAGCGGAGTACATCGCAGCATCGGATGCTGCAAAGGAAGCTGTGTGGCTGAGGAAATCCATCACTGAGCTCGAAGTAGCACCCTCCCTCGATGGTCCAGTCCTGCTCTACTGCGATAGCACTGGTGCCATAGCTCAGGTGAAGGAACCCAAAGCACATCAGCAGACGAAGCACATCTTGCGCCGCTTCCACCTGATCCGAGAGATCGTGGATCGAGGTGACGTCGACCTTCAGAAGATCGACGGAAAGAAGAACCTAGCCGACCCCTTCACTAAAGCCCTGGCAATAAAGGAGTTCGACAACCACAAGTCAAAGATGGGTATTAGATACTGCGCCGAGTGGCTTTAGGACAAGTGGGAGTTGTTGGGAAATGTGTCCCAAAAAGCCAATCGTCAAGCTGTTGACGGTTGAGCAACCAAGTATTGTAATTGATTTGTTAATAAATAAAATATATTTGTATTTTCATCATAAGCTTTCATCTTCTAATGAACTCTGTTGTTATGATGAAGTCCTTAGGACTATTTAGATTCGATAAAGAGAGGATTTATCGATTAGTCCTTAAAACTGTTCACGACCAAATGATAGGCTGTTAATAAGGACGACAGCTTCTATCGAGCATAGGTCGCTGTAGGCCATATGGGTTGGTTGTCCTCTTAACCAAAGAGTGTGGAGACACTGGTATGGCATACAGGTGAGATGTAAGGGTACATCATCATTGAACGTGACCAACTCTAGAGCATTCTGCTATCGAGAATGTCTCTGATGGGATATAGGTATAAGTGTCCCTTAGACTTGAGATCGCCTCAGTGACTTGCAAGCAACTCACTGTGCTTTGGTACTGGACTAACTGAATTTCTAATTCAGGGACGGAAGGCTTTGGGCACAGTCAAGTACTTGCGAAGTCAGAGTGTGATCGAGATGGGATTGACCACTCCAAGAGTTGGAGAAGAATGAGTCGCTGTATTTCAATTTAGCAAAACCTTGGCCAGGGTAATCCATCAGATGGATTTGATATTTTGAAATACAATGTGGACAACCTGATCAGAGTTGACAGTTAAACTCTGGGGTGTCCTATGATCATTTTGGTCAAGGGGATGAATTATATGAAAACTATATCCGTATGGGTTCTAAGGATGTTGTTCTACACATTCGACCTATCCGGTCGTCGGGTACCATTGCTAGACGGTCACTTCGATTGGTATAGGAATTTGTTCCTATGCTACCGGTTTAGGTTCGGACCTATGAGGTCACACACATTAGAGTTCATGATCCGATCGGATGGTTGATCAACGATTAAGAATCGTTCTAGGGTTAGATGATCAATACGATTGATATTTAACCCAGTGCAAGTGTTGCAGGAGGATCGATTAGCAATTTGATTGCTAATTGGCTTAATTTGATTAAGCCAATGGGATGAGATTAAGTCTAATTAAATATGATTTAATTAGATTTGGTTTGGGCTTGATTGGATCAAGTCCAATTGGTTTATTGGATAAGCCAAGTGCAAGGAAAAACTAGTCCTAGTTCAACTAGGACTTGGGTCAATCTAATTTCTAATTTGATTAAAAAATTAAATCAGATTTAAATATAATTTAATCTGATTAAATTATGTTCTTAATTGGGTTAAGACCTATTTTAATTGGGTTGATCTAATTTTGATTTGATTTGGTTTGGGAAACCAAATTAAAACAAGTTATGAGACAGAATCCTAGTAGGACTAGGATTCCACCTTGCGCCACATAAACCTTCTCCACGCCCTCTCTCTTATTCAACGCCAATCTCCACTTATTTTGTGCGATAAAAGCCCTCTCCCAGATCTCTCCCACGTTCACAAAAGGTCTCCTCTCTTCTTTCTTACATGGAAGGTGGTTTGGATCAAATCTAAAAGGAATAAGTTTGGATTTCAAATTCTATGAGATAGAGTTTTAGAAATCCAAAACTCTTTCAATTTTGCACCGAATTTATCCAAATTTTTTTTTGAAATTTTTATAGCTTTTAGGGTATACATTATGCACCCTTTTCTTGTGATCCATGCACAAAAATATGGAGGAGGTGCTCAAGAGTTGGGCGTCCCTTAACTTGCCATGTTTGGATTAGCCTTGACTAGGTGTTTGACCTAGACAAGGACTCTATTATATCTCTCTATATAAGATGAGTTTCTTTATGAAGTTTTAGGGGGAGATAGATATTTGAGAGACCTTTCTGTCATCCAAAAATCGAAGAGAAATACCTTTGGGTCGTGGAGATATAAAAGATGCAAGTTTGGGTGTCTAGAGAGAAAAACGTGAAGAAGAAGAGGGTCTTCTTCTTGGGTTTTTGTTTTCATATCTTTCCTCCCTCCATCTTGAGTTTTCTGAGAGTGTCTCAGATTTGAAACTCCTCCTTCTACTTTCCATCTTTGGAAGAGTCCAAATCAAGAAGAAGGAGGCACCTGATCAACCATCAAAGAAGGATCAGTGCAGTACTAGCATACTATGCTGATTTCCTGAAGCAGGACTTCTGATCGAGATTCGTGGGCTCGTGTGGATGACTCCTAGAGGCCGGACACGTGTGTGGCTTGCAACATCATCCTTAAGCCCGGATCAGCAAGGTTAGAGCATCTAACTTGCAAGGTAATAGATCTGATCTATTGTTTAATACATACATTAGATGTGGTATAAAAACATGTTGATATGATCAACATGTAGTTCATGCTATATTTATATATTTTAATTTTATGATTTAATTTCATGTAATAATCATGTAATAGGATCTTAGATCTAGGATTTTCTGATCTTAAAAAATAAATTTTGATTTATTTTAGTCTTCCGCTGTATGATCTTGAAAAAGTTTCAAGATCTAACCCTGAAACCCTAGATCTGGTTCCTTCATAGCATCCTTCTATGAGAATTTTATCACTATTTTTGATTTTCTGGAATGTAGATTGAATCTCCAATTCATGTGGATTTTTTAGGATTTTTTTAATTTGAGAAGGATGTGAAAACATCCCTTCTTTGGTTGCATGCGTGCAGACTAGGATGCTGATCGACGTATCATGGATAAGAGTCCTTCTACTTGAAGGAACTCTTATCTCCGATAATCAGATCAGATATGCCTTTTGGATAAGGCATGTCTCTCTCCTTTTGTGTTTCTCTAGTGGCTATAAATAGGCTTGGGTGCTGGGTATCCAAGAATCTAAGTGGGGTTTTCAATTTCTCTCCTGTTGCTCTCCTTTCTTTCTTACAACCTATCTTAGTTTTAGGACAAAGCTTTGGGATTTAAGATAAAGCCTTATCTGATCCTAACAAGGATTGTAAGGGTTCTAAAGAAAGAGAATCAGAAGTTTAGAGGAGGTTCTAAGTGGGTGAGGTCAAGTTCTTGAAGAAACTTGACCGGTATGAGGCTAGTCGAGTTCTAGGGGCTAGAACTCTTGAAGCAAGGTGAAGAAGGAGCACTGTCTTTGGTTCAATTTTCATGTGGATCACCATTGAAGGACAGATACTTGGACGTCTTATGAAAATTGAGATTAGCACTATAGGTATTCTTTTTATCCTAATTTATATTTATTATGCTTTGATTATTATAGTCAAGAGTTTCTAGGTATTAGGGCTTCCGGTGCATTGATTGTTTTGAATGAAAATTTTAAATACCTAACCCTTCCGCTGTGCCATCAAAACCCAACAGTGGTATTAGAGCCTATCTTGATTTATGTAATCAAAGATTAAATTATTATCTTAATTATGATCAAGCATGAGTTTTTGGTTTGGTTCAAGTCGGGTCAAGGGTTGAACCTGATTGAACATCCAAACCCTATCATGTCTTAGAGATATGTTTTAAATATAAAATGCATGATATATGTATAAAATTTTCTTAGTACCTTAGTACTCTAATTAAAGTTCATCATCAGGCCGTCCGGTCATAAGAGTAAGTAGGGTTCAGAGATCCTCTTCCTATTCAATAGGGTACTCTTATGGCGTGTAGAGTGCCACTGTGATGTTTCAAGAAGAAGAATCATGAAAAGAGTGTTTCATATTCATGCATATTATTAGAACTTCATGCATATATGATATGCTTGAGATGTTTAGTTATGATCATATTGTATGATTCTGCTTCCATATATTAAAGATATGATAAGATGCCATAATTAGTTGTTATGATTATTAAGATATAACTATTATAGTGCATTCTTGTGATAGATTGAATTAGGATGTGTTTGAGACCATTAAAATCCTCATAAAAATCATATTAAGTCATAGTATTGTGAACCAGAAGCTGACCTATTTTCTTGAATCGATTAATTAATTGGTGTCTAAGGAGTATTTCAAGTACGGTGGTTATTTAATTGGTTCTATTGCTGGTCTGGCCAATTTTATTGGTGTCTAAGAAAAGCAATGGGGGGACCCCTACCAATCTCAACATTTTTCTGGCCAATTAGATTAGTTCAAATCTTGAATAAAGGTAACTTAGTATTTTAAATACTACTAAGGGCCTTCCTTCATGCTAGGTTAATGTTACATCATGAACTATGACTAGTTTGTTGTGTTACCATAAGGCTTGTCATAAGGATTGATATAACATAATCTTGGTGCATAAAAGATGCTTACGATAATTTTGGATATATTATTTTATTGTGCTAACACAAGGGCAATTATATTTGATTTTGATGGTATTAAAATGAAAGGTCTTACTTAACTAAAATATTATAGCTTGTTGTGTTAACACAAGGCTAATAATATTTTAGAGGCCAAGATAAAATATTGAGAATTGCATGAGATTTAATTGGAAAGAGTTTTTTACCTATGAACTCACAAGGATTTGTTGTATTAACACAAGATCGTTATGAGAAATTAGGATCTCAATCCCAATAAGATAAATATAAAATATATCTCATTTACCATAGGAGAGGGCTATGGTATCTGATAAAATAGTGGGAGACATAACTAATTTTAAAAGTCCTCATCTAGTTATGCATGTCAAACATGAGTGATCTGCTTATACTATTATTTTATGTAGATTCAAGTCTATATTGTGGCTTCTTTATTTTCACCCCATGATATCATAAATAAAACTATGTTGACCGATACAACTATGTGGATTGGTTGAGAAACTTGCAAATTAGGTTTATATTGAAAAAAAACTCTAATATTCTGGATATTTCTGACTCTAGATTGGTCAGTAATAATGAGAAGGTAATGATGTCCATATGGATATTATTTATAAAAAATTTAGACATTGAGAGTATAATTGCAGGAATTATCTTGCAAGATTGAAGCAGGGTGCAAGTGTAATACCAGAAGATATGTATATGATACAGACCTATTTTTCATTAAGTAATTCAGACTCTGATATTTGGGTATTGAATACCATCTGTGGATCATACATTTATAATTCATTACAGCGACTATAGAATATCAAAGGTCTGAAAAGAGGTGATCTCGAGCTTTATAGCGCAAGTGGAGAGTCTATTAGCGCAAAGACTATGGAAACCTATATGCTTGATTTGCCTTCAAACAAAACTTTAGAATTAAAAGACTGTTATTACATTTCAAAGATCATTAGAAATACTATTTCTATACCTTTGTTGTTAAAATAAGGTTATGAAATAAGGCTAATGGAAAATGGATGCTCCATTTTTTTTAATAAATTTTATGGCAGCGGTTATATTGATAACAATCTTTTAATTCTTGTACTCAATGAAAATATTTTTCATATTAAAAAGAATATGAAAAAAAAGAGAGAAAATATGAATGTCACATATATCTGGCATTGTCATCTTGGTCATATTAGTGAGTCAAGGATAAATAAGTTATACAAAGAAGAATTTTTTGACCCAAATGATTATGAATCATTGGGGACTTATAGATCTTATCTCATTGGTAAGATGACCAAGACTCCATTTTCTTAATATGGAGAGAGGACAAGTGAGTTGTTAGCTCTAGTACACATAGATGTATATGGACTAATAACAACTCAGGCCAGAAGAAGATATACCTATTTTATTATCTTTACAGATGATTTATTAAGGTTCGGATATGTGTATCTTATGAAATATAAATTCGAAGCTTTTGATAAGTTCAAGGAGAATTAAGGTATGGTCGAGAAACAAACTGAAAAAAATATCAAAGTTCTTCGATTTGATCGAAGAAGAGAGTACTTATCTAGTGAATTTCTTGATCATCTTAAAAGTAAAGGTATCCTCTCTGAATGGACCCCTCATTATACACCTCAGTTAAATGGTATAGCAGAAAGGAGGAATCGCACTTTAATGGATATGGTGCGGTCTATGATATGCTTCACCGATCTCCCAATATCTTTCTAGAGACAATACCTTAGAGACTGCAACATATATATTAAATAGAATGCCTTCAAAGTCTATTGCAAGTACTCCATATGAGATATAGAATGGAAGGAAGCCTAATCTTAAACATCTTAAGACTTTGGGCTGTCCTACTTATGTCAAAAATATTTTTGGACATAAGTTTAGTGCTAGATCAGATAAGTGTAGGTTTGTAGAGTATCTTAAGAAAATTAATGGATATTACTTCTACCACCCTACTGAACAAAAGATGTTTGTTAGTAGGCACGCCACTTTCTTGAAATATGAATTTATCCAAGAAGGAGGCAATGGGAGGAATATTGAATTTATGAAAGTTCATGATCTACAAACCAATCCAGAAATACCAGTGGTTGGACCACAAAAAGATCCTCAATCAAAAGTACCCAAGGATGAGGTACATTCACTATACACACCTCCTCTCCGAAGGTCAGATAGAGTGCATCAAGCATCTTTGAGATATAATTTTATCATTGAGAATAATAATTCTATCAACATCATTCAGGATGTTGATCCACTGACCTATTCAAAAGTTGTCATGAGTAGGGACTCAGACAGATAGCTGGTAACTATAAAATCTGAGATGGACTTGATGAATACCAACCAAGTGTAGACCTTGGTTGATGTACCTGAGGGTGTGACCCCAATATAAGGTGCAAGTGGGTCTTCAAAAGGAAGATCAGAGTAGATGACCAAATAGAAACCTACAAAGCTAGGTTAGGGGTGAAGGATTTCAGTCAAAAGCAAGGAATTGACTATGATGAAACCTTCTCACCAGCGGCTATGCTCAAGTCCGTCCAGATTTTGCTTGTAATAGTGGCATACTATGATTATGAAATCTAGCAGATGGATGTCAAGACCATTTTTCTTAATAGTAATCTAGAGGAAGAGGTCTATATGACTCAGCCAAAGGGATTTGTCTCAAGTGGGAGAGCAAATCAAGTATGCAAGCTAATGAGATCCATCTATGGATCGAAGTAGGTTTCGAGGAGTTGGAACATCCGATTTGATATGACAGTCAAAGAGTTTGGCTTTATCAAAAATATGGATGAACCATCTGTATACAAAAAGACAAGTGAGAATGTTATTATCTTTTTAGTTCTGTATGTTGGTGACATTTTGCTCATTGGGAATGATATCCCAATGATGCAATCGGTCAAGACTTAGCTATCGAATAAGTTTTTCATGAAAGACTTGGGTGAAGCATCCTATATACTGAATATAAAGATCTATAGAGATAAATCTAAAAGGATACTAAGCTTATCCCAATCACGGTATATAAATCTCATATTAAAGAAATTTAATATAGAGGCAAGTAAGAGGTTACCTGCCTACAAGTCATGGTATACGTCTCTCTAAGAGAATGTGTCCTAAAACACTAGAAGAGAGGAAAAAGATGAATGAAATCTCTTATGCTTCCACTGTGGGATCAATTATGTATGTTATGCTATGTACCAAGCCTGATGCAGCTTATGCTTTGGGCATAGCTAGTAGATTTCAGGTTGATCTAAGGAAAGATCATTGGAAAGCAGATGATAGCAAGTCAATATCAGGATATGTGTTTATCCTAAATAATGGGATAGTGAGTTTGAAGAGTTCCAAGCAGTAGATAGTAGTTGACTCAACTACTGAACCAGAGTATGTTGCTGCTAGTGAAGCTATTAAGGAAGCTGTCTGGATGAAGAAACTCATCATGGATTTAAGAGTCATTCCTAAGATTGAAGGACCGGTGTCACTCTAGAGTAATAACACTGGGGCCATTATTCAAGATAAAGAACCTAGGTCTCATTATAGATCCAAGCACATCCTCAGATATTTCCATCTCGTTAGAGACAAGATGTTATCCTGAAAGAGTAGACAGAAAGAATAATATAGCAGACCCATTCACTAAGGCCATACCACAACAGCTATATGATTATCATCATGATTATATGAGATACAAAGGCGATTGACTTTAGTGGAAGTGGAAGATTGAAAGAAAAGTACCCTATAAGCCAATCGCAAGTGTGTTGCAATGGGACTTTCTTTATAATTTTCTAACTCATGAAATGATATTTATTATTATTTGAGGCATTGATTCATCATATTAGCTGCATTTTATTATGTCTAAGATTATGATGAACCCCAAAGATTAGGATAATGATTTTAGGAGACATAAATTAGTCATGCTAGTGAGACCTAAAATTTTAAAATCTTAATATTAAATATTTATGGTCGTAGGAGCATTGAGTCAGGGATCAATATTTTGGATAATCTGGTACATCCTATATAAGCTCAATGGAGAGGGTGGCAGATCTCACTAGCCACTTGTGTGAGATACTAATACAAGGATATGGGTGCTCATTTGAAAAATGAGTCAACTGAATTGACTCGATGAAAGAGAACATCTTATGGAAGTCTTATTTGCATGTCAAAGATGGTTCTCTAAGTGGGAGTTGTGCAAGTGATCCTTAGATCTGAGACCACCATGGAATCTTATGCACATGAATCCATATTTTGGTTCATATCCAGGCATGGCATTAAGACATATACGGGGTGTTCTAGATATGGTGGAGTATGTATGGAGGTTGTGAGTAGGTCAATATGGAATCAATCACTCTTAATAAGAGGAGATCGCATCCTGTGTATTCTCAATCCTAGATGACACGAGAAAAGTCTTTTGGCCAAAAGCAAGAAGGAGATTAGAAAGAGTTTCTAAGCTTCTTTATTGGAGTCATCATTGGTTAATTGAGAATCGATATGAATATGTGTTTGAGTTTGATATGATTCCATACTCATGAACATATTCAGGGTGCAAGAATGATCGAAAGATTGAATTGTATGGTAATTTACCACTGAAGGGTAGATTTGATATTTCTATCAAATTTTACATCTTCTAGGTAGTCATGATACATTGCTAGATGTAAATCTTAATTTGTAGATTTTTGATTGAATTAAAGAGTTTAATTCGATCACCAATTAGAAAGGATTCTAATTGTTGAACTCGGATTAGCTCGATTGGACCTAAATCGATTAGATTGAAATCTATTCAAATTTGGTCAACTTATATCCAGATCTACTGTCGGCTAGATGTGAAATCCAATGGATCATATACATATAAAAATTAAACAAGGAACCTTTTGAAAAAGGTTGATTAGAATTTTGGATTCAATCAGGGTTCCAGTAAGCATGCTAGCACGTGTGGAAACCCTTGCTCCTTTGGAGACCAATTTGGTCCCATCCCTTGCTAATTAGCTAGCCCAATTTGATAGACATTAGGGTCAGGTCATATCACCTAAAAGCAGCCCAAATTAGGGCACCACATCCCATGTTAACACCAATTATGAAAAGTCCAAGTTGTGGTGGACTCTTGGTGCAAAACAGGTTTTGCGTACAAGTATTGGCGTGGGCAGAAGCAAAAATATTATTTTTTTATAAGATTAAAATATGTGTGGTAGCCCAATCACCTTCTATCTTCTGATGCATATCTTAAAGTATGAGATATATTTTTTTTAAAATTTTTGGGGAAGAGAAAAAATTGGAAAAAGAAGGATGTCTCATACATGCGTGCAAAAGTGTCGCATCTCTGCATGATTTGGAGAGTCTTCCTCCCTATCAAATACTTTTAGATTAGAACAATTTTTGGTGATAATGTTCTATATTTGATAAGATATTTTTGATAATTTTTATAAAATTTTTTCAGACTTATCTAGATGCCAAACGGTTGCCATAATTCGGGCCTAATGCCTGCATGCATGGTGATCAGCACTCGCATGAAGAGGTGCGAGGATAGCATCCTTCTATAAGAATTTTATCACTATTTTTAATTTTTTTAAATTTATATTGAATCCCCAATCCACATAGATTTTTGAGGATTTTTTGATTTGAGAAGGGATGTGAAAATATCCCTTCTTTGGTTGCACGTGCGCAAACCAGGGTGCTGATCGATGTATCATGGATAAGAGTCCTTCTGCTTGAAGGAACTCTTATCTCTGATAATCAGATTAGATATGCCTTTTGGATAAGGTATGTCCCTCTCTTTTGGCATCCCTCTGATGACTATCAATAGGCCTGGGCACTGGGTATCCGAGAATCTAAGAGGAGTTTTCAATTTCTCTCCAGTTGCTCTCCTTTCTTTCTTGCAACCTATCTTAGTTTTAGGACAAGGCTTTGGGATTTAAGACAAAGCCTTATCTGATCCTAACAAGGGTTGTAAGGATCCTAAAGAAGGAGAATCAGAAGTTTAGAGGAAGTTCTAAGAGGATGAGGTTAGGTTCTTGAAGAAACTTGATCGGTACAAGGCTAGTCTAGTTCTAGGGACTAGAACTCTTAAAGCAAGGTGCAGAAAGAATGCTGTCTTTGGTTCAATTTTCATGTGGATCACCATTGGAGGGCAGACATTTGGATTAGGATTAGCACTACAGATATTCTTCTTATCTTAATTTATATTTATTATGCTTTGATTATTATAGTCAAGAGTTTCTGGGCATTAGGGCTTCCGGTGCATTGGGTGTTTTGAATGAAAATTTTAAACACCTAACCCTTCCACTGTGCCACCAAAATCCAACAGGAGCTGCATGGCTTGCCTTGGGCATGCACGCAAAGTGAAAATAAGGGAGGTGGATGTGGTTGGACATGCTATGTGGGATTACACGATGAAGTGAACAGGCGCACGGATGCTGAACAGCATGCGGATGCAAATGCAAGGATGCATGGCTTTATGTGGCTTGATGCACGATCGTGAAAGCAGGGCTAAAGAAGAAAAGTAGGAAATGAATCTTATCGAGTTTGAGAAGGATTTCAACACCAAAATCAATCGAGATTCGAACTCTTGGAATGAGAGACATCCTTCTATCTTTTTTATTAATCCCATGTTGGCAAAACAAAAAATTCCCCCGATCCTAACACCAATAAAAAAAGCTTCAATGCCTCTACTCTAAATCATCTCTCTCTCCACACCATAATTCTTGTAGGAGGCCCGTGTGACAGGCAAGCATATCCATCTTTTAAATCTTTTTAGCTATCTTGTTCTCACTTTCTTTCACCCTTCCAACACATGAAAAGAAGAGTCAGCCAGGGGGAGGTTGGCCCCAAACCAAAAGAGGGAGAGAAGCTAGGTTCTGTAAGAGAGTTTATTTTATTTTATTTTTTGTTCCAACTCCAAACTTGTTAATGGCTTAGAAGTTAAAAATTTTTTGTATCAAAAATTTTATTCAGCAATTAATTAGTTTTTTTCTATTTAATTTCTATAATTTTAATTTCTATAATAGAATAGTTTAAATTTTTATATCTTTTAATTCTGTAGTTCTTAAATTTCACAAGTTAAATTTCAGCAAGTAGCATAAGATTTTATTTTATTTTAATTTTTTTCAACTTCAAATCAACTATATCTGGCTAAGCAATCCCTTTGGGATTTGTGATAAAGCTAGATCATGAATAGAAGTATTCTCCTTTGAATTTTTCTTTTTAAACTTTTAATTTTTAGAGTCTTTTCCATTTATCTCTCTTATCAAGAGACTTGATGGGCTATCATTGGATCAGAATCTCTTCATAATCCATGCTTGATTCAGTGCAAGAGAGGATGATTGGTAGAAAGCTCACAAATCTTTAATTTTTTTTTCTCCTTTTTTATAGAAACTTTGATGGGTTATAGTTGGATTTGAGCCCCTTCATAGCCCATACTAGAGAAAAAAAATTTAATTAGGATGAAAGTGCAATACTTGATGGATCATAGTTGAGTTAAATCTCTTCATGATCCATGCTTGTTCATATTTTATACCTTAATCAAAGGATATTATAAGAGAAATCATAGGAAGGCTCTCTAATTCATTATTCTAGTGGATTCAAAAATCTTAGATCTTTTAGATTATTTATTTTTATAATTAATTAATTTACTACTTTGATAGTTAGTAATCCAACAAACAATCTCTTCTCTTTTTCTTTAAAGCTCACTTGAGCAAGTATTTGAACACATTTTAAAAATCCAATTCCTCATGGGATCGATCCGTACTCATCAAACATGCTACATTGCACACCATGTGCTAACGATAAATTTAAGGCACATCATCTTCCAAACTCATGTACTTGACATTGTTAATTATTAAAATAGGCATTTTGATTCATTATATGCTGCATCTTATTATTGTTTTAAGATTATAATGAACCCCACAGGTCTGGATAATGGTTTTAGGGCAGTGATGAGATCTTGCCAGTGAAACTTAAATCTTTGATAGCCCTAATCTAAAATATTTTCAGTCATTGATTCATTGAGTCAGGGATCAATGATACCGGTAAGGCTGGCACATCCTATATATGCTCAGTGGTGAGGGTTGTTGATCTCACAATCACTTGTGTGGTGATACTAATACAAAGATGTGGGTATTTATTAGAGAATGAGTTTACTGAATTGACTTAGAGAGAATATCTGATGGAGTCTTATGTCATATCAGCTAGTTTTCTTTAGTGGGATTTGTGCAAGTGATCCTTTGACCTGAGATCACCATGGTACCTTATGTACATGAAACTATATTTTGATTCACTTCCTAACTTGATTCTCTGATCTTTGTGTGGGGTGTTCTGGATATGATGAAGTATGCATGAAGGTTGTGAGTGGTCAATAAGAGATCGATCACTCCTAATAAAGGGAGCGAACATCCTATGTGATCTCGTAGGTTGATGATTTTGAAAGTCTTTGGCCAAAGTAGGATGATAATTAAAAAAAAAAATTTAATATATCATCAACTAAATCATCACCTTCTGATCGAGATACATTTAGGTAAGCAATTGGGCTTGACATGATTTCATATTCATAGCTCATCTAGGATGTTGTATGACTGAAGGATTGAATTGCACGGTAACTTGCCATTGAAGGATATTTTTGATATGTGTATCAAATTCTATCTCTTCTGGATAGTCATGACATATTATTATATATCAATCTTGACTTGTAAACTCACAATAATTAAAAGAATTTAATTTAAAAATTAATTAGAAAGAGTCTTAGTTAATTGGTGCAATTGGGCTGACCTAGTTTAATCGGATTAGGATTAGGTCAAGAGCCTGAGTCCACTGCTGGCTAGATTTAGAACCCAATGGATTATACACTTTAAAATTTGATCTTGATCTAATTTAATTAGAGTTTAATATAAATCTTAGGGGTTAATTTGATGTTCTAGCACATTGTATTAACTCAAGTTCCCAATTAGGTTAGTTCAAATGAATTTGAGCTAGTCTTAACCTATTGCCTTTGATCTAATTAGATTAGGTCTAATTTATTTGATTTATTTTCTTATCTTGGAAATGTTTTAGATGAGAAAAGATTCCTTCATTCCACCAGGTCCACACCATTTATTTATTGCCGCCCCATACTTATTGGCACCTAAGAGAAGGAAGAGTCCTTTTACATTAAGGCACCTAACCACCTCCTGTTTATCCACTCATTCCTTAATTGTCACATGCTAAATTAATCTAGAAAATTTATGAAGTATAGAAGAGGAGGAGTTCTTCTATATGAAGACTCTTTTGTGCCAATTAATTCATTAGAGATTTAATTCTCCATGTAGGAAGGTGTAGCGCCAAGGGTTGGCACCCCTTGGTACTCCCTATCGTTCCTTCATCCCATATTTATATGAGATGTCCCACATGGGTTAAAATCTTTAAAAAATTAGTTCTTAGGCATGTCATAAGAGAGAAAAAAATTAGAAAAAAATTAGAGCAAAAAAACAAGATAATTGAATGGAAAAAAATAGAAAGAAGAAAAGTGAGGAAAAAGGCAATTATGGTGTGCTTGTCCTAGGGTTTGATTTTTTCATATGTCAGAGTACAAAATCAAATCCTAGGTTGTGAGATTTCTAGAGAGAACTCTCTTGGCATGATCCTAATGGAGGAATTGAAGGCAAATGAGTGTTGGTACGATTGTTCTTCAAGAAGGAAGCCGGTCTCACACTTGTAAAGGAGAGGCTGCGGCATTACACTGATTGGGAAGGACCTTGATCATCTTCCATGTGGATCACTGCTAGAGGACTTCTACTTTGGAGTCTCATGGAGATCGTCATTTTACCATATTACTTATTTTAGAAAGTATAAGTTTCTAACTCTTTGCATGCTTGATTTTGGTTTGTTTGACATCTATAACTTGATTCTAGGGTTTGAGTTTCGGTCGGCTAGTTTTAATTATTAAAGCTTTTGATATACATGTTAAAATTTTTAAAAATTTATATTTCACTACATAACTGAAACCTAATAAGAAAGAAGAGAGCAAATGAATTATCCGAGATATATAAACAAAGAGTCCCATTCTTTTAGCCCTAGAAGCCAGTTCTCCCTTTTTAGAATCACCATCTCCTCCAGAACTGAAGTCACCCTTGGTCACACCTGAGTATGCATATTTAGAATCAAGTGACACCCTTCCAGTATTTATTACATCAAACTCAATTTCTAATCTAAAAATTCAATTTATGAGTATTTTAGAAGAACAAATAGGAGAAATTCTCAACAAATATGGATCTGTGAATGATTTCATAAATCATCTTCTTAAAATTAGAAAGATAAAACTCATAAAGAATGGGATCATGAAATACTTTCTAGAGATTGATAACAAAATATTATAATTTATTATAGGCCATCTTCTTAAGATTGGCAATCCAAATTTATTAAAATTTGTCAATCCAATATTCGACATGGGTAGGTGAGGTAGAATCTGCATTGTATCTGACTGAAGATGGTAACTTAGCACTTTCTGGGAGATAACCTAGCTTCTACTTTTTAATATCTTTTTGGATTTTATTTAGGTTAATCGAGTCTTTCTTAGTATCTTTTGTAGAGATTTGAAGATAATATTGGCTAAGTTGGGGGAGAATCAATTTTGAAAAAACTTCTGGATTAGGTGACATCTCTCTTTTTTCTTTCTCTTTGTATGCATCCTTTATTTTTCTTACTCCATTAAGGATAATATCGATTAAGTTAAAAGGGATGATAATAAAAAAAAATTAAATCCTCAAAAAAAAGTTAGTATTTAGCATTTAAGCACCTAATTATGCTTAAGAATCGAGTTAAACCATATATTTTTTTTAAAAAAAAATTGATGCACAGATCAGAGAGTTTGTGAGATATCGAGGGATCAAGTATCAAGAAAATCCAATAAAAGATTAAGTCTAGAATATAAATATTTTTTTTATGAGCACTTCTAATTTTTTCTACCAGTATCAAAGAAGAGTTTACTTCCTATGGACTTATATAGGATAACTATATATTTCTTCATAAAATAATTTAAAAAAAAAAATTCAAGTACTTCATGTTGAGTAACCGGGCCTCTTTGCCTAAGTAAGTATTGAGTTTTGCATCAAAAGGTATGAAAGGCAAAGAATCATTGTTGTAAAGCTAGTTTTAACTCATAGCTTGTTTGTTTCAAGCAAGCAAGTTCGAGAAATATTTTATATATAGTACCCTAAAGTCATCTAATTCGGGAGTCATTGATTGAAAACTCACTATATGAGTTAGACAGAAAGCTTAAGGGGTTAAGACACTCAATAGCAGTATAATATTTAAAAAAAAAAAAGAGTAAAGTCTAAACATTGATCTCTCACTGAGTAATCGGGTCTTTTCGCCTAAGTAAGCATTATGATTTGCATCAAAAAGTAGGCAATGTGAATATATTTTTTTCATAATAAATAAAAGATGGAAGTAATAATGCACTCGTCCATATGAAAGTTAGATGATTTGAAAACAAAGGAAGGGGTAATTGAGAAAAAGTTCAGAAAAGATTAATCATTTTTGGCTTAACTTCCATATTGATTAGTACTAATATCCCAATGATATATCTCAGTCACGCTCTATTGAATATCAATGGCTCTTTTACAAATTATCTAGTAAAATTTAAAACTCTAAGTTAAAAGGTACTTAACTCTAAATCCTTCTTTTACTCGAGGACGAGCAAAGTTCAAGTTGGGGGGTGTGATTAGTGCATTAAATTTAGCATAAAAGATATTAAAATATTAGATATTTAGTCTTTATTATTTTATATTTGATGCTTGTTATGCTATTTTTCAAAAATTATTCATCATGAAGATGTTATCACATTAAGCCCAAATTCAAACTCAAATTCATCAAATCTATAGCTAGAAATATTGGGAATAAAGAACAAGCCAAGAAGAATAAAAATCAGCCAAAAATCACCTAAAAATGACCTTCAGTGCATGATGGACAGGCCGCTCGATCTACAGTAGTCCACAAAATAGGGTGCAGCTCACAGCGCGGTCCATAAGCTGTTGGGAATTATGTCCCAAAGCTAATCGTTAGCCTATTGACAATTGTGCTAATCAATATAAATATATATAAATTGATAAATTAATAAAATTATTATTTAATTTTTTCATCACAAAGTAGTGTATATCTTCTTAATGAACTCTAATTATTATGATAAAGTTCTTAGAACTATCCTAATCGATATAGGAGGATATATCATTTAGTCCTTAAATTTAGTTCACGACCAAATGATATGCTATTACTAGGATGATAGCGTTTATTGAGTGTAGGTCATTGTCTATCATATGTATTGGTTGTCCTCATAGTCAAGTGGTGTGGAGACATTGGTATGACATACAAGTGAAATATAGTAGTACATCTCATTGAACGTGATCAACTACTGGGCACTCTACTATCAAGAGTAGCTCGTAAAGGATATGGGTATAAGTATCCCTCTGACATGAGATCACCATGATAACTTATAAGCAACTCACTATGCTTTGGTACCGGACTATCTAAATTTTTAATTCAATGATGAAAAATTTTTAGGTACAGTCAAGTACTTGCGAAGTCAGTATGTGAGTCAAGATGGAATTAACCCCTCTGAATAAGTAGGAGTTATTGCATCAGTGTGTTTCAATTTAGTAAAATCATGGCCAGGATAATCCATGTAATGGATTTGAAAGGTTGAAATATAATATGGTTGATTTATTTAGGGTTTACAGTGAAACTTTAGATCACCTTGAGCATTAGGGTCAAGGGGATGAATTATACGGTAACCATATACCAATAGGTTTATGAATGATGCTTTGCAATCTTTCGACCTATCCAGACGTCGGATCCCATTACTAGATAGTTCCATTGATTGGTTCAGAAAGTCATTCTTGTGCTACCGGCTTATATTCGAATCATACTCAAAAGAAATTTCTGACTGATTATGTGGCTGATCAACAATTGAGAATCATTCTAAGGTTTAATCATCAATTCGATTGATAATTAACCTTATGCAAAAGTAATAATAAATTAATTTACTAATTATTGATGAATTATAGGATGATTGATTAATAATTAGATTGCTAATTAACTCAATTTCATTAAGCATTGAAGTTTGGATTAAATCTAATTGAATAGGATTCAATTTGGTTTGATCTGATTAGGTTATAAGATGACCTAATCACTAAGGGTGTTCGATTTCTGATTCGAACTTGATTAATTTTTAATTTGATTAAGATTTAATTGAGATCACTTATCACCTAATTAAATTAGATAATCTAATTGGATCTAACTTAATTTGGTTGGATCAAGAACATAATTAGAAATGAATACAAATTTGAATTTGAATGGAACAAGAACACCCCATGCACCACCTTTTACTGTGCCCTGCTTTTCTCCATGTATGAAAATGATTTTTACATAAAATTTTTTGTGCCCAAAAAATATATGATGGCTTCTTCTGATCTTTTTTGGATCAGGATTTGGTTGGTTCAAGTTTGACTTCGAATTGGTCTGAAATCAAGCTTAAATCAAGAGCCAAGTTTTGTGAGACTCTACCTAGCTGCCAACCAGCCTTCTTTCTCATGCACAAATAAATTTTTGTGTGATATTTTTTGCACCAATCTAAGGTGTGTTGTTCTTATTTTTGAGTCCCTTATGTGTATATTAAATATTATTTAAAAATAAATTTAAATTTTATTTTAATCCATGATAAGATCAAAGGCTATTTTGAAGCTGAACCAGATTATCCAAACTCTCTGTGGCATGCCACCTTTAAGAAGGGCTGATTTTTGTGTGCCAAACCACTTTATATTTGGCATTAGAAATCTTTTAAGAGTGCATGAGAAATTTGAGAAAGAGGGGTGGGTGTCCGTGCGTGAGAAAAAGAGGAAGAAGATCCTCTTTGGGGCATAAGATCTAGGGCAGGGTTCTAGGATTTCCTAGTTCCAATTTTGTGAGATAGAAAAATAAAAAGAGTTTTGTTTTTCTTCTTCCACACCATCTACTCCTTGAAAAGCTCTTTCTTCTAATCTATAGGTATCCATTTGATCTAAAGAAAAGAGTCTCCATCAGCCATCCAGAGCTTTTATCGCAAGCTAGCACTTCTGGGAAGGATGATCTGTTCGGCGCTTCAAGTGGATCACTTGTAGAGGCTAGACGCACTGTGTGGCTGCTCGACATCAAAAAGACCTCTTACCATATGTATCAGAAGTAGTGATCATTGATCCATGATCAGATAATGGGTTCTGAACTCATCGGATCAGATCTAAGTGTTAGATCTGATTCAAGGCATCGATATGATTGATGTAGTGTTTTCTTTCAGATCAATTTTTTTTTATGCAATATTTTCACATCATAGATCCTTAAGAAGGTAGTTTAGATCTGATCTAAAGTATATATAGAAGATTAAATAGTTTAATCTATACTTTCATTATAAAAATTTTAAAAATATACATGCTTGAACTGCCTGTTTCCCAACAATGGTATCAGAGCATTAGTTTCTTATGACATAAATTTTTTGCATAAATCTGATATTAATCTGA
This sequence comes from Elaeis guineensis, assembly GCF_000442705.2. Classification (NCBI taxonomy): domain Eukaryota; kingdom Viridiplantae; phylum Streptophyta; class Magnoliopsida; order Arecales; family Arecaceae; genus Elaeis; species Elaeis guineensis. The sequence continues at coordinate 95,049,493 of NC_025996.2, forward strand.
TTTTAATTATTTAAATTAGATCTAAATAATTAATTTATAATCTAAGTAGTGTAGTAATCTGATTGGATAGATCCTCATAGCCATCTGATCATTGGAGAAATCAAGATTTTGCAGTCCTATTTGCTCATTCGATAGTATCTCCTATGGTGTGTAGGGGTATTGTGCAATCTTTTCTATGATGATGAACAACAAAAAAAATTATAAAACTTTATTTTAGATCTAAAATAATGTATCTTAGATCTGAAATTAGAGTTTTGATTATTGGATGATTGTTTGTAAAATATTTTACAAAAGTGAAAATTATTTTCAAACACCGAACCCCACCCCATGTCAGTCCAAAACTTAATTGAGAATTAAGTGATCTAGATTTGAGAATCAAAGATCTAAGGCATCAATTTCATAATTCATGGGTTAATAGATTAGCTTGAGTCAAATCCATTTAACTGGATTAGACCTAGGGTTAGAAATTATTGATAATGGACCATATTAGTAATTGATCAAATCTAATTAAGCATTAATTCTAATTGGATCATTTTCTTCTCTTGATCAATTTTCAATAGTTGTAGTTAGTCAAGTCCATATCTTTGATTAGATCAAGATAGACCTTGATCATAGCTCCGTGGTCGATCAAATTGAAACTAGTTAACTAGTTGGTGTCTAAGATTGTTGGAGTTTTATAGTTTCATGCATGCATGTTTTACAAAAAGAGTATGCAGCGAAATTTTAAAAATTTTAGATTCAATCTAATTTAATTTAAGTATGCATAAGATCATATCTTCAAACCATAATCAAAATTATCATATGTGAGATAAGATTCAGATACAAAAATTAAATAAAAAAAATAAATATAAAATATACCTGGATATGAATCAATCTTCAACGTGAACAGATGATCATGGATGTCTTTCAAAAATCCTTTGTAGCTGCACAAGCATCCAACCTCTACGGATATCCATATGAAACTCTTATCTGATCAGAAGCCTTTTGATCTCATCGGAGTACTAGTTTCCTTACAGAGATTGAAAGAAGAGTGCTCTATAAGCCAATCGCAAGTGTGTGTGATGGGACTTTTTTTATAATTTTTCAACTCATGTAATGACATTTATTATTTGAGATATTGATTCATCATATTAACTGCATCTTATTATGGCTAAAATTATGATGAATCTCAAAGATTAGGGCAATAATTTTAGAAGATATGAATGGGTCATGCTAGTGAGACCTAAAATCTTAAAATCCTAATCTTAAATATTCCTGATCGTAGGAGCATTGAGTCAGAGATCAATATTCTGGATAGACTGGCACATCCTATGTATGCTCGATGGAGAGGGTGGTAGATCTCACTAGCCACTTGTGTGGGATACTAATACAAGGATGTGGGTGCTTATTTGAGAAATAAGTCCACTGAATTGACTCGATGAAAGAGAACATCTTATGGAAGCCTTACTTGCATGTCAAAGATGGTTCTCTAAGTGGGAGTTATGCAAATGATCCTTAGACCTGAGATCACTATGAAATCTTATGCACATGAATCTATTTTTTGGTTCATACTCAAGCATGGCTTTAAGATATGTACGAGGTATTCTGGATATGGTAGGAGTGTGTACGAAGGTTGTGAGTAGGTCAACATGAAATCGATCGCTCCTAGTAAGAGAAGATCGCATCCTGTGTATTATAATTCGTAGATGACTCAGAAAAAATTTTTTGGCTAAAAGTAGGAGGGAGATTAGAAAGAGTTTCTAATGCTTCTTCATTGGAGTCATCATTGGTTAATTGAGAATTGATATGAATATGTGTTTGAGTTTGACATGATTCCATACTCATGAAATATTCAGGGTGCTGGGATGATCAAAGGATTGTATTGCACGGTAACTTGCCATTGAAGAATATATTTGGTATTTTTATCAAATTTTTATATCTTTTGAGTGGTCATGATATGTTGCTAAATATCAATTTTTACTTATAAATTTTTGATCGAATTAAAAAATTTAATTCGAACGCCAATTAGAAAGAGTTCTAATTACTGAAATCCGGTTAGTTCGATTGGACCTAAATCAGTTAGATTAAATTCTAATCAAATTAGGTCAACTTGCACCCAGACCTACTACTAACTAGATGTGAAATATAATGGGTCACACACATATGAAAATTGGCCAAAGATTTTTTTTTTAAAAAAAGGTTGAGTGGAATTTTGGATTCAATCGGGGTTCCGGTAAGTATGCTAGCACGTATGGAATCTCTAGCTCTTTTAGAGATCAATTTGGTCTCATGCCTTGCTCATTTGCTAGCCCAATTTAGTAGATATTTGGGTTAGGTCAAGCCACTTAGAAGCAGCTAAAAAGAGGCACCATATCTGGTGTACACGCCAAATAACTAAGAGTCCAACTTAAGAAGGACTCTTGGTGCTAATATGCAGAATGCATGCGCACTTTATTTGTGGCATGGAGAAGGACTAAGAATCTTTTTATTTTGGGCCTCTATTTTTTATTAAAAGTAGATTAGATGATGATCCACCTAGCATACTTTTAAAGTATAAAAAATCTATCAGATTGTGCATAAAAAAATTGCTTGAAGCTTTGCTATGCACGTGATAATTTTTTCTGGATGCGCCAAGGGATATGAAGACTCCTTCTATTTAGGGAGTTTTAAGCAACTTTTTATCTGATAATTTTTGTGATAAGGATCAATTTTAACTGTTGATCACATGATAAAAATCTAAAAAATTATTAGATTAACATAGGTTGCTTTTCACACCCTTTTCTGGGCATGCGAGCGTGCAATAGGGAGAAGGTGCTCGTGTGTCTCTTCGGTGAAGAGTCCTTCTCACATATGAAATCTTATCCCAATAATGTTTCATTTGGTGATGTCCTTCATATTTGAACAAAGGTTTAGGTAGCAAAATTTTATACTAATCTGATGTGTGAAGAGATGCAAAAGGCATCTCGTTCTGGGCATGTGCGTGTGAGAAGGCAAGAATCGACGTATCACCCCCTGAAGAGTCCTTCTATTTAAGGACTCTCAAATAAGTGATATGAGGACTTGATATACCTTTCTAGATGAGGCATGCCTTCTCTCTTAGTGCCCCATCTAGTACTATAAATAGGAGACGGCAGATAGGGTGATCATTCAATTCTTACATCCCCTATCCACTCCCTCTCTCCCTCTCTTACAACTCTAGGTTTTAGGACAAGGCTTGTTCTTTTAAGAAAAGCCTAATCCTAATAGCTCTAAGGGTTTAAGAGGTCTAAAAAAAGGTGGTCAAGTTTAGTGGATGGTTTAAAAAGGTTCAGACTCAGGTCTGGAGGAAGATTTGATCGATTGGTGGCTGGTTGAGTTCTAAGGGCTAGAACTCTTGAAGCAAGGTGAAGAAGGAGTGCTATCCTTGATTTAATTTTTGTGTGGATCACCGTTGGAGAGCAGACACTTGGATGTCTCATAAAAATTATATTAGTATTATAGGTATTCTTCTGATCCAAATTTATTTTATTGTACTTTGATTGATATAGTCAAGAGTTTCTGGGTATTAGGATTTTTCGGTGCATTGAGTGTTTTTAATGAAAATTTTAAACACCTAATCCTTCCGCTGCGCCATCGGAACCCAACAGAGATCATATCTTGATGGTTGAAAATCTTCTTTTCTCCTAAAATACTCTTAGAGAATAAGAAGATGTAGGAGGATCTTGATCTCTACGCTAGAAATCATGAGAAGAATCTTTTCTTCTCCTTTCTTCCTAAAATCTATGCACCAAATCTCTACAGTAGAGATGTAAAAATTTTGTCCAACTTTTGAACAAAAGGTGGAGAAGACATCCATGTCTAAACATGGACAAGAGGGAGAGATAGAGATGTCCTAACAACCAACAATTGGTTGTTATAATAAAGAAGAGATATTAACTACATTACCTCACGCCAAGGACCCTTTTCACCATGCCTCTCCCCTTGATTTTTCTCCATGCCTCCCCTGGTTTTTTTGGGCATTGAAACCTGATTGTAATCCTCTCTCACCATCACATATATGCTGGTTTAAATAGATGAAGATAGGAGACCAAGTTGTGAGAGGAATCAAGAGTTCAAAACAAGGACTCTAACAATTTTGATGCTGCCCAATCCAACCAAAACTCGCCCCAAATTTTACATAGTGAAGAGGAGTTTCTCTTCATTCTTACATGCACAAGAGAGAGAAAAATCATGTTGACAATCTGGTGGGTGTGGGTTGATTTGTGGCGCACAAAATTAGTTGGCGTGAAGTCTTTTTTGGTGCAAGAAAAGGAAGAGTTTCAAGAACATGGGACTCTTCATTACATGGCTATTTTAAATCTAATTAAAATATCAATTAATCCTAATCAAATTAGAACCAGATTAAACTCAAAAAGATAAAAATTTAAATTTAATTTGGAGCCCAATTAATTTAGATTGGATGTCTCCTAATTGGAGGAGGAGTCCTAGTCCAACTGGACTCTTTCTTGGTGCTTGAGTCAAACTCAATTTTAATCCTAATCCCATTAGGATTTGGTGCAGCACGAAAATAAAGATTTCTAGTCTAATTAGGAATACATATATCCTAGTCTAATTAAAAATTGGATCAAACTCAAATCCTAATTCAACTGAGATTAATCATCCAATTCTTTTGGGATTATCCTATAACCCTATAGGGTTGATCAAATCAAATCCAAAATGAGTCAAATTAAATCCAATCAAATTGAACTTGATATAAGCCCTATTGCTCAATCAAATTGAGTCAATTAGCAATCTTATTGCTAATTAATCCTCTTATAACTCACTAACTCTTTAGTAAGTTATATAATGCAACATTTGCATTAGATCAATTATTTATCAAATTGATAATCAAATCTTGTTACGATTCATAATCATAATTCAACCATCTGATCGTCAAAAATATCTTTTGTGTGTGACCCCGTAGGTTCTATTCTATTGATAGTGAGATATATTATGATCTCTATCACAATATCATTGAAACACTTTTCAATGGATTGGAACAATTCCAACTCTGTCCATCAAGGATCATTGATCATCAAGATGATTCTTGTGAGTCTCACAATCCACCAGTGATACCTAGCAGTATATAGTGGTAATCCAACAGAATAAAATATGAACCTCTAGATGCAGTTAGCATATGATACAGTCCCTCTATCGTGAGTCCTAACCAGATGGTAGGTCATGGATGAATCGTCAAACCTCAACATCGATCATATGATAGATTCAATCAACTCAAGTCCATATGTGATTCTATGAAAATTCTTTTTCATCAATCACACTGCTATGGCCATAGACTTAAGGACTCAACCTCTTAAATTTTATAGCACTACTCCCTTCTATTAGGATCGATAGATCTTATCTTGATGCACATCCCATTCCTACAGTGGACCAACTGTCGCCAACATCCACTACAAGGACTTCTTGATGCACACCTCACTGTGAGCAGTAGTATCATCTTAGGTCAAAAGATCAGTCATACAACTGCAACATCAAAAAAGTTACTAATGAGTGAGTTGACATCCATGTGACTTTTCATGTTGGTCACACTCAGTGCTAGTTGTTCTCTAACAACCATCTGCACTCTCACTCCAATGTCTCTACACTACAGACTCGAGATCCATCTATCTGAAGGAAGTGATCCATGCACTGGTCTATCCAGATCAATCACCATCCCCATGATGATCTTATAATCAGGAACAATCTAGGAATCAACCATTAATCACACATGCCTCAAATTTTTAACTCTTTGAGAATATGTGTCATCATCTTGTTAATTCCTTCAATGATTTATGGATACATAAACATAAATAGTAATATAACTATCCAATAAGTACAAAATTATATCCTAAAAATATGAAATATGTCAGTCAAGATTGATTTCTAGGTTATACATCCAATAATCTTTCACTTACATTAAAGTCAATCTGTCATGTACCATACCCCATCTTCACAAGATAGGCTATAGTCTTAGGCTAGCTAAGTGACTTATCAGTGGGTCATCCATATCACATGTGGAGTTTGCTCTCTGCACCACTATGTATTTTTCCTCGAGATAGTCGCGTGTTCTGCTGTTCTATATGCTTAGATATCTAGTGAGACCTAGGCTCCTTAGCAAGGGCTATGGTACCATTATCTTTGCAGTATAGTGTCACGATATCTAATGACATGACAATCAATTCTGTAACTAATATTAAAATCAGAATGCATCCTACACATCTACAATGTACTCAGCTTCCATTGATTGATTATTTGAAATCCTTCCAAAATATCGACATAGGAACACACCCCATGATGTAGACATTTTACAATCAATATCAGATATAAAATCTAAATTGGTGTATCCTTCCCCTCCTAGCTTTAATCTTTCTTCAAATTTAGAATATATCCTTAGTTTTTCTAAGAGCTTAAGATCATTTTCACAGCAATCCAGCACTCACAGTCTAGATTCAACTGATATCTACTCATGACATCTATGGTATTATTTATATCAGTTCAAGTACATTATGGCATACGACTATGCCCGAGGGTAGCAGACTCCTCTCTGAGATTTCTATATTGAAATCTTTTAGCATCTAGTCTCTGTACTTTATCTGTGAAAATATAAACATCTAGTTGCATCTATCTCTATAGATCTTTAGGATGCCTACTTTATATCTTTCATGAAGAAATCTATATTCAATCATATTTTAATCGATGTCAGTTTTGGATACTCCCACTGTTGCTTTTGAAACCCATAATTCCTCATATCTGATCAAACAATTTGATCATATCATCAAAATGATTTGTTCCAACTTCAAGATTTTTATAGACTTTGTGATCTCCTATCACAAGAAGTAAAATTCATAGGCTATTTCATACAGAAATCTTTAGAAGATCTCTTTTTAGGAAAGCTATTTCACATCTCTTTCTTGGAGTCGATGTCTCACATTGCCTCATTGTAGATTTTGGGATCATCTCTATTCTCCCCATCTCCCATGAGAAAATAATTTTTTCTACATTCTCTGTTAAGCATACCCAAGTATCTTTCGAGAGGATAGGAGATCCTACTATGTGTATGAGGTGGAAGAGGAATATACATCTAATGGCTCATGATGAATAGATTCTTAAGGTTCCAAGGCTCATTGCTCTTCAGAGACACTCTCTTTGAGCTTAACTTTTCTCCCACTGCTTTATCTTGGTTAAATAATTTTTCAAGAAGATAGCATGTCGGGTCACAATCATATTGCAATCTTTTCAAAAAATAATATTCCAAACTCTTTTAGAATGAGCTTTATAGACCTATTCTCTAACATATCAACCTGTTGTACTAGACACAAGTTGGACATCCTTGAATCTTAAAAAATCAAGATTCAGTTCTCACCATATGCCATATCTCATATGGTATGATAAGAATAGGTTTAGAGAGAACCTAATTTTATAGAAATAAAGCATGTCCCTAAAAAAATATAAATCAATGAAGTCCATTATGGACCAGACCATATTTCATATAGTCTCTTAACTTTTCTTATCTTGTTAAGCTGAGATGTACTAAGAGCAGTCCAATATGAAATTATACCATTTTATGAGATAACCGATAAATTTCTTTTATTGGTATTGCATCTTCGATCTGATCATAGTACCTTTAGAAATTTTTTGATTTGCCTCTCTATTCACATCTGAATTCTTTGAATCTTTCAAAATTTTAGATTTTGTATCTCATATACAAAGTAAAGACAACTCCTTGGTTAGCACATCACATGGGCTACACACATCAAATATGTACAAGGATAAGTATCTCAATGGTCCTTTTTCTCTTATCCCACAAGAGTAGCTTGGTTATATTTCCTTAAAGAGATGATACACAAACTAGTTTTGACTCAACGTCAATGAGCCCAAGCCCATATTTCTCCAGTTTGTTAATCATTTCTTCTCCAATACAATCTAGCTTAAGGGTCCACATATACTTTAAGCTTATCTCAATTCTGGATCTCTCAGATCCAATGACATTCACTGATTGCTCAATTAAGTTCACATATGCATCACTGTGCAAATGATAGAGACTGTCTCTTAGAACTTAATCCAAATGATGATCGCAAAAGACAGATACCCATAGCTGCAGCAGCAACTATTATCCTATAGTTAATTCAAGGGTTACTTCCTCTGCCCTCTACCTTCTCATCGACTCTACACTAGAGTTTATAACTCAACTAGAAGAAAAAAAAATTGTAAGGATAACATTGAGCAATTTCAACATACTTACTCAAGGTGCATTTTTATTTCTTTAGGCTCTCCAGGTATTTGTCTTTGAACTCTTTTAAGGTTTCTTTATTAGCAACATATTGACCAATTTAGATAAGGTGCCTTGATGGTCTTTTATGTGATAATTTACCATAAACTAATCATATAAACTGATCAGGGATTGCAGGATCAAATCCACAAGCAATTTCTTGTGCATGATTATATCGAGCCTTTTGAGCTCTGTTGCTCCTAGATTGATTTTGATGATCACAAAGCAGATTGAAGGGATACAAATAATTTTAAAATAAAAAAGTCCTTATGCTCTTCAAGGGCAAAATCATAATTTCACTAAAATCCTGATTTGATAGTACCATTTGGTAGAACAAATGATTTGAAATCTATTGGTGAAAATTTCATTGTGTTTGGACTTATATTTTTGAAGTTATGAAGGTTTGAAGTGCATGAGTCGACTCATGAGTCAACTCATGGCACTATGAGCTGATTGGCATGCAAAAATTCTCCTTGGCACGCTAGTTTTCTGGCTTGGCACGACCTGTGAGTCGACTCATGAGTCGACCCACAAGGCATGAGTCGACTCATGAGTCGACCCCTGCTAATTTGAGCCAAGAATTTCCAGAAACGCATTCTCTGGTTTTTGCAACAGAGGTCGACTCATGAGTCGACCCCTGAAGCATGAGTCGACTCATGAGTCGACCCCTGCGATGGGAATTGTCAGCAACGGCTATTTTTTTGCCCATTTTAATTGCCATTTATGCTTCCTAAAAATTCTCTAACGGCTCTTTATCTACCTAAATTGTTTTCTCTTGCTTCTAATGCTACAAAATGCTTAAAATGGTGAAAGAAATTACAGATTAAATAGCGGATCAAACGTGAAATTAAAAAAGAGAAGAACAGAAGAGAGGATCCAAAATCTGCACGAAAAAGCCTGAGATCAACGAAAAATCCAAAAAGAAAAAGAGAGAGGATCCACAATATACCAGAGAGATTGTGAAAGAGAAAAGCAAGATCTTTCAAGGAGAGAATTCTTCACGCCTATTGTTTCAACCTTGATCTAGAGATTGTTCAAAGCTTTCAAGAGATCTTCAATCAACAATCAACCTCTTCTCAAGCATTCAAGCGTTCATCCACTTTGAGAAAATCTGAAAAAGGGGTTCTTCACTTGAGTAAAGCTTTTATTGTTATATTTGCTCATTTAAGGAGCTGTTATTGTATTAATCTGTGCTCAAAATTTTCTAACTCTTTGTGAGTTTTTGTTCTTGTTTTTGGAGGATTTCCAAAACAAGGAAAGGTTGATCCGAACCTGAAATCGGAGTGTTTTGGGTTTACTTGTACCCAGGAAACAATTGATCTAGCTTGGGATAGCTAGTGTCGGAGTTTCCGACGTCTTGTATTCTAGCTTGGGATAGCTAGTGTCGGAGTTTTCGACATTTTGTATTCGGGTTGAATACAAAGGATAGTGGATTAAAATTCTCAAGTGGGATCTTGGGGAGTGGATGTAGGTGCAAGGTTAGCACCGAACCACTATAAATCCTTGTGTTTGTGGTGTGCTTTATCACTTTATCTTATTTCTTTATTATATCCTTGCAATACTGCTTTAGGTAATTAATATTGATTTAAAGCCATTGTTTTGTTCTTCATAAGTTATCTGTTGGGCTTAAAATTTTTAGAAACCCAATTCACCCCCCCTCTTGGGTTGCATAGCTGGGCAACAAGTGGTATCAGAGCCAGTGCTCTAGCCCTTCTTTGATCTAACAATCAAAGAGCCAAAGATCTATGGCAACCCATGTTGGAACTTCTCTAGCCGAGGGACAATCAACAAACCGACCTCCACTTTTCAATGGGTCTAATTACACCTATTGGAAAGCTCGGATGAAGATTTTCATACAAGCACTCGACTATGATATGTGGAGTATCATAGTGAATGGTCCTCACACACCCACCAAGATTATAGATGGTGAGGAGTCAACCAAACCCGAGAAAGAATGGGATGAGGTTGACAAGAAATTGGCATAATTAAATGCCAAAGCCATGAATGTTCTTTATTGTGCACTAGATGCTAGTGAATTTAATCGCATTTCTACTTGTGCATCTGCTAAAGAAATATGGAATAGGTTAGAAGTCACCCATGAGGGAACAAATCAAGTAAAAGAGTCTAAAATAAACATGCTTATACATAAATATGAATTGTTCAAAATAGAGCATGATGAGTCCATAACTGCTATGTTTACTCATTTTACTGATATAATCAATGGTTTAAAGAGTCTTGGCAAATCTTATACTAACAGTGAACTTGTAAGGAAGATTCTCAGGTCACTGCCAAGAACTTGGGAAGCCAAGGTGACTGCCATCCAAGAAGCAAAGGACTTGAACACTCTACCTCTAGAAGAGCTTCTTGGATCCTTGATGACTCATGAACTTAGCATGATGCAACATCAAGAGGATGAAGTCAAAAAGAAAAGAACAATTGCCCTCAAATCCACAACTTCACCTGATTATGAAACGGATGACTCTGAAGATGAAGATCAGGATGAGGAGATGGCTCTCATCACCCGAAAATTTAAGAAGTTTCTAAGAAAAAGGAAACAGGGGATGAGAAAGAAATTCACAAAAGGGGATCAAAGCAAAGAAAAGGAGAAAGATCAAACCCCTATATGCTACGAGTGCAAGAAGCCAGGACATTTCAGATCCGAATGTTCACAATTGAAGAAAGGTCAAAGAAGTTCAAAAAGAAGGCAATGATGGCGACCTGGAGTGCGAGTGATGACTCAAGCTCCGACGAGGAAACCTCAACAGAACAAGCCAATCTGTGCCTGATGGCACATGAAAATGAGGTAACTTCTGAATCCACTAGTGAATTTACTTTTGAAGAATTGCATGAAGCATTCTATGATTCAATTGATGAATTAAAGAAACTAGGGAAGAAAAATAAAGAGCTGAAATTGAAAAATCAGTCCTTAGTGAAACAAGCTGAAAATCTTTCAATTGAAAAATTCACCTTGATTCAAGAAAATCAAAACTTAAAGGATGAAATGAACAAGCTGAAATCTATAGTAGATAAGTTCACCTTAAGTTCAAACAAGCTAAATATGATCCTTGATAATCAGAAAGCTATATATGATAAGGCTGGACTTGGTTATAAACCCCTAAAGAAACAAAAATTTCTGAAGGATATTTATGCAAATTATTCAAGCAAAAAGTCTACAAATATTACTTGTTTTAAATGTGGAAGAATAGGACATAAATCATACACATGTCTTATTAACAAATATGCAAACACAAAGAAAATATGGGTTCCAAAAGGAACCATTCTGACTAAACTGAAAGGACCCAAGAAAGCTTGGGTACCTAAGACAGAAACTTGATCTGTGCTTGCAGGTGTGTCTAGCATCCCAAGAAGGAAACAGGAAATGGTATCTTGACAGCGGATGCTCGAGACACATGACTGGTGATGAATCACAATTCATCACGCTTGATGCTAAGGATGGAGGGATGGTCACCTTTGGAGATAATGGCAAAGGAAAGATCATCGGGATAGGTAACATTGGTATCACTCCCTCCAAATACATTGAGAATGTTTTACTAGTTAAAGGTTTAAAGCATAACTTACTTAGCATTAGTCAATTCTGTGATAAAGGGTATAAAGTAAGTTTTGAATCATCTGTTTGCATTGTGACAAGTCCTATTAACGATGGCATTAAATTTATAGGACATAGGCATGGCAATGTTTATATGGTAGACTTGAATGATTTAACTAAATTAGACATGCAATGCCTAGTTTCCTTAAGTGCTAAAATAAATGAGACTAGTTGGCTGTGGCATCGTAGACTTGCACATATTAGCATGTATTCTCTTTCAAAATTAATTAAAAAGGATTTAGTTCTCGGTTTGCCAAAACTGAATTTTGAAAAGGATAGAATTTGTGATGCATGCCAATTAGGCAAACAAACTAGAGTTTCATTTAAATCCAAAAACACTATTTCAACTTCTAGACCTTTAGAGCTCTTACATATGGATTTATTTGGACCAACTAGAACCACTAGTCTAGGAGGAAAACGATATGGATTTGTAATAATTGATGATTACTCTCGTTTTACTTGGGTTTTCTTTTTAGCTCACAAAAATGAAACTTTTCAAATTTTCACTAAATTTCATCGAAAAGTCACTAATGAAAAAGGGTTTTCAATTCAAAATATTAGAAGTGATCATGGAACAGAATTTGAAAATCATGACTTTGAAAATTTTTGTGATGAAAATGGAATTGGCCATAACTTCTCTGCTCCTAGGACACCCCAACAGAATGGGATAGTTGAAAGAAAAAATAGAACCTTAGAAGAAATGGCCCGTACCATGCTTTGTGAAAGCAACCTTCCAAGATATTTTTGGGCGGAAGCAATTAACACAGCATGTTACATTTTAAATCATACTTTAATTAGACAATTTTTAAAGAAAACCCCCTATGAACTTTGGAAAGGAAGAAAACCAAATATTGCATATTTTCATATTTTTGGTTGCCGATGTTTTGTATTAAATAATGGCAAAGAAAAACTTGATAAATTTGATGCAAAATCAGATGAAGCAATCCTTCTAGGTTACTCCTCCACTAGTAAAGCATTTAGAGTGTTCAACAAAAGAACTTTAGTAGTTGAGGAGTCCATACATATTGTCTTTGATGAATCTAACGATCTTCCTTCAAAGAAGAATGAGGGTGTTGATGATACAGATCCACTAATAGAAGGTATGAAGGAGATCACTCTGAAAGATTCAGCAACTCCAGAAGACAAGGATCAAGAAGACAAACAAAATGAAAGAGGTGAAGAAATTCAAGAACAACCTCAAGGTACAAATGACCTACCCAAGGAATGGAGGTATGTTCACAACCACCCTAAGGAGTTAATTATTGGTGACCCTATGCATGGGGTAAAAAACGTTCTTCACTTAGAGATGTACTTAATCATTGTGCTTTTGTATCTCAACTTGAACCTAAAACTTTTGAAGAGGCTGAAAATGATCATAACTGGATTAATGCTATGCAAGAGGAACTTAATCAATTTGAAAGAAATAATGTTTGGACCTTAGTATCAAGACCTAAAGATTATTCAATAATTGGAACAAAATGGGTCTTTAGAAACAAGTTAGATGAGCATGGAAATGTAATTAGAAATAAAGCAAGACCGGTTGCTAAGGGATATAATCAAGAAGAAGGAATTGATTTTGATGAAACCTTTGCACCTGTTGCTAGATTAGAAGCCATTAGACTTCTACTTGCTTATGCTTGCTTTATGAAATTCAAACTATTTCAAATGGATGTTAAAAGTGCATTTTTAAATGGATATATTTCTGAAGAAGTATATGTAGAACAACCTCCTGGATTTGAAAAACATGCTTTTCCCAATCATGTCTTTAGATTAAATAAAGCTTTATATGGTCTAAAACAAGCACCTAGAGCATGGTATGAAAGGCTAAGCAAATTTCTACTAAATAATGGTTTCTCAAGAGGCAATGTAGATACAACCCTATTTATTAAAAGAAACCAAAATGATATGCTAATTATACAAATTTACGTTGATGACATAATTTTTGGGTCTACTAATGAATCCCTTTGTCAAGACTTTGCTAAGCTTATGCAGGGAGAGTTCGAGATGAGCATGATGGGAGAACTCACCTTCTTCCTCGGACTCCAAATCAAACAATCAAAAGAGGGAATCTCCATCACCCAAAGCAAGTACACCAAGGAACTACTCAAAAGATTTGGAATGGAGAACTGCAAACCAATTGGCACACCAATGAGTCCCTCATGTAAGCTTGACAAGGATGATGAAGGTAAAAGCGTAGACTTAAAATACTATAGAGGTATGATTGGCTCATTATTATATTTAACTGCAAGTAGGCCTGATATCATGTTTAGTGTTTGCTTATGTGCAAGATATCAATCTAATCCTAAGGAATCTCATTTGAATGCTGTTAAAAGAATCCTTAGATACTTAAATGGTACACAAACTATAGGGTTATGGTACTCTAAGGACTCACAAATTAATTTGTTAGGATATTCTGATGCTGATTTTGCTGGATGTAAATTAAAAAGCACAAGTGGAACTTGCCAATTTCTTGGAGTAAACCTAATCTCATGGTTTAGCAAGAAACAAAATTCGGTAGCACTGTCTACGGCTGAGGCCGAATACATTACAGCCGGAAGTTGTTGTGCTCAAATCTTGTGGATTAAGCAACAACTCGAAGATTTTGGAATCAAACTTAATGAAACACCAATAAAATGTGATAATACAAGTGCCATAAATCTATCTAAAAATCCAATACAACACTCAAGATCTAAACATATTGAAAAAAAGATATCATTTCTAAAGAGAACATGTTCAAAACAAAAATATAATTCTTGAATATGTTAGCACTGAAAATCAATTAGCCGATATCTTTACAAAGGCCCTTAGTGAGGATAGATTCTGTGAAATTAGGAGAAATCTAGGAGTTCTAGATCCATTTGTCTGAAATTTCTCAATTTCCAAAGAATAGATGTCAAAAACTCTTAGAGCTCAATTTTCAACATCTATCCTGGTCCCAAAAGCTCAGATTTATCACTCTAAAAACTTATCTTTGAGCAAAATTCCTACTCCCAAAATTTGAATTTTTCTGGAATTTATTTGCATTTTTCCTGAATTTCTGAACTTCATGAGTCGACCCCCATGAGTCGACTCAATGGCAAACTTGTAAATCCCACCAACTTCCATCGGGTTCATTATTTTTAAACGGAAAACCCTGTTCGTGAGACGACTCATCTTCCCATCATCTTTCTTCCGAAAGCCGTCCTCTCCAACTCTTCTTGCTCCAAATCCAAGGATCAATTCTGAGGCAATTCTCCCTCCTACTCTCCACCAAAAATTGCCTCCTTGGAAAAGAGATTTCTCGTGCTTTCTCGCATTGCTCGCGCGGGTGGAACGTGCCCTAGAACTTCACCGTTCATTCAAAATCCGCTTCTTTTCTCCTCCAAAATCTCTCTTTATTCTCTTGTGATCCCTCCTCCACTGAATTCAAGTCTCCTTGTCTGCTATTTTTTTGGATATGGCTCCAAAGATGAAACTTCCCCAAAGAAGGAAATCAATCCGAGAGCCTGAGGAAATTGTCCGAAAGAAAAGGCATGCTCAGTCTTCCATGTTCCCGATCCAGTTTCAGTACCTGCTCAAGGTCCCTCCCAATCCTCCATAAGCCCCAGTGTAAATCCTCTTTCTGATAGAAAAGTAGAAATCGAGAAAAATATAGATTTTCGGTTCTTTGAGAAAGAAGGCTTTACTTTTGCTACCAAGATCAAACATCAAGGATGGGAACTTTATTGCTCTCTTAAGGAAGTCACCTATGTTGATCTAGTCAGAGAGTTCTACCAGAACCTAAATTATGTAAACGGGTCAGTGACTTCAACTATCAAAGGGATTGACATATGCTTGGATTCTCGGATATTGGGAGAAATACTTCAGTTGCCTAGTGAAGGATACTCATATATGGAACTCCCAATTAAAGAAGAAGGGATCAGAATTATCTTAGGAGAAGCTTTTTCAGGAAGTTTAAACAGATTGAAAGCAAAGCTACTGTCCATTGAGATGAGGGTCCTGCATCAGATTGTGATAAAACTATTCTTTCCTAGGAGTGATAGACATGACTTACTATCTGGCAGAGATGTATGTGTCATGTTTCATATCATCACTCAGACCCCCCTAAACCTCCCTGCACTTATGATAGAGGCCATGAGAGAAACTTTGAACAGATCCAAGGCACACTTGCCTTATGGTATGGCCCTTACTAGAGTTTTTAGGAGGTTTGGAGTTAGCTGTGAGGGGGAGACACCTACCAAGCTCTCACATGTGGACACTTTCAACCAACACAGCCTGCACCGAATGGGAATTACAAAGACTGTTGGTGGTTGGATCAAGGGCTCTGAAGAAAGAGCTGAGGAGAGAGCTGAGGAAAGAACTGAAGACAGAACTGAAGGCAGAGTAGAAGAAGAAGGTCCATCTTCTCCTGTACATGATTTTAGGGCAGCTTCACCAGATACCCAGTTCATTCCTGATACTGAGGCTGGCCCTTCTGAGTTTACTAGGATGCCCACACCAGTGTATCAGCCAGAGAGCAGAGCACCTCATTCAGAGTTCAGACTGGCTGACGATCAGATCGAGCATATTTCACAGCGTGTGGCTTCTTTGCTGTCTAGCCAGTGGAGTAGTACTTCTTTTACATCTGGAGCTACTTCTTCTGATCAGACCATTACTCCCCACATCTTCACTATATTTCAGATGATTTCAGATCAATCCGTCAGGATACAGCAGCTTGAGGATACAGTCTGGAGACTTACTGGCAGAGTTCTTGACTTGCAGGGGCAAGTCCTTGCATTGGCCCATCCCCAGCCACAGGAGTCTACTATTGAGGTCACAGACCTCACTGCAGAGGCTGGCAGGCTCAGAGGAGCACTAGAAGGTGGATATGAATTACTGAGGAAAGAGATCCGAGGATCGAGTGAGCATGCTACCACCCAGTTCACTGCTCTACTTCAATCTATTTCCAGAGCACTGAACGTACTTGATTCTATTAGACTCACCCTTTCTGTTCAGTCCCTAGCATCTCAGCGTTCTCAGCCACCCAGTTCATCTCGTTCTCCTACTCGTGGCAGAGGCAGACGGGGTAGAGGACGCACTTCTGATCCATCATCTCCTCACCCTATATCTGATGACTCCGATCATTGACTTATCTAGGTCCTAGGTGTTAGTGTCTTGTTCTAGGATCTATACCTTGGGGCCATGTATTGACATTTAGCCGGTTGAATTTTATTAATGGAATCATCTTTTACCTATATTTCTACCTCTTTGTAATGATCATATTTTGGTTATATATTTTCTTCTTGTTGAAATATTGTCTTCTCCTTGTTGTTGTTTGCTGTTGATAATTGCTATATTAAGGGGGAGCAAACATCTGTGAAAAACTCTAAAGAAGAAGAAATTAAAGAATATTTCAGAAAAAGAAAAGAAAGAGTTAACTATGTTTGATGATGTCAAAAAGGGGGAGAAATTAAACAAAAACAAAAATTGAAATTAGACAAAAAGCAAAATCCTAAATTATGAGAAAAAGGGGGAGAAATTAATTAAAACAAATATTGGAGAAATTAAAACAAATATTGGAGAAATTAAAACAAATATTGAAGAAATTAAATAAATATTGGAGAAATTAAACAAAAATAAGGATTGAAAGATTAAACAAAACTTTGAGAAATTTTTGGTATCAAAATTTGGTATCAGACAGAACTTAAACAAAAAGTCATCCATCAAAAGCAAAATCATGAGTACAATGCAAATAAGTTTTTTTTTATATGCTCTGATATATTTCAAAATTCAAACTTGCTTTTGAAATTTTACTCACCTTGATACATCTTAAGAAATTTATTTTACTCTGATACATCCTACAATTTCTTTTAACTTGCTCTGATACATGATAAAATTTAATCTGATACAGTGTGAAGGTTTCTCTGATAAATTATAACATTTGATCCGATACAGTGTGAGAAAGTTTCTCTTATATATTATAACATTTGTTCTGATACAGTGTGAAATTTTCTCTGAAATTTGTTCTGATACAATGAGAAATTTACTCTGACATTTGCTCTAATACAGTGTAAAATTTTCTCTGAAATTTGTTCTGATACAATGAGAAATTTACTCTGACATTTGCTCTAATACAGTGTGAAATTTTCTCTGATATATTATAAAATTTTTTTGCTCTGATACATTGTAAAATCTTTTCTGATATAATTATTTTTCTTACTCTGATACATAGAAAAAGTTATTTATCTTCTCTTGCTCTGATATATCTTGAACTCAAAATGATCTAATACCCTTTTCAAATCTTTAAAAAATGGACAAACTATTTTTGCATTTATATTACATGCCAAAAGAATCATACTCTTTTCAAGCATATACACTTATAATGGATTCTTTTGAAATTAATGCATTAACATAAATATTTTTGTTCAAATATTTTGTCATCATCAAAAAGGGGGAGATTGTTGCTCCTAGATTGATTTTGATGATCACAAAGCAGATTGAAGGGATACAAATAATTTTAAAATGAAAAAATCCTTATGCTCTTCAAGGGCAAAATCATAATTTCATTAAAATCCTGATTTGATAGTACTATTTGGTAGAACAAATGATTTGAAATCTATTGGTGAAAATTTCATTGTGTTTGGACTTATATTTTTGAAGTTATGAAGGTTTGAAGTGCATGAGTCGACTCATGAGTCAACTCATGGCACTATGAGCTGATTGGCACGCAAAAATTCTCCTTGGCACGCTAGTTTTCTGGCTTGGCACGACCTGTGAGTCGACTCATGAGTCGACCCACAAGGCATGAGTCGACTCATGAGTCGACCCCTGCTAATTTGAGCCAAGAATTTCCAGAAATGCATTCTCTGGTTTTTGCAACAGAGGTCGACTCATGAGTCGACCCCTGAAGCATGAGTCGACTCATGAGTCGACCCCTGCGACGGGAATTATCAGCAACGGCTATTTTTTTGCCCGTTATAATTGCTATTTATGCTTCCTAAAAATCCTCTAACGGCTCTTTATCTACCTAAATTGTTTTCTCTTGCTTCTAATGCTACAAAATGCTTAAAATGGTGAAAGAAATTGCAGATTAAATAGCGGATCAAACGTGAAATCAAAAAAGAGAAGAACAGAAGAGAGGATCCAAAATCTGCATGAAAAAGCCTGAGATCAACGAAAAATCCAAAAAGAAAAAGAGAGAGGATCCACAATATACCAGAGAGATTGTGAAAGAGAAAAGCAAGATCTTTCTAGGAGAGAATTCTTCACGCCTATTGTTTCAACCTTGATCTAGAGATTGTTCAAAGCTTTCAAGAGATCTTCAATCAACAATCAACCTCTTCTCAAGCATTCAAGCGTTCATCCACTTTCAGAAAATCTAAAAAAGGGGTTCTTCACTTGAGTAAAGCTTTTATTGTTATATTTGCTCATTTAAGGAGCTGTTATTGTATTAATCTGTGCTCAAAATTTTCTAACTCTTTGTGAGTTTTTGTTCTTATTTTTGGAGGATTTCCAAAACAAGAAAAGGTTGATCCGAACCTGAAATCGGAGTGTTTTGGATTTACTTGTACCCGGAAACAATGATCTAGCTTGGGATAGCTAGTGTCGGAGTTTCCGACGTCTTGTATTCTAGCTTGGGATAGCTAGTGTCGGAGTTTCCGACGTTTTGTATTCGGGTTGAATACAAAGGATAGTGGATTAAAATTCCCAAGTGGGATCTTGGGGAGTGGATGTAGGTGCAAGGTTAGCACCGAACCACTATAAATCCTTGTGTTTGTGGTGTGCTTTATCGCTTTATCTTATTTCTTTATTATATCCTTGCAATACTACTTTAGGTAATTAATATTGATTTAAAGCCATTGTTTTGTTCTTCATAAGTTATCTGTTGGGCTTAAAATTTTTAAAAATCCAATTCACCCCTCCTCTTGGGTTGCATAGCTGGGCAACAAGCTCCTTAATGTCCTTGATCATTATCAAATAATGATCATTAACTGACTTCCCATCATGTATCACATATGCTGTGTGACTCTGATGATCTCACAACACTTGTAGATGAATCAACATGTCATAGGTAGTGAACATGTGCTCATGCATAGCACTTATCTTAATTGTCATTGTCCATCCACTCATCAAGTATAGCTTGTTGATTATGGGTTGGACGGGTTGTTAATATTAGAATAATCTGATAGAGAACATAGCTTAATTTTTTAAAATTAAAAATAATTTTTGGATTTGTGAGCCAGTCTATGTACTCAGTTTCGATTAATCGATTGATATCTAGGACTCAAACTAGAGGGTTGGAAGCCGATACAATGAATAGCAAAGAGCAAAGATTCTAATTAGATATTTATACTTATTTTATAATTTACACTAGAGACTTTTAGATGCAAAAAGAGACTCTCACTATTTTATCAAATCTCCCACACTCTCTGGGTGGAGAAACAAAAACCCTGACGTAACAATTGGATTTCTAATGGGTGCTGTGGTCCCACCGATATTGTGCACCTCACCTAACAGTTATTGATAACATGAATAAACATCGATGCATGGATAACACTTTGCCCAGATGCTTCTCTAAGCATGTTGCAGCCACTTGGTCTCTAAATCATGTGTGCTCACCTAACAGTTATTGCCCACACTCCTTAGTTAAGCCAGACCCACCGTTCACAAGCAGGTGCAAAGCCGTCATTGGATCTCTCACCTAACAGTTATTGAGCCCAACCCTATTTTTACCCCACAGTAACTCTTTGCTAATAGAGTGGTTGCATATTTTCGATGCAACTGAACCACTGTGACCAGTCGAGAACATTTAATACTAATAGCACATCCGCACATCTACAATGGTCGAAGACCTTGGACTTAATATTTAGTAGAAAGATTTGGATTTAGGTCTTATCTAATCAGTCATCACATGACTGATGTAATTGGCATGGGCTTAATAAAACCACCAAGCAACCATAATTGATACTCAATCTTCCAAATTGGCCAGATAAGTGGAGATTGGTGGGGGTCCTCCTGTTGCTTTCCTTAGACACCAATAAATTGATCAAATAAGTGAACGAAACTAATTAAATAACCATCTTTTAATTACTTGCCTTAGACACTAATTGGATAATTGATCTGAATAGGTCAACTTAGGTGAATCAAAATCGAGCCACAGAGTCGAATTAGGTCATTAGGTTAATTGATTCTACATATGAGTGTCAATCGATTCAATCAACAATAATTGAAGGATTTTAGACTCTATTGACCTCATCCTAATCAACACTTGACTCGATTTGATCAACTGCTAAATCGATTTAGACCCAATATGATCAAATCAGAAATCCTTTTATGTAATCCAATTACAGGACCTAACTTGATCTACCCATGACCAATCTCTCATGCACAAACACTAATTTCATATCTTAAATTAAAATTTTCAGATCAAAATTCTTTGCATTATAAAGAGTAAATTTTGATCTCAAAATAATTTCAGATCATGCATATAAATATATATCATATACATAAACAAGTTCAGGTCATAGAAATAAATTTCAGCCCTAAACATACTTTCATATATCATATATATGAATCAAAATAGATCTCAAAACTATTTTCACTTCTAAATAACAAAACATATATCACATATATGCTGAAAAAATCAGATCTAAAAATCTAATCTAATTAAAAATTTTAATATCATTCTAAAACAATCATACAGTATAATAAGTTATACCAGGGCAACCTTATGTCAAAACAACATCAAAACCTTTCAGATCTAAAATTTTTCTCTACAGATTTCAAATCTAAATCATAATCTCATGCATATGATGTGGCTCTGATATCACTATTCGAGTTTTATGATTTCATGCATGTATATTTTATAAAAAGAGTATGCAGCAAATTTTAAAAATTTTAGATTAAATCTAATTTATTCTAAATATGCATAAGATCATATCTTCAAACCATAACCAGAATCATCATATGTGAGATAAGATTCAGATACATAATTCAAATAGAAAAAAATAAATATAAAATATATCTGGATATGGATCAATCTTCAATGCGAATAAATGATCATGGATGTCTTTCAAAGGTCCCTTATAGCCGCTCAAGCGTCCGACCTCTACAGATATCCATACGAGATTTTGATCTGATCAGAAGCCTTTTGATCTCATTGGAGTACTAGTTTTCTTGTAGAGATTGCATTTTGATGATTGAATTTTTTTTTTTCTCCAAAGACACTCTAAGAGAATAAGAAGATGTAGGAGGATCTTGATCTCTATGCTAAAGATCATGAGAAGAATCTTTTCTTCTCTTTTCTTCCTAAAATCCATGCACCAAATCTCTACAATAGAGATGTAAAAATTTTATCCAATTTTTGGATAAAAGGAGGAGGAGACATCTATGTCTAAACATGGACAAGAGGGAGAGATAGAGATGTCCTAACAACCAACAATTGGTTATTGTAATAAAGAAGAGATATGAACTACATTACCTCACGCCAATGACCCTTTTCACCATGCCTCTCCCTTGATTTTTCTCCATGCCTCCCCTAATTTTTTTGGGCATTGAAACCTAATTGTAATCCTCTCTCATCGTCCCATATATGCTGGTTTAAATAGATGAAGATAGGATACCAAGTTGTGATAGGAATCAAGAGTTCAAAACAAGTAGGACTCTAACAATTTTGACGCTGCCCAATCCAACCAAAACTCGCCCCAAATTTTACATGATGAAGAGGAGTTTCTCTTCATTCTTACATGCATAAGAGAGAGGAAAAATCACATTGAAAATTTGGTGGGCGTGGGTTGATTTGTGGTGCACAAAATTAGTTGGCATGGAGTCCTTTTTGGTGCAAGGAAAGGAAGAGTTTCAAGAACATGGGACTCTTTATTACATGATTGTTTTAAATCCAATTAAAATATCAATTAATCCTAATCATATTAAGATCAGATTAGACTCAAAAAGATAGAAATCCAGATTTGATTTGAAGCCCAATTAATTTAGATTGGATGTCTCCTAATTGGAAGAGTCCTAGTCCAATTGGACTCTTTCTTGGTGCTTGAGTCAAACTCAATTTAATCCTAATCCCATTAGGATTTGGTGCAGCATAAAAATAAAGATTTCTAGTCCAATTAAGAATACATATATCCTAGTCTAATTTAAAATTTGATCAAACCAAAATCTTAATTCAACTGGGACTAATCATCCAATCCTTTTGAGGTTATCCTATAACCCTATAGGGTTGATCAAATCAAACCCAAAATGAATCAAATTAAATCTAATCAAATTGGACTTGATACAAGCCCTATTGCTCAATCAAATTGAGTTAATTAGCAATCTTATTACTGATTAATCCTCCTATAACTCACTAACTCTTTAGTAAGTTACATGATACAACATTTACATTAGATCAATTATCAATTAAATTGATAATCAAATTCTGTTATGATTCATAATCATAATTCAACCATCGATCCGTCAAAAATCTCTTTTATGTGTTGTTGGGTATAAAATACCCACAACCAAAGTCCCCAGCAGAATCGGCTCCAGGAGGTCCGCCCGGACTCCTACAGGAGCCGGACTGCGCCAACAATTCCAACCGCAAGTAGACTCCGCCCGAACTCCTACGGGAGCCGGCTCCGTCCTCAACACCAGCTACCGGTAAGCCTTGTCCGGACTCCTACGGGAGCCGGACTTTGCCTTTAACTTCAATTACAGGAAGACTCCGCCCGGACTCCTACGGGAGCCGGACTTCGTCCTCGACTCCAACGGCTGCAGACAGACTTCGTCCGGACTCCTACGGGAGCCGGACTCCGCCAACAATTTCAACCGCAAGTAGACTCCGCCCGGACTCCTACGGGAGCCTGGCTCCGTCCTCAACACCAGCTGCCGGTAAGCCTTGTCCGGACTCCTACGGGAGTCGAACTTTGCCTTTTAAATTCAATTGCAGGAAGACTCCGCCCGGACTCCTACGGGAGCCGGACTTCATCCTCGACTCCAACGACTGCAGACAGACTTCGTCCGGACTCCTACGGGAGCCGGACTCCGCCAACAATTTCAACTGCAAGTAGACTCCGCCTGGACTACTATGGGAGCCGGGCTCCGTCCTCAACACCAGCTGCAGGTAAGCCTTTCCGGACTCCTACGGGAGCCGAACTTCGCCTTTAACTTCAATTGCAGGGAGACTCCGCCCAGACTCCTACGGGAGCCGGACTTCGTCCTCGACTCCAACAGCTGCAGACATACTTCGTCCGGACTCCTACAGGAGCCTGACTCCGCCAACAATTCCAACCGCAAGTAGACTCCGCCTGAACTCCTACGGGAGCTGGGCTCCATCCTCAACACCAGCTGCCGGTAAGCCTTGTCCGGACTCCTATGGGAGTCGGACTTTGCCTTTAACTTCAATTGCAGGAAGACTCCGCCCGGACTCCTACGGGAGCCGGACTTCGTCCTCGACTCCAACGGCTGCAGACAGACTTCGTTCGGACTCCTATGGGAGCCAGACTCCGCCAACAATTTCAACCGCAAGTAGACTCCGCCCGGACTCCTACGGGAGCCGGGCTCCGTCCTCAACACCAGCTGCCGGTAAGCCTTGTCTGGACTCCTACGGGAGCCGGACTTTGCCTTTTAACTTCAATTGCAGGAAGACTCCGCCCGGACTCCTACGGGAGTTGGACTTCATCCTCGACTCCAACGGCTGCAGACAGACTTCGTCCGGACTCCTACGGGAGCTGGACTCCGCCAACAATTCCAACCGCAAGTAGACTCCGCCCGGACTCCTACGGGAGCCGGGCTCCGTCCTCAACACCAGCTGCCGGTAAGCCTTGTCCGGACTCCTACGGGAGCCGGACTTCATCTTTAACTTCAATTGCAGGGAGACTCCGCTCGGACTCCTACGGGAGCCGGACTTCGTCCTCGACTCCAACAGCTGCAGACAGACTTCGTCCGGACTCCTACAGGAGCCGGACTCCGCCAACAATTCCAACCACAAGTAGACTCCGCCCGAACTCCTACGGGAGCCGGGCTCCGTCCTCAACACCAGCTGCCGGTAAGCCTTGTCCGGACTCCTAGGGGAGCCGGACTTTGCCTTTAACTTCAATTGCAGGAAGACTCTGCCCGGACTCCTACGGGAGCCGGACTTCGTCCTCGACTCCAACGGCTGCAGACAGACTTCGTCCGGACTCCTACGGGAGCCGGACTCCGCCAACAATTTCAACTGCAAGTAGACTCCGCCCGGACTCCTACGGGAGCCGGGCTCCGTCCTCAACACCAGCTGCCGGTAAGCCTTGTCCGGACTCCTACGGGAGCCGGACTTTACCTTTTAACTTCAATTGCAGGAAGACTCCGCCCGGACTCCTACGGGAGCCGGACTTCGTCCTCGACTCCAACGGCTGCAGACAGACTTCGTCCGAACTCCTACGGGAGCCAGACTCTGCCAATAATTTCAACCGCAAGTAGACTCCGCCCGGACTCCTACGGGAGCCAGGCTCCGTCCTCAACACCAGCTGCCGGTAAGCCTTGTCCGGACTCCTACGGGAGCCGGACTTCGCCTTTAACTTTAATTGCAGGGAGACTCCGCCCGGACTCCTACGGGAGCCGGACCTCGCTACCGACTCCAACCGAACTTCGACCGACAAGTCTGGACCCCCCAGGCAGGCCACAGTAACGGACAACACTGCTCCACTTCCTGCGGCGGACTCTACGTAGCTCCACTACTCCCTGACAGGCCGCAGTAACGGTCACAGCACTACTCCACTCCCTACGACGGGTCTCGCACAGCTCCACTACTCCCTGACAGACCACAATAACGGCCACGATTCTGCTCCACTTCCTGTGATGGATACCGCACGATTCTCCCATCTACTGGCAAATCGCGACGACAGACGCCGCCCCACTCCCCGCGGCAGACTCCACGTGGCACACCCCGGTGATAGCCACGGGTCCACTCCACTACTCTCCGCAGCAAACTCCGCCTGACCCAGGGCAGCCCACTGCCAGACGGTTACAGACGTCGATATCAGGCTACTGCCCCCTCCGCCTATAAAAGGGGGGGGCTCCAGATACGTTATTCTATAAGCTCTAGTTTTTACCTAAAATTCTGCTAAATTCTCCGTTCGAACACTCCATTCTTGTTGAGGCAGAGAACTGACTTGAGCATCGGAGGGTCTTGCGGAGCAACCCCACCTCCGGTTTAGACTTCCTTTGTAGGTCCCAGCGGCGACCGCGACTTCCTCAACTCCAGCTTCTCCGGCGCAAGCGGGTTTTTGCACCAACATGTGTGATCTCATAGGTTCTATTCTATCTGATAGTGAGATATATTATGATCACTATCATAATATCATTAAAATACTTTTCAATAGATTAAAATAATTCTAACTCTATCCATCAAGGATCATTGATCATCAAGATGATCCTTGTGAGTCCACAATCCACCAGTGACACCTAGCAATATGTAGTGACAATCCAGCAGAATAAAATATGAACCTCTAGGTGTAGTTAGTGCATGATACAGTTCCTCTATCGTGAGTCCCAACCAGATGGCAAGTCATAGATGAATCGTCAAACCTCAACATCGATCATATGATAGATTTAATCAGCTCAAGTCCATATGTGATTCTATGAAAACTCTTTTTCATCAATCACACTGCCATGGTCATAGACTTAAGGACTCAACTTCTTAAATCTTATAGGATTACTCTCTTCTGCTAGGATCGATAGATCCCATCTTGATGTACATCCCACTCCTACAGTGGACCAACTATCGCCAACATCCACTACAAGGGCTCTTTGAGACTAATGTTGATGTGTCAGTTAAACTCCAGCAGCCTCATTATGAGTAATAGTATCATCTTAGGCAAAAGACCAGTCATACAACTGCAGCATCGAGAAAGTCACTAACAAGTGAGCAGACATCCATGTGACTTTTCATATTGGTCACGCTTAGTACTAGTTGTTCTCTAACAACCACCTGCACTCTTGCTCCAGTATTTTTACACTGCAGACTCGAGACCCATCTATTCGAAGGAAGTGATCTATGCACTGGTCTATCCGGATCAATCACCATCCCCATGATGATCTTATGATCAGGAGTAATTTAGGAATCAATCATTAATGACACATGTCTTAAATTCTCAATACTTTGAGAATATATCTCATCATCTTGTTAATTCTTTGAATAATTCATGGATACATAAACATAAATAGTAATATAACTGCCCAATAATTATAAAATTATATCCTAAAAATATAAAATATGTCAGCCAAGATTGGCTTCTAGGGCGTACATCCAACAAAGATAAGTTTGGTAGTCATGATCAATGATCACTAATTGAGAGATACTCGCATAGATTGAGTCTATGATGAGTTAATGGCATATCCCTCCCATCAATCTCACTTATCTAACCAACATGGTCAATCATATTTTGATTAGATCACTTAATATTGGACTTGACCCATGCTAACTAGGAAATTAATATGACTGATTTAGGTGCCCTACCCCAGCTTGTTTCGAGTCCTCTTCATGACTTGCTGAAGTCAATGAAAAGATTTATGACTTGTTGGATAGATCAGATTAAATCTAATCTCTTTTAATCTGACTTGATGAAGTCAGTGGGAGAATAAGAATAACTGATCAAATCTTTTCTCATCTATCAACTCAATTAATTAAATCTTTTAAAATTATTAGGTTTCTAAAAATGAATTAGTTATTGAGATAACTAGATCATAGCCTCCCATTAAGTTGAGTGATAATAGATCTAATAGTTGGATGATCATTGAACGGCCCAAAGGCCTGATGTTCATCTACTATTAAAATTATCACTCATAATGTGATGACTCAGTCGAGTCTCTCTTATGGGTGATCAGGATGACTGATCAAAATTGGATCTGATCATTTGTGGTTTGATTCCTAAGTATGATCATGTTAATGGTTGGACCTAACCAGACCTCTCAATAGAGGCCAAAGCCTACTGTTAGGACTCTAAGATAAAATTAATTACTAAAAATTATTTATTGAAATAATTGGTTAAGAATCTACACATAGATATATATGGGTGAGCCGGCCAAAGTCGAACTCATGTGCAACTGTGTGGATTCTAGTACCCACTAAGAAATTAAGGTAATTCTTCAAATTGGAGGTAGAGTCTATCCATTCGTTTAAAATAGTGAGAGAACCTTTAGACTAAAATCTATATCTTTAGGCTTAATTGATTCATATACTAACTAGGTTTTGAATTTATTTTATAGTTATGGCCATCAATTTGTCGCTCCGATCACTATTAGACAGTGATAAATTGAGAGGACCCAATTTTGATAGCTAGTATTGGAAATTGAAGATAGTCCTAGAGCACGAGCGGATCTTGTACGTGCTGACAAATCTGGCACTTGAGGAGCCAGCTCCTAACACTCGTGGTGTGGTTCGAGATACTTACTTGAAGTGGCTCAACGACCACACCACGATACGTTGTATTATGCAAGTGACTATGAACAATGAGTTCGATTGTAAATTCGAAGAAGCTCAATCAGAAAAAATACTCAAAGTATTGAATGATTCTTTTGGCACTCCTGACGATGTTGAGTGGCACAAGATCAATTATATCATTTTCAATGCCAGGATGAAGGAGGGGGCATTGGTAACCGATCATATATTGTACATGATCAAATAAATCAAGCACCTCAGTAAGCTCGACTTTTCTTTGCACGAGCAGCTTGGGAAAGATGCGATTCTAAAATCTCTATCGAAGTCCTACTTATCGTTTCTCAGTCATTATCGAATGATGAAGCTTGTAGTAAACTATCACGGTCTGTTGGGGTTGCTACAGACTTATGAGAAAAATCATCAACTCTACAAAAAGATGGTGAATGTAGTGGGAGCATCTTCTTCAAATGGGCATCATCCCTTTAAGAAAGGAAAGAAGAAGAAGAAAAATAAGGTGCCAAGTGTCGGGGGTCAGATCGTGAAGTCCAAGTCCGACCAGAGTCAGACGAAGTGCTTCTAGTGTAGGAATCAGAGTCATTGGAGGAGGAACTATCCTTAATATATTGCTTCTCTTGATCCGAACATGTCTAAGAAAAAGAAGCAATGGTTGCTAAGCAAGATAATTATATGATAACTCCTTGCAACTTCTCAATTTGTGATACAATGATCTGGGTATTAGATACTGATAGTCCTATTAATATTTATAATTCATTACAGGGACTTCAGATTAGTAAGAGATTTGAAGATGGTGATAGATTCCTAAATATTGGAGATGGAAGATCTGTTTCAGTTCTAGCATTAGGAATCATCAAACTTGTATTCAATTCTCATATCATTATTC
The DNA here is from genome assembly GCF_000442705.2 of Elaeis guineensis. NCBI lineage: Eukaryota > Viridiplantae > Streptophyta > Magnoliopsida > Arecales > Arecaceae > Elaeis > Elaeis guineensis. The sequence continues at coordinate 95,078,627 of NC_025996.2, forward strand.
TTAGTGATTGTCATTATTGTCCTAGTTTCTTATTGAATGTAATTTCTTTAGGCCTTCTGGCCAAAAAAAATTATGAAATTTTAATAAAAAAAAATTTGTGATATCATTTTGAATGGTGTTATTGTAATGCATGGATAATTAAAAAATAAAATTTATATTGTATCGCGGTCTAGTGTAATGTACACATCGAGAAAACACCCTAAGATAGATGATTTCTCTAATAGCTATCTTTGGCACTGTAGGCTAGGTCATATTAACAAGAATAGGATGAATAGGTTAATCTGAGAGAAAATCCTTATGGACAATGATTGTGAATCATTGCCAACCTGTGAATCTTATTTACTTGAAAAGATGACCAATCATCTTTTATTGAAAAAGATGAATAAGCCAGTGATGTTCTAGGTCTCGTACATACTAATGTATATGGACTGATGAGCACAAGTGCGAAAGGAGAGCATCAAACTTCATTACATTCACAGATAACCTATTGAGGTATGGGTATGTCTACTTAATGAAGAACAAGTCAGAATCATTTGAAATATTCAAATGATTCTATAGTGAGATAGAGAAACAAACTGGAAAAAGCATCAAAACTCTTCGATCTGATCGAGGAGGTGAATATCTTTTCGATGAATTTCTAACACATCTAGAAGAGAATAGAATTCTCTGACAATGGACTCTGCCTGAAATGCCACAACATAATGGCATCTCAGATAGGAGGAATCGAACCTTGTTGGACATAGTTCACTCCATGATGGGGTTTTTGAATCTGCCTATCATATTTTGGAGATATGCACTCGAGTCGGCTTGCTATGTACTTAGTAGGATTTTAACTTAGTCTACAAATAAAATACCATATGAGATATAGACTGGGTATAAACTAGTACTCTCACATCTTAGGATTTGGAGGTATCCGACTTATGTTAGACATTTAAAAACAGACAAACTAGGACCTAGGTCTGACAAGTGTATCTTCATAAGATATCTTAAAAAAATAAAGGGGTATTACTTCTATCTTGCTCATGAACAAAAAATATTCATAAGCAATAAAGCATAATTTTTAGAAAAAAAATTCCTTAGTGAAGGAATTAGTGCTTCTAAAATCGAGCTTGATAAAGTTCGACGATTAGAAGGACCGACACAATCTAGTGAACCTACAGAATCTGATTTGATTGAGTCAAATCTAGAACCTGTTAATGATGCACCATTAAGGAGATCTAATAGAATATCACACCTATCGGATAGATACTTTAGTTTTTTAGTCTGAGATGGGGATCCTGTTGAACTTGATGAAAACAACAAAGATCCGATCTCTTACGTAGATGCGATGTAGAGGTCTGACTCCGATAAGTGGCTAGAACCCATAAAATCTGAAATAGAGTCCATGAAGGTCAATGATGTATGGACATTAGTTGACCCACTTGAAGAGGTAAAATCCATAGGGTGTAAGTAGATCTTAAGAGGAAAAGAGACACAGACAGCAAAGTGGAGACCTATAAAGCCCATCTGATTGCCAAAGGACATCGTCAACATTATGGTATTGACTATGACAAGATATTCTCTCCTGTGGTAATGCTGAAATCCATTCGGATCATGCTTACAATAGCTACACATTTAGACTATGAAATCTGGAAAATGGATGTGAAAACAGCTTTCCTCAATGGTGAGTTGGAAGAAGAGGTGTATATGATACAACCTGAAGATTTCACATCTACAGATGAGTCTAAGCTATGTAAGCTTTAGAAATCTATTTATGGATTGAAGCAAGTAAGAGTTTAAATATGTATTTTAATAAAATGATCAGCATGTATGGCTTCATTAGGAACAGAGAAGAATCCTGCATATACAAATGGGTTAATAATTTTGTGATAGTATTTTTTGTTTTGTATATAGATGATATTTTTTAATCGAAAATGATGTTCTTGCATTACAAGGAATAAAAGTCTGGTTGTCATCATAATTCTCCATGAAGGACTTAGGAGAAGTATCCTATATTCTTAAGATAAAGATCTATAGAGATAGATCTAAAAGAATGCTTGGATTGTCTCAGTCCACGTAGATCATTACCGTGCTGAAATAGTTCAGTATAAAAAATTTCTAGAAAGGCTATCTCCTGATAGGCTATGGAATTACTCTCTCAAAGAGGGTTGTCCGACAACTCCTTAAGAAAGGGAGCGTATGAGTAGGATTTCATATACATTAGCAGTGGATTCCATAATATATACTATGATATGTAAAAGATCAAACATGGCATACTCACTAGGAGTAGTGAGCAGATACAAGTTTGATCCAGGGGAGAATCAATGGAAGGTTGTAAAAATTATCCTTAAGTATTTGAAAAATACTAAGGACTAGTGACTTGTTTATGGTGAAACCGATTTAAAACTTATGGAGTTTATAGACTCCAATTTTCAATCGAATCATGATGACAACAAGATGTCAGGTTACATCTATACCCCGAATGGTGGAGCAATCTACTGAAAAAATTTTAAGCAGCACATTGTGGCCAACTCTACTTGTGAGGCAAAATACATCATGGCATCCGATGCTGTGAAAGAAGCTGTGAGGTTATGGAAGTTCATTGGCGAGTTTGGAGTGGCATCCTCCCTCGATGGCCCTATTTTATTATACTGCGATAGCACTAACGCCATTGCTCAAGCGAAGAAATCCAAGTCACATCAGTGCACAAAATATATTCTGTGCTGCTACCACATAATCCAGGAGATCATAGATTGAGGTGACGTTGAGCTTCAGAAGATCAAAGGAAAGGAGAATCTGATAGACCCATTTACTAAAATCCTCAGTATCAAGGAGTTCGAAGATCATAAACAGAAGATGGGTATACGATACTGTACTGATTGGCTTTAAGACAAGTGAGAGTTATTGGAAATTATATCCCAAAACCAATCGTCAGCTTGTTGACGGTTGTGTTAATTAATGTAAATGTATATGAATTGATAAATTAATAAAATTATTATTTAACTTTTTCATCATAAAATAGTGTACATCTTCTTAATGTACTCCAATTGTTGTGATAAAGTTCTTAGAACTATCCTAATCAATATAGAAGGATATATCGTTTAGTCCTTAAATTTAGTTTACGACTAAATGATACATTATTACTAAGATGATAGCATTTATCGAACATAGATCATTGTATGTCATATGCATTAGTTGTCCTTGTAACCAAGTGGAGTGGAGACACTGGTATGACATACAAGTGAGATGTAGGAGTACATCTCATCGAACGTGACCAACTGTTGGGTACTCTACTGTCAAGAGTAGCTCGCGAAGGACATGGGTATAAGTATCTCTCCGACCTGAGATCACCACAGTCACTTGCAAGCAACTCACTATGCTTTAGTGCTGAACTGTCTGAATTTTTAATTCAATGATAAAAAATTTTTGGATACAGTCAAGTACTTGTGAAGTCGATGTGTGACTCAAGATGGAATTCATCCCTCAGAATAAGTAGGAATTAATGCATCAGTGTGTTTCAATTTAGTAAAATCTTGATCAGGATAATCTATGTGATGAATTTGAAAGGTTGAAATATAATATAGTTAACATATCTGGGATTGACAGTAAAACTCTAGGTCACTTTAAGCATTAGGGTCAAAGAGATAAATTATACGGTAACCATATGCCAATAGGTTCATGAATGATGCTTTACAATCTTTCTACCTATCTGGATGTCGGATCTCATTGCTAAATGGTTACATCGATTGGTTTAAAAAGTCATTCCTGTGCTACCAACTTAGGTTCGAACCTATGGGTCTCACACTCGAAAGAAGTTTTCAACTGATCATGTGGCTGATCAACGATTGAGAATCGTTCTAGGGTTTAATCATCAATTCGATTGATGATTAATCTTATGCAAAAGTTATAATAAATTAATTTACTAATTATTAATAAATTATAAGAGAATTGATTAGCAATTAGATTGCTAATTACTCAATTTGATTGAGTATTGAAGTTTGGATTAAATCTAATTGAATAGGATTCAATTTGGTTTGACCCGATTAGGTTATAAGATGACCTAATCGCTAAGGATGTTCGATTTCTGAATTGAGCTCGATTAATTTTTAATTTAATTAAAATTTAATTGAGAATATTTATCAACTAATTAGATTAAATAATATAATTGAGTCTACCCTAATTTGGTTGGGTCAAAATTTTAATTAGAAATGAATACAAATTCAAATTTGAATGGAACAAGAACACCCCATGCGCCACCTTTCACTGCGCCCTACTTTTCTCCATGTGTGAGTATAGTTTTCATGAGTAATTTTTTGTACCCAAAAGGTGTATGATGCCTTCTTCTAATCCTCTTTGGATCAAGATTTTTTTGGTTCAAGTTTGACTTCGAATTGGTTTGAAATCAAGCTTAAATCAAGAGTCCAAGTTTTATGGGACTCTACCTAGCCGCCAACCAACCTTCTTTCTCACATTCAAATACATTTTTGTGTGATGTTTTTTGCACAAATCTAAGTTATGTCACCCTCCTTTTTGAGTCCCATAAGTGTCAATTAAATTTAATTTAAAATAAAATTTAAATTTGATTTAAATCCATGATAAGATCAAAGGCTACTTTGAAGCTAAACCCAATTATCCAAACTCTATATGGGACGCCACCTTTAAGAAGGGCTGACTTTTGTGTGCCAAACCACTTCAGATTTGGCATGAGAAATCCTCAGAGAGTGTGTGAGAAATATGAGAAAGAGGGGTAGGCATCCGTGCATGAGAAAAAGAGGGAGAAGATCCTCTTTGGAGCGTAAGATCTAGGGCAGGGTTCTAGGGTTTCCTAATTTCTATTTTGTGAGAGAGAAAATAAAAGGAGTTTTGTTTTTCTTCTTCCACACCATCTCCTCTTTGAAAAGCTCTTTCTTCTGATCTAGATGTGTCCATTTGATCTGAAGAAAGGAGTCTTCATCAGCCATCCAGAGCCTTCATCACGAGCTATCACTCTCGGGAAGGACGATTTGTTCGGTGCTTCGAGTGGATCACCTATAGAGGTCGAACATGCTGTGCAGCTATTCGACATCAAAAAGGACCTCCTACCATGTGTATCAGTAGTGGTAATCATCAACCCATGATCAGGTAATGGACTCTGAACTCATCGAATCAGATCTAAGTATTAGATCTGATTCAGGGCATCGATATGATCGATGTAGTGTTTTCTTTCAGATCAGATTTTTTTTATGCAATATTTTTATATCATAGATCCTTAGAAAGATAGTTTAAATCTGATCTAAAGTATATGTAGGAGATTAAATAGTTTAATCTACTGCTTTCATTATAAAAATTTTGAAAATATACAAGCTTGAACTGCTTGTTTCCCAACATAAGCCACGCAACATCGGGTTCATGGGTGGCACACGGGAACAACATCATTCGACTTTTGTCATAGTGTATGAGGCATTTTGTGCTGACGGATGGTTGGGATTGGATTTTGCACAGGATCGGATGGCCTAAATTACTCTGTCCCATATCAAGTGATGGTGGCCCACTCCATCTGTGTGATCCGATGGCCCAAATTGGTTTGAAGTGAGATCGGATGGCTCGTGTTTGTTGCCAGCTGAGAACTAAACAAACAAGGCTTTATTTTTGTACTATCTAACAGATGGAATTCGATCTGATGCAAGATCGGATGGCTGACAGTGATGCCAACTTTGATAAGGCCTGATGCAATGATTCTTGGTGAGATCTGGAGTGCCCAAACACGATCTGATAGCCAAAACGCAGAGACATGCATTGTGTTGGAACCAGATCTAGGGTTTCAGGGTTAGATCTTGAAACTTTTTCAAGATCAGAAGTGGAAGACTAAAATAAATTAAAATTTATCTTGTAAAATCAAAAAATCTCTGATCTAATATCCTATAACATGATTATTACATGATATTAAATTAAAAATTAAAATATAAAGAGCAAGAACTACATGTTGATCATATCAACATGTTTCTATACTACATCTAATGTATGTAAAATATAATACATCAGATCTATTACCTTGCAAGTTAGACATTCTAACTTTGCTGATCCAGGCTTGAGGATGATGTTGTGAGCCGCACATGCATCCGGTCTCTAGGAGTCATCCACACGAGCCCACGAATCACGATCAGAAGTCCTAGTCTAAGAAATCAGCACAGTATGCTAGTACTATACTGATCCTTCTTCGATGGTCGATCTGATGCCTCCTTCTTCTTGATTTAGACTCTTCCAAAGATGAGAAGTAGAAGGAGTTTTAGATGAGACACTCTCAGAAAACTTATAGATGGAGGAAGGGAAGAGATGAACCCAGCAACTCTAGAAGAAGACCCTCTTCTTCTTCTCTTTGCTCTAACCCAGACACCTAGTTTCGTGTCTATTAGATCTCCACACTCCAAGACTCTTTCTCCATAATTTTTAGATGTCCCAAAGGACTCTCAATGCTCTATGTTTCACAAATTTTTTTTATGAAGAAATTTGTTTCAAATAGAGAGATATGATAGAGTCCTTCTCTAGGTCAAATACCTAGTCAAGGATTATCCAAACATGGCAAGACAAGGGGCGCCCAACTCTTGGGTGCCCCCTCTTTCTTTTTGTATATGGACCATCAGAAAAGGGCATATATTATGTGCCATAAAAGCCACAAAAATCTCAAAAAAAATATGAATAAAATCAGTGCCATAAGGAAAGAGTTTTGGTTTCCTAAAATTCTATTTCATAGAATTTGAAATCCAAACTAATTCCTACTTTGACTTGATCCACAATCACTTTTCATGTAAGAGAGAAAAGTTTTGGGCATGTGTGAAGACCTGAGAGAGAAGTTTTATCATAAAAAATAAGAGAGAGTGGGTGTGGGATAAGAGAGAGTGGGTGTGGGGGCTAAATTGATGCAAGGTAGAATCCTAGTCTTACTAGGATTCAATCTGTTGGGTATAAAATACCCCCCAGCCGAAGTTCGTGATGGGAGTGACCCTCCGGGGATCCAACTGACTTTCGACCTCTGGCAACGTCTCTTCAAACCTCCCAGATGGCTGAGCCTCCACCACACTCCCAAGTTTTGTCGACGAGCAGGACTCCGCCAGCACCGACCGGATTCTTCGCAACGTCCGGACTCCTACGGGAGCCAGATCTCATCTCTGACTCCAGCTGCAGGCAGGCTTCGTCTGGACTCCTATGGGAGCTGGGCTTCGTCCCCAACCTCAACTGCTGGAAGGCTTCACCCGGACTCCTACGGGAGCCGAGCTCCTCCCGCGACCTCACTTACAGGTAAACTCCATCCGGACTCCTACGGGAGCCGGACTTCATCCCTGACCTTGATTGCAGGTGGACTTCGATCGGACTCCTATGGGAGCCAGATCTCGTCTCCGACTCCAGCTACAGGCAGGCTTCGTCCGGACTCCTACGGGAGTCAGACTTCGTCCCCAACCTTAAATGCTGGAAGGCTCCACCCGGGCTCCTACGGGAGTCGGGCCCCGCCCACGACTTCATCTGCAGGCTCCGCCCGGGCTCCTACGGGAGCCGGGCCCTACCCATGACTTCACCTACAGGCTCTGCCCGGACTCCTATGGGAGCCAGACTCCGCCGATGACTCCTGCTATAGGTAAACTTCGTCCGGACTCCTACGGGAGCCGGACTTCGTCCCTAATTCTAATTGCAGGTAAACTTCATCCGGACTCCTACGGGATCTAGACCTCGCCCCCGACTTCATCTGCAGACTCCGTTCGGACTCCTACGGGAGCCGGACCTCACCCACGACTTCACCTGCAGGCTCCGCCCAGACTCCTACGGGAGCCGGACTCCGCCGACGACTCCTGCTGTAGGTAAACTTCGTCCGGACTCCTACGGGAGCCAGACCTCATCCCCAACTCCAATTGCAGGTAGACTTCGACCAAACTCCTGTGGGAGCCAGACTTCACTCGTCTCTAGCCTCAGCTGCGGGAAAACTCCATCCGAGCTCCAGTGGGAGCCGGACTTCATCCCTGACTTCAACTGAAAGAAGACTCCGTCCGGGTTCCTGCGAGGGCCGGACTCCAAGCTCCTCTCAGATGGGTAGCTAGCCACCTCTCTCCATCAGACACCCCAGCCGAACTCCGACCGAAAGGCCTGGACCCCCTGGCAAGCCACAGCAACAGCCACAACTCCGTTCCACCTCCTGTGACGGATTCCGCATGGTTCCATCACCCCCTGGCAGGCCGCAACAACGGCCATGACTCTTTTCCACCTCCTGCGATGGATTCCATGCACCCCCATCACTCCCTAGCAGGCCGTAATAATGGCCATGATCCTGCTCCACTTCCTGTGATGGGTACCACGCGATTCTTCCATTCTCTGGCAAGTCGCGACAACGGATGCCACTCCGCTCCCCGTGGCGGACTCCACGTGGCACGCCCCAGTGATAGCCACAGGTCCACTCCACTACTCTCCGCAACAAACTTCCTCTGACTCTGGGCGGCCCACTGCCAGACGGTTACAGGCATCGCTATTAGTTTGTTGCCCCCTTCGCCTATAAAAGGGGGAACCCCAGATACGTTATTCTCTAAGCTCTAATTTCTATCCCAAAACTCTGCTAAAATTTCCGTTCGAGCACTCCATTCTTGTTGAGGCAGAGAACTGACTTGAGCATCAGAGGGTCTTGCCGGAGCAACCCCACCTCTGGTTTAGACTTCTTTTGCTGGTCCCGACGGCGACCGTGACTCCAGCTTCTCCGGCGCAAGCGGATTTTTGCACCAACAGGATTGGCGCTAAAGGAAGGGTTGAACCTTCACAGTACCCTTGTTCTTAAAGGAGCGCTCAACGGGATTGCCCTCGGGCATCTTTTCCGGTGCCCTCCCCTCCTTCCTCCACTTGGTCTGTGCCCGATGCCTCCCTGTAAGGCGTCCACATGGCAACCCACGACCTCCACGGTCGGATCTCATGCTCCAGCCTCGCCCCCAGTTTTCCAGGCCCCGCATCCTCCGGCAACGGTGGTCGGCATAGAGCAGTCGGACAATCAGCCTCCAACGGATTTCGTCAACACCATCTCGGGAGGATCTTGGCAAGAAGCAACCAACGTACTAGCCATACCCCCCAAGCGACAAAAGATTGAGGAGCCCATAACCTTTACTGAAGAAGATGCTCAGGGAGTCCAATTCTCTCATAACGATGCGGTTGTAGTTTCCTTGAATATAGCAAATTACGACGTCCACCGCATTCTCGTCGACAATAGAAGTTCGGCCGACATTTTGTTCTACGACGCCTACTCAAGAATGTCCATCCTTGACGGCCATTTGAGGCCAATTAGCTCCCCTCTAGTAGGGTTTACCAGCAACGCTGTTCTGATGGAGGGAATGATAACTTTGACTGTGGCCGCAGGTCGATATCCAAGGCAATCCAGGGCTCTGGTGAATTTTTTGGTGGTGAAGGCACCGTCAGCCTACAACGCAATCCTCGGCCGACCTGGCCTCAATGCTCTCTGAGCCATCGTGTCAACCCACCATTTGAAGTTGAAATTCCTCACTAACCAGGGGATCGGAGAGGTCCGAGGAGACCAAGCCCTGGCCAGACACTGTACAACATAGCCTTGCAAAGAAGCGACCAATTCGACCCTTGTCCAGTTGATGGGCTGGATGCTCGCGACGACCTCGCTGAAGAGAGGGGAGGCCCAATCGAAGATCTGGTACCCATCCCTTTGAATGATGGAAATGCTGAGCATGTGGTGATGATCGGCTCCAATCTGGGGAAGAGGTGCGGATGCGTCTCATCGATTTTCTATGAAAGAATGCGGACGTCTTCGCTTGGGTTCTGGCGGACATGCCGGGGATCGACACGAAAGTCATGGAGCACCGACTAGCCGTCGATCCAAAGCACCGACCGACGAAAGAAAAAATCCGAGGTTATGCACCAGAGAGCAAAAGGCGATAGCCGAGAAAGTGGACAAACTCCTGAAAGTCGAATTCATTAGAGAAGTCAATTATCCTGATTGGATTTTTAATGTTGTCCTGGTCAAAAAGGCAAACGGCAAGTGGAGGATGTGCATAGACTTCAAAAAGCTGAATAAGGCCTGCCCAAAGGATAGCTACCCCCTTCCCAGAATCGATCAACTGGTGGACACGACCTCGGGCCATGAGCTCCTCACCTTCATGGACGCATTCTTCGGCTATAATCAAATCACGATGGCACCAGAAGATGAAGAAAAGACTGCTTTCATTACTAACCATGGCCTTTACTGTTATAGGGTCATGCCTTTCAGTCTCAAAAATGCAGGCGCAACCTATCAGTGGTTGGTGAACAAAATCTTCAAGGAGCAGATCGGCCGCAACATGGAGGTCTACATGGACGACATGCTCGTAAAAAGCAAATCTTTCATGGACCACGTTGCCGACCTCGAGAAGACCTTCGACGCTCTCCAAAAATATAAAATGAAGCTGAACCCGACTAAATACGCTTTCGGAGTGACCTCGGGAAAGTTTCTGGGCTTCATGGTGTCGGGGCGGGATTGAGGCCAATCCAGAAAAAATTCGTGCCATCCAGGAGATGGCCGCCCCAAAGTCGATAAAAGAGGTTCAGCGCCTTACAGGGAGGGTAGCAGCCCTGAATCACTTCGTCGTGAGGTCGGCCGAATGGTGCCTACCCTTCTTTCAAACCCTCAAGCAGCCAAAGAACTTCTGTTGGACCCCTGAGTGCCAACAGGCATTCGAAGAACTAAGGAGCTACCTCGGCTCACCCCCGCTGTTGGCAAAGCCAGAGCCTGGGGAGGAACTGTTTTTATACCTGACGGTCTCTCCATGGATCTCGCGGCAGTCCTTGTCAAAGAAGAAGCGAAAGTCCAACGGCCGATCTACTACGTCAGTCGCACGTTGAGAGACGCCGAGACCAGGTATACCAAATTGGAAAAACTGACTTATGCCCTATTGATTGCAGCCCGGAGGCTCCGACCCTACTTTCAAGGGCACACCGTAACGCTGCTCACCGACCAATCGATCAAGGTGATTCTGCACCGGGCGGATGCCTCCGGGAGGATGGCAAAATGGGCGATCGAGCTCACAGAATTCGACATCAACTATCGACCCAGGCCAGCAGTGAAGGCCCAGATATTGGCAGATTTCATAGTGGAGTGTACTATCCTAGAGGAGGCCGAACCTGAACAAGATGAAGTTGACGGCCTGGAGTCCTGACCGAACTCCCCCAAAGAAGAAGCAGATCCCTCTGGTTGCTTTTGGGCCCTCTACATGGATGGGTCTTCCAACATGTCAGGCGCAGGCGTGGGCCTGATCTTGATCAGTCTAGAGGGAGTCATCGCGGAGCACGTTCTGCGCTTTGAGTTCTCCACAACAAACAATGGAGCAGAATATGAAGCTCTGATCGCAGGACTGAGGATCACCAAAGAGCTAGGGATAGATCGACTCTAGGTCCACAGCGACTCTCAATTAGTAGTTGGACAAGTTAACGAAAACTATGAAGTACGGGAGGATAGCATGGCTAATTACCTTGAAAAGGTAAAGGAGCTCGTCCCCGCCTTCAGCAGCTTCAACATCAAATGGATTTCGAGGTTGGAAAATACCAGGGCCGACCTTCTCTCCAAGTTGGCAATGCTGGCTCTAGCCGAATTGCCCAAGGGCGTTCTCTTTGAAGTTCTAAAATGCCCGAGTACGGAAGAATCATGGCTCATGATAGAAATTGACCACGAGCCTAGCTGGATCGATCCACTGACAACCTATCTCAAAGACGGGGTTCTCCCCCAGGATGCAAAAGAGGCTCGAAAGCTCAGAAATCAAGCCTCCCGATACATCCTTTATGAGGGCAAGTTGTACAAGAGATCATATTCTTTGCCCCTTTTAAAATATCTCCGGCCTTCGAAGCTGACTACGCCCTGTGGGAGGTGCATGAAAGAATCTGCGGAAGCCATCTAGGGCTAGATCTTTATCCCACAAGTTGCTCCGCCAAGGATATTACTGGCGACGATGCATCATGACTCGATTGAATACGTCAGAAAGTGTGACCGATGTCAGAGATATGCCATCATCCAGAGACAGCCCGCCACCGAGCTTACACCCTTGAGTGCCCCATGGCCTTTTGCGCAATGGGGGATGGACATCCTTGGACCCTTTCCCATGGCGTCGGGGCAGAGGAAGTTCCTCCTGGAACGATTGACTACTTCACCAAGTGGGTCGAAGCCGAACCACTGGCAAAAATCACAGAAGCTAAAGCGCAAGATTTCGTCTGGAAGTCAATCATTTGCAGGTTCGGTCTGCCAAGGACCCTAATCACTGATAACGGGTGGCAGTTGCGGGAGCAAGATTCGTCGAATTCTGTGAAGATTTAAACATCTCCCACAACTTCACATCAGTAGCCCATCCTCAGGCGAACGGCGAAGCTGAAGTGACCAACAGAACCCTTCTGCAGGGGATCAAGACAAGGCTTGAAAAAGCGAAGGAAACTTGGGCAGACAACTTTATCATGTGTTGTGGGCATATCGAACTAACTAAAGACTGCCCACAGGGGAGACCCCCTTTGCTTTAGCCTTCGGAATGGAGGTCGTCATCCTAATTGAGCTTAAACTCCCGTCGGCACGAGTCATGGCATTCAACGAACATCAAAATTCATAAGGTCTTAAAGCCAACCTTGACTTGCTGGAAGAAAAGCGAGAGGTAGCTCAAGTTCGGATGGCAGCCTACAGACAAAAGTTGCCCGCTATTATAATTTTTGGGTCAAGAATAAAGCCTTTAGAGCAGGAGATCTAGTGCTTCGATGAGCCGCTGTCTCGCAACCTCAAGATCGAGGGAAGCTCGCCCCAAACTGGGAAGGCCCGTATGAGGTCAAAGAAGTAGTCTGGCCCGAAACTTATTATCTCAAGGAGCTCGGAGGAGCAGACCTCCTGTGACCATGGAGCTCGAAAAACTTACGAATGTATTACTGATAACTCTATCTTAAATAAAAGTTGCATATCTACATATCTCCCCTCTTGGCGCTAGCTTACATCGATAGGGCAGTCAAAACAAACTGTGTCGGAAGCAGGAGGGGAACTTCATCTCGACAAAGTCGAAGGCCCGTTCTCTTTAGACCGGATGGGGGGAGAGGCCTTGCAATGCCCATATGCACCCCCACAGCCCTGTTAGGGACAGGAGGAGAACCTCGCCCTAACTTGAGCAAAGTCAAAGGCCCGGTTCTCTTTAACCGGATGGGGGGAGAGGCCTTGCAACGCCCATATGTGCCCCCACAGCCCTGTTAGGGACAGGAGGAGAACCTCGCCCTAACTTGAGCATAGTCGAAGGCCTGGTTCTCTTTAGACCGGACGGAGGGAGAGGCCCTACAACGCCCCTATGCGCCCCCACAGCCCTGTTAGGGATAGGGGGAGAACCTCGCCCTAACTTGAGCATAGTCGAAGGCCCGATTCTCTTTAGACCGGATGGGGGGAAGGGGCCCAGCAACGCCCATATGTGCCCCTATAGCCGCGTTAGAGACAAGAGGCGAACCTCATCCTAACTAGAGCTGAAACCTGTTACGACAGAAATAGGGAAAGAACCTTACCCCGACATCAATTAAGGTCTGGTCATTCAAGACCAGATGAGAAAAAGGGGGACCTTCTCCAGCGGCCCCTTCACAATAAAACTTCATCCGGACTCCTACGGGAGCCGGACTTCACCCTCGACTTTGATCGAAGGAAGACTCCATCTCCAACTTCAGCTGCAGACAGGCTTCATCTGGACTCCTATGGGAGCCGGACTCTGTCTTCTACTTCGACTGCAGACGAGCTTCGTCCGGACTCCTACGGGAGCCGGACTCCATCTTCTACTTCGACTGCAGACAGGCTTCGTCTGGACTCCTACGGGAGTCGGACTCTGTCTTCTACTTCGACTGTAGACAAGCTTCGTCTGGACTCCTACGGGAGCCGGGCTCTATTTTCTACTTCGACTGTAGACAAGCTTCGTTCAGACTCCTACGGGAGCCGGACTCCGACTTCTACTTTGACTGCAGACGAGCTTCGTCCAGACTCCTACGGGAGCCGGACTCCGTCTTCTACTTCGACTGCGGACAAACTTCGCCTGGACTCCTGCGGGAGCCAGCCTTCGCCCTCAGCTTTGATCGAAAGAAAACCCCCTCCGGACTCTTACGGGAGCCGGAACCTCGTCCCCAACTTCGACCGCTGGTAAGTTCCGTCCGGGAGCCAGATTTTGCCTCTGACTTCAATTGCAGGTAAACTCCGTCTGGACTCCCACGGGAGCCAGACTTCGCCCCGACTTCGCTTATGGGAGCCGGACTCCCGTAGCCCCACCAAGAGCGGAGGAAAAATTCCAATCAAAAAAGAAAAAGGGAGGAGGGGCTAAAAAGGAAGGTGATGGACCACGTCAGTGACGAATTGAAAACAAACAGCGTCGAAGACGCAGAGAACCCCATCTCAGCAAGGATTAGGGTTCTTATCAAGGACCCCAGCTCTCAAGGAAGCTCTCAACACAAGCCCGAGATGAGACTTCCTTGGGGTGATGAAAGATCAGACCTCCGAACCCGAGCCCTGATGGGGGGCACCAAACCTGAGCGGCCCCAGACAAATCTGCATCATAGACGAAAAGGATGGATCGATACGATGGCAATCGGGTACCTCCGAACAATGTGAAGGTCGAAAAGAAGCTCGACAAGCGATAATTCAACACGTGAGTATAAGAGGTAGCAAAAATTTCCCTTCTCATATTATTCATCCAATATGCATTACAGAGCCATTGGTTGAAGGAGAAGGACAACTGAAAGGCAAACCGATGTGACAACTATCGGCAACCTATGGACAACATCAAAAAAAAAAAAAAAAAAGGGGGAGAGAAAGAAGAAGAGAAGTAAAGAGAAGGGAATACAACAACAACAATGGTAAAGAAAGGAAGTTCGACAGACAACAATTCGATGCAAAGCGCAAACGAAGTAACAAAATCTCTTTCTCATTTCTCGATCAACAAGATGTACGTTACAAGACCCGGAGGGCCGAAAAAAGAAAACATTATTACAAGACTCGAAAGGGATACATCGGAGGCCACTTCAAGCTGTAACTTCTCTTCCCGGTTCCATCCTTCCCAGCAGTATTTTCCAGTACGTGTGACAAGCCTCTCAGCTCTCGCCCCCCGCCTCGTTCCGCTCCACCTCGAAATCCCAACCCTAGAGGGAAAAGGATGGGATAGATTCCAGGGGGCAGCAAGGGCAACGGCAGCGGTGACGACAACCTGTTTCAAGAAGAACCGGAATTGCCCCGGAGGCAGCGGTGGCACTGCAGACATGCGCCACCGCCATGTGCTCCATGACAACCATCGTCCTGGGCATTTCGATAAGGTCGGCATGCGCTACTTCCACCATCCCCGCAACAAGTTCTGCTACCCCACCGTCGGCGCCGACCGCTTCTGGTCCCTCAGCCCCGACAGCATCAAGGATCCTGCCATGGCTTGTGACGAAAGCTCTGCCCCCTTTGACCGGTGTCGCCCCATTCGGCTACTCCAAAGTTCTCGGGCGGAACGTCTTCACCGATTATCCCCATTATTAAACCCCTATTGTTGAAGGAATTCTCCCTTGAGCCCTAGTTAAGGCGGCGGGAACCCTCTACAGCAGTTTGATAACCGGAGAACTCGCAGACTGCTGTTCTCCTCCTTGCACTCTTCTTAGTTTGTGACATCATCTTGGGATTGGCCTCCGGGGCGGAGGCCCCAGCGGGGGAACCCCTTGGAGAGACTCGGGGGATCGGAAGCGGCGGAAAGCCGGCGGAGATGGCAAGGACCGACGCGAAAGATGCTCGGAGTCAGAAGGGGCACCGATGGAGTGGCTGAGCGGCTAAGCTCTCAGGCGAAAAAAGGATATCGTGAAGCCCCTGGAGGAAAGGTGGGGGTTTAAGTAAGCAACGGAGCCTGGCGCAGTTATGATGGCAGGTGTCCTTAGGCCAACCAATGCCCACCACATGTCCCGTGTGTCCCACACACCGCGACCTAGGGTTGACCGTTCGCAGACTTTCATGGCGCGACGCTTGGGATCATATCAGGTGAGAGTTTCGAAAAGACTCTTCGGGTCGCCCTAATTGGAAAAAGACTCCAGCACGCACGCATTTAATGCCAAAATATCTGGGGGCGATCGTACATGGGATTCAAGGGGATAACTTCAGCTGCGAAAATTTCTTTGTACTTCCTTCATTCAAAATTCGAACTCGAAAGTAGGGAGACTGGTGTTAGGTATAAAATACCCCGCAGTCAAAGTTCGTGATGGGAGTGACCCTCCGGGGATCCAACTGACTTTCGACCTCCGGCAACGTCTCTTCAAACCTCCCAGACGGCCGAGCCTCCACCACACTCCCAAGTTTTGTCGATGAGCAGGACCCCACCAGCGCCGACTGAATTCTTCGCGACGTCCGGACTCCTACGGGAGCCAGATCTCGTCTCCGACTCCAGCTGCAGGCAGGCTTCGTCTGGACTCCTACGGGAGCCGGACTTCATCCCCAACCTCAACTGCTGGAAGGCTTCACCCGGACTCCTACGGGAGCCGAGCTCCGCCCGCGACCTCACTTATAGGTAAACTCCATCCGGACTCCTACGGGAGCCGGACTTCGTCCCTGATCTTGATTGCAGGTGGACTTCGACCAGACTCCTACGGGAGCCAGATCTCGTCTCCGACTCCAGCTGCAGGCAGGCTTCGTCCGGACTTCTATGGGAGCTGGACTTCATCCCCAACCTCAACTACTGGAAGGCTCCGCCCGGGCTCCAATGGGAGTCGGGCCCCACCCATGACTTCATCTGCAGGCTCTGCCCGGGCTCCTACGGGAGCCGGGCCCCACCCACGACTTCACCTGCAGGCTCCGCCCGGACTCCTATGGGAGCCGGACTCCACCGATGACTCCTGCTATAGGTAAACTTCGTCCGAACTCCTACGGGAGCTGGACTTCGTCCCTAATTCTAATTGCAGGTAAACTTCGTCCGGACTCCTACGGGATTCGGACCTCGCCCCCGACTTTATCTACAGACTCCATCCAAACTCCTACGGGAGTCGGACCTCGCCCATGACTTCACCTGCAGGCTCCGCCCGGACTCCTACGGGAGTCGGACTCCGCCGACGACTCCTGCTGCAGGTAAACTTCATCCGGACTCCTACGGGAGCCGGACCTCATCCCCAACTCCAATAGCAGGTAGTCTTCGACCGAACTCCTGTGGGAGCCAGACTTCGCTCGTCTCCAGCCCCAGCTGCGGGAAAACTCCATCCGCGCTCCGGTGGGAGTCGGACTTCATCCCGACTTCAACTGAAAGAAGACTCCGTCCGGGTTCCTACGAGGGCCGGACTCCAAGCTCCCTCAGACGGGTAGCTAGCCACATCTCTCTGTCAGACACCCCTGTCGAACTCCGACCGATAGGCCTGGACCCCCTGGCAAGCCACAGCAACAGCCACGACTCCGCTCCACCTCCTGCGATGGATTCCACGCGATTCCATCACCCCCTGGCAGGCCACAGCAACGGCCACGACTCTGCTCCACCTCCTGCGATGGATTCCACACGGCCCCATCACTCCCTGGTAGGCCATAATAATGGCCACGATCCTGCTCCACTTCCTGTGATGGGTACCGCACGATTCTTTCATTCTCTGGCAAGTCGCGACAACGGACGCCGCTCCGCTCCCCGTAGCGGACTCCACGTGGCACGCCCTGGTGATAGCCACGAGTCCACTCCACTACTCTCCACAACAAACTTCCCCTGACTCTGGGTGGCCCACTGCCAGATGGTTACAGGCATCGCTATCAGTTTGTTGCACCCTCCGCCTATAAAAGGGGGAACCCAGATACGTTATTCTCTAAGCTCTAATTTCTATCCCAAAACTCTGCTAAAATTTTCGTTCGAGCACTCCATTCTTGTTGAGGTAGAGAACTGACTTGAGCGTCGGAGGATCTTGTCGGAGCAACCCCACCTCCGGTTTAGACTTCTTTTGCAGGTCCCGACGGTGACCGCGACTCCAGCTTCTCCAACGCAAGTGGATTTTTGCACCAACACAATCTATGTCTTGTTCCAATCTGGTTTCTCAAACTAAATCAAACAAAAACTAAATCAACCTAATTAAAATAGGTCTTAACTCAATTAAGAACTTAATTTAATCAGATTAAACTAGATTTAAATCTGATTTAATTTTCTAATCGAATTAGAAATTAGGTTGATCCAAGTCCTAATTGAACTAGGACTAGTTTTTTCTTGTACTTGGCTTATCCAATAAACCAACTGGACTTGATCCAATCAAGCCCAAACCAAATCTAATTAAATCATATTCAATTAGACTTAATCTCAACCTATTGGCTTAATCAAATTAAGTTAATTAGTAATTGAATTGCTAATCGATCCTCCTGCAACACTTGCACTAGGTTAAATGTCAATCATATTGATCGTTTAACCCTAGAATGATTCTTAATCATTGATCAACCATCCGATTAGATCGTGAACTCTAATGTGTGTGACCTCATAAGTCCAAACCTAAGCTGGTAACACAGAAATAAATTTTTGAACCAATTGAAGTGACCATCTAGCAATGATACCCAACAGTCGGATAGGTCGAATGTGGAGAACAAATCCTTAGAACCCATACAGATATAGTTTTCATATAATTCATCTCCTTGATCAAAATGCTCATAGGATACCTCAGAGTTCAACTGTCAACTCTGATCAGATTGTCCACATTGTATTTTAAAATATCAAATCCATCTGATAGATTATCCTGGCCAAGATTTTGCTAAATTAAAATACAGCGACTCATTCTTCTCCAACTCTTGGAGTGGTCAATCACATCTTGATCACACTCCGACTTCATAAGTACTTGACTATGCCCAGAAGTCTTCCTTCACTGAATTAAAAATTCAGTTAGTCCAGTACCAAAGCACAGTGAGTTGCTTGCAAGTCACTAAGGCAATCTCAAGTCTAAGGGACACTTATACCTATATCCCATCAGAGATATTCTCGACAGCAGAATGCTCTGGAGTTGGTCATGTTTAATAATGCTGTACCCTTATATCTCACCTGTATGCTATACCAATGTCTCCACACTCTTTGGTTAAGAGAACAACCAACCCATATGGCCTACAGCGACCTATGCTCGATAGAAGCTGTCGTCCTTATTAACAGCCTATCATTTGGTCGTGAACAATTTTAATGACTAATCGATAAATCCTCTCTTTATCGAACCTAAATTGTCCTAAGGACTTCATCACAATAACGGAGTTCATTAGAAGATGAAAACTTATGATGAAAAAATCAAAAATATATTTTATTTATTAACAAATCAATTACAATACAAAGTTGCTCAACCGTCAACAGCTTGACGATTGGCTTTTGGGATATATTTTCCATCAACTCCCACTTGTCCTAAAGCCACTCGACACAGTATCTAATATCCATTTTTGACTTGTGGCTGTCGAACTCCTTTATTGCCAGGGATTTGTGAAGGGGTCAGCTAGGTTCTCCTTTTCATCAATCTTCTGAAGGTCAATATCACCTCGATCCATGATCTCTCGGATCAGATGGAAGTGGCACAAAATGTGCTTCATCCACTGATGTGCTTTGGATTCCTTCACCTGAGCTATGGCACCAGTGCTGTCGCAGTAGAGTAGGATCAGACCATCGAGAGAGGATGCTACTCTGAGCTCGGTGATGAATTTTCTCGGCCACACAGCTTCCTTCACAGTATCCGATGCTGCGATGTATTCTGCCTCACAAATAGAGTCTGCCACAGTATGCTACTTGAAACTCTTCCAACAGATGGCTCCACCATTCAGAGTAAAGATATAACCCGATATGCTTATGCTATCATCATGGTTAGATTGAAACTGGAGTCTGTGAACCCCACAAGTTTCAGATCTGACTTGCCATAAACCAACCATTGATCCTTAGTATTTCTCAAATACTTAAGGATGGCTTTAACCACTTTCCAGTGGTTTTCTCTAGGATCAGATTGGTATCTACTCACTACTCCTAGTGAGTATGCCACATCTCACCCTGTACATGTCATGACATACATAATAGATCCCACGATCGAATCATATGGGACTCTACTCATACGCTCTCTCTCTTCAGGAGTTGTCAAACAATCCCTCTTAGAGAGAAAATTCCATGGCCTATCGGTAGATGGCCCTTCTTGGAATTCTCCATGCTAAACCTCTTCAGCACAGTATCTATGTATGTGGACTGGGATAACCCAAGCATCCTTTTAGATCTATCCCTATAGATCTTCATCCCTAGGATGTAAGATGCTTCACCCATGTCTTTCATGGAGAACTACGATGACAACCAAACTTTTATTCCCTGTAGTGCGGGGATGTCATTTTCGATTAAGAGAATGTCATCCACATACAAAATAAGGAATACCATAATTGGATCATTTGCCCATTTATAGATGCAGGGCACTTCTTTGTTCTTAATGAAGCCATACATTTTGATCACCTTATCAAAATGCATGTTCCAACTCCGAGAAGCTTGCTTCAATCCATAAATGGATCTCTAAAGCTTGTACACCTTGGACTCATCTGTGGATTTAAACCCCTCAGGTTGTATCATATACACCTCTTCGATCAACTCTCCATTCAGGAAAGTTGTCTTTACATCCATCTGCCAGATCTCATAATCCAGATGGGCAGCTATTGCAAGCATTATCCGAATGGATTTGAGCATTGCCACAGGGGAGAACATCTTGTCATAGTCAATACCATAATGTTGACGATACCCCTTGGCAACCAGACGGGCTTTATAGATCTCCACCTTTCTATCTGCGCCCCTCTTCCTTTTGAAGACCCATTTACACCCAATGAGTTTAACCCCTTCAAGTGGGTCAACCAATGTCCATATATCATTGATCTTCATGGACTCCATTTCGAATTGCATGGCTTCAAGCTATTTCTCAGAATCAGATCTCTGCATTGCATCTATTGGGTATAAAATACCTCCAGCCGAAGTTTGCAAAAGGCCGACCCTTCCAGGGCTTTTCCAGCTTGCAACCTTGTGTGGTGTCTTTCTAAACTCCCCCGACTGTCTGAGCTTCTATAATACCATCCGAACTTCTTCGATAATGAGCTCCTCCATTCATATACTGGGCTGCACCAAATGATTTTCGAGCTTCACTATCAGTCAGTTTTCTACAGTGATCGACCATTCTCCGAATCTCTTCCAGACTTCTTCCGGCCATGAATGATTTTTCTCCAAACTTCTTCCAGACTTTATCAATGTCTGAGCTTCTCCAACAGTAGGCCTTCTACAGTAACCAGACTCCATCCGAGTTTCTACGGCAGTCAACCGCCTTCTGAATTTCACCCGAGCTCCTACAAGAATCGGATCTCTACCCCAAACTTCTGTTGCAAGCAAACATCATCCGAGCTCCTACAAGAGTCAGACTCCATCCGAACTTCTACAGTGGATGGATCACAGACAAACTCCTACAATGGACAGGCTCCACCAGTCGGATCTCTACTTCGAACTTCTTCCAGACTTCGTCAATGATCGAGCTTCTCCAGCATCCGGACTTCTACAATAAGAAGTCTCCATCCGAGCTTCTACAATAAGCAAACTCCTTTCAGACTCCTACAAAAATCAAAATGCAACGAAATTGAATCCCGACTTCTCCAATGTTCGACCTTCCATAGTGTCCTCAAGACTCCTCCAGCAGACAAACCTCCACAACACTATCCGAACTCCACTGTCGGATGATCCCCTGTCGGATTCCTCATGAAACTGGACCTCTCCGATGGACAATCTTCAGACGAGCTTCCACATCAGGCAAATCCCAGATGGACTTCTTTGGCAATCGGACTTCTACCGAACTTCACCAACAGAAAGTCCCCATCCGAGCTTCTATAGCAGATGACTCCCGCCTGTAGCATCAGCGCCCAAGGCATCCAACAATAGTAGACTCATCAGCAACCTCGGAAACATCTAAGCTTCTCCTGGATTGCTGAGACAGAGAGCCATTCCGCTCCATCAAACATCCCAGCCGAGCTTCAGCCGTCAGGCCCGAACTCTCAGGCAAGTTACAACAATGACCACTACCCCACTCCACTCTCTGTAACAAATTCCACATGACCCCACTACTCTCTGGCAAGTCGCGACAACAGACACCACTCCACTCTCCATAACAAACTCCACATGGCCCTGAACGGCCTCCTGACGTTGCTACTCTCCGTAACAAACTCCGCGTGGCCTCGAACGACCCACTACCAGGAAGTTACAGACGTCACTGTCAATCAGTTATGCTCTCCGTCTATAAAAAGGGATCCCCAGATAAGTTCTTCTCTAAGCTCTAAACTCTATCTCGAAACTCTACTAAAATCTCATTCGAGTGCTCCATTTCTGTTGAGACAGAGTACTGACTTGAGTGTTGGAGGGTCTTACCGGAGCACCCCCAACTCTGGTTTAGACTTTTCTTGCAGGTCCCGATGGCGGACGCGATCCCCTCGACTCCAACTTCTCTGGCATCGGTGGAATTCTACACCAACAGCATCCATATAGGTGATTGGATCCTCATCATTCTCATCGAGTTCGATGGGATCATCATTTCAAACCAAGAAACCATAGCATCTGTCTGACTGATGTGGTACTCTATCGGATCACCTTAATGGTGCAGGTATATTGGGCTTCAGATCTAATCTAATCAAATCCAACTCAGGTTCAGCTATTGGTGTCGGTCCTTCTACCTATTGAACTTCATCAAGTTCAACTTTAGAGACAAGGATTCCTTCACCAAGAAACTCCTTTTCTAAAAAGGTTGTCTTAAGGCTGACGAACACCTTTTGTTCATCAGCATGGTAGAAAAAATATCCTTTGGTCTCTTTGGGGTACCCTATGAATGTGCATTTGTCAGACCTAGGTCCAAGTTTATCTGTAACTAACCGTTTGACATAGGTCGGGCACCCCTAGACCCTAAGGTATGAAAGTGCTGGCTTACGCTTTGTCCATATCTCATATGGAGTCTTAATTACAGACTTACTTGGGATCCTATTTAACAGATAACAGGCCGATTCGAGTGCATATCCCCAAAAGGATATCGGCAAGCTGGCAAAACCCATCATAGATCGGACCATGTCTAACAGAATCTGATTTCTCCTTTCAGACACACCATTATACTGTGGTGTCCCTAGAGGAGTCCATTAGGAGAGAATTTTATTCTCTTCTAAATATATGAGAAACTCACCAGAAAGGTATTCTCCTCCTCGGTCAGATCGAAGAGTTTTAATATTCTTTCCAGTTTATTTTTCTACTTCATTTCGAAATCGTTTGAACATTTCAAATGAATCCGACTTATATTTCATCAGATAGACATATCTATATCTGGATAGATCATCTGTGAAAGTGATGAAGTAAAAATATCCACCTCTAGCACTTGTGCTCATGGGCCCGCATACATCAGTATGTACTAGGCCCAAGAGCTCAGTAGCTCTCTCACCTTTTTCAGAAAAAGATGACTTGGTCATTTTACCAAGAAGATAGGACTCACAGGTTGGGAGTGATTTACAATCACTGACTTTGAAGATTCCCTCTTGAGTCAACCTGTTTATCCTGTTCTTGTCTATATGACCTAGCCTACAGTGCCATAAGTAGATATCTAATACACTATCTAATCTAGGGTGCTTGCCTATAGAATAGACTACGTTAACAGGTTGTGATAACATATACACACCATTATTCAAATATCCATAAAAAATAGTAACATCATTCATAATGATATTACAAACTTATTTCTTTATTAAAATTTCATAATCATTTTTGGCCAGAAGGCCTACAGAAATAATATTTAAAAAAAAATTGGGACAGAAATGATAATTATTAAGAACAATGGTATGGGACTTAAATACAAGTTTCAAGATTTCTAATGCTAGAACTGGAATTGATCTTCCATCTCCAATGTTCAAGAACCTCTTGCCTTACTCGAATCTCCTACTGACCTGCAATCTCTGCAACAAATTGCAAATATGGTAAGGGCTACCGGTATCCAATACCCAGTCAGTTATATCACAAATAGAAAAATTGTAAGGAGTTATCATATAAATACCTTACCCAGCAACAGCTTGCTTCTTTCTCTGCCTATTCGGGTCTAGGGAGGCAATGTACTGAAAATAGTTCCTCTTTCAGTGCCCCCGCTTCTTGCAAACGAAGCATTCAGCTTGACTCTTATTGGGCTTGATCTTTCTGGTCTGGCCCTGCACAGATGTCGTAGCCTGATCTTGCACCTTCTTCACTTTCTTCTTCTTATTCTTCTTCCCTTTTTTAAAGGATCGAGAACCAGAAGATGAACCTCCTACTAAGTTCACCGACTCCTGGTGGAGTTGGTGATCCTTCTCAAAGTTCTGAAGCAACCCCGGTAACCCGTGGTAGTTTACTTCAGGCTTTGTCATTCTATAATGAGTGAGGAATAGGAGATAAGACTTAGGCAGCAAGTTCAGTATTGCATTTTTCTCAAGCTGCTCATGCAAGGAAAAGTCGAGCTTGCTCAAATGCTCTATCAGATCGATCATGTACAATACATGATCAGTGATAGAGGCACCATCCTGCATTTTGGCATTAAAGATGGCACAACTAGTCTTGTGCCTCTTCATGTCATCAGGTGTGCCAAAAGCATCCTCCAACACTTGAAGCATGTCCTTTGGTCGAGTCGTCTCAAATCTATAAATGAACTCGTCGCTTATGGCAGCCAGCATGATGCAGCACACCGTGGTCTAGTCACTGAGCCACTTCTAGTAAGTGTCTCTAACTGTTCCATGTGCATTGGCAGCTGGCTCCTCAAGTGCAGGATCCGTTATCACATATAGGATTCGTTCATGCTCCAGGACTATCTTCAACTTTCGGTACCGCAACTGAAGTTGGGTCCCACCAACTTATCATTGTCCAACAATGATCGAAGCGATAGAGAAGTGGTCATATCTGCATAAAGAAAAAATCATAACCTAATTAGTAATTAATTCATTAAACTTAAAGATTTGAACTTTAATCAAAAAGTTTCTCCTATTATTTTATTCGAATTGGTAGCCTCTACCTCCAATTTGAGGAATTACCCTAATTTTTTAGTGGGTACTTGATCACTGTCGTAGGCGATCAAGAATAAAAACCAACTCAAACTATATAGATAGGATGAGTAGGGATCGTTTCCACAGGGATCTAGGGCGATTATCTTTTTCTTTTAAGAAAAAATAAAAAGAGAATTGATTGTAGAAGGATTAACAAGAAATAGAATAGCAAAAAAAAAATCAAAAGTGTAAATTAAATTATGAAAGAAAATAATTCAGAAAAATAATCCAAGAATTCTGAATCCACCATGCAAAGAGATTTATTTTCTTCTTTTTTTTTATGTTGCAATATTATTTCTTGTGATTAAGATATTAGCATAGCTTATCTCTAAGGGGTACAAACTGTATCAGTAGATCACAGCTCATCTTGTTGGAGTATAAACTATCTAAATTTAATTACAAGATCTAAGATTTTAATCTAGCATACCACGATCTATCTCTTCAAAGCACGTATCGTATCCAAGGATCATGGCATGTCAATAGAGGGTATAGGCCATGTAGGCTGGATCAATACCTCAAAAGAAAATAAAAAGATATGAAATAAAAGTATAATTTTATTACAGAAAAATTAAATACAAAAAGAAGAAAATAAAAACCCATTTACAGGCTTTATCATATTCCTGGATTGAAGGGATTTAGCCACGCATCAAGCTCTCTAGCTCCATAATCTCCTAATATTTGATCTCTAAAGCTCTTTGAATTTTTTCTCTATTTTTTCCTTGCTTTTTCTCTGATTTTTTCTCTTTTCAAAGCTTATTCCTAGATCTCCTATTTATAGATAATTTTTTTATATTTTTTTGATCACAAAAGGAGTCCTAAAATCCTTAGAAAATGTATTAATCTTCTAAGAATTTTTCTGGCCATCGGATCAAGCTTGGACCGCCCAAATCAGCTCAAAAATCAGAGTTATAATCCTTATCACGGTCGGATCAAATGTCAGCCATCTGATCTAGGTTCTGATGAAGTTCTGACCGTCGGATCATGCAAAAGAGTCCTTAACACAGTCGAAAGCGATAACAATCGTTGGATCGCGTGATGGATTGCTTCTGGGCCGTCGGATCGTACAAAAGAGTCTTATTCAAAGTCGACAACGAGTCTGAACCGTCAGATCTGGGTCGGATTAAATCTCAGCCATTGGATCGCACCCAGGATCTTTCTCACGTTGTGAGCCACGCCTGTGGACCGCGTAACTATTCCTGTGGACCACGTCCTGGCTCTGTGGACTGACCGACCAGTCCACCGTGCATCGGAGGTAATATTTTTTATTTTTTTAGAGTATTTTAGCTCTATTTTTGCTCTGATTTTTATCTGAAAAATTAGAAAAAATATATATTAATTTTTTTAAAAATTTCTCTTCATTTTGGTGCTCAAATTGCTCAATTAAATTAACATCTATTTTTTTATAAATATATCTAATTTCATATTTTTTTTAAAATCATTTATTTTTTAGAAAAATTCAATAAATTCATGAAATTAGGATTTTTAAGAAGATGTTAGCATCATAAATTATCAAAAATACCTTCAATAAATATAAAAATATACCACTTATCACACTCCCCAACTTGAACTTTGCTCGTCCTCGAGCAAAAAAAGAATTTAGATTTAAGTACCATTTAACTTAAAGTCTTAAATTTTACTAAATAATTTTAAAAAGGCCACTGATGTTCAGTAGACTGTAAATAAGGTATGTCATTGGGGTATTAATACTAGTTAATATGAGAGTTAAACTAAGAACACTAAATCTTTTCTGAACTTTTCTAAATTATCGCTACCTTTATCTCCAAATTATTAGCCTTCATATGGACAAGTATATTGTTACTTCTGTCCTTCATTTATTGATTGATTTTTTTTTTCTTTTAACATTGTACTGCTATTGAGTGTCTTAACCCTTTAAGCTTTCTGTTTGACCAACGTAGCGAGTTTTCAGTCAATGACTCTCAAACTAGATGGCTTTAGGGCACTAGGTATAGAATACCCCTCGAACCTACTTACTCGAATCAAACAGGCTATGAGTTAAAACTAGCTTTATAACAAAGCTTCTTTGCCCTTCATATCTTTTGATGTGAAACTCAATGCTTGCTTAGGCAAAGAGGTCCAGTTACTCAGCATGAAGTACTTAGAAACTTTTTTTTTTTAATATATGAAGAAACGTATAGTTACCCTACACAAGTTTATAAGAAGTAAACTCTTCTTTGATGCTGGTAGAAAAATTTAGAAATGCTCAAAGAAAATTATTTAAGTTCTAAGCTTAACTCTTTATTGAGTTTTCTTAATACTTGATCCCTCAATATCTCACAAGCTCTCTAGTCTGTACATCAATTTTCTTTTAAAAATATTTGGTTTAACTTAATTCTTAAATATAATCTGATGCTTAAATGCTAAATACTAACTTACTTGAGGATTTTTTTTTTAAAAAAAAAATTAAATATTCTTCCCCCCAACTTAATCGACATTGTCCTCAATGGAGTAGGAAAAATGAAAGGTGCATAAAAAGATAAAGAAAAAGGAGGGATGTCACCAGATCCAGAAGCTTTCTTCAAAATTGGTGCTTCCCCTATCTTAGCCAATATTGCCTTCAAATCCGTACAAAGCAAGCCTTGATAAACCTGAACATAATGCAAAAGAAAGCAAAAGCAAAAATCAAAAACTGGGTTGCCTCCCAGAAAGTGCTAAGTTTAACGTCTTCAGCCAGATGCTAAAAGAGTGCCTATCCTATTCCTGTCCGAATCTTAACATAAGTCTGTAATTCTCTACATGATTCAGGCTCTTCCTCAAGGTATTTTCTATTTGGGACCATTATATGACTCATTCTCCTGATAACTAACAATTCTTCCTTTATAATTAGATCTAGGTATAACTTAAGTACTAGTCGGGGTTTTAAGAGATCTAGATCTATATACTCGATGTACTGAGAAAGTGTTTCTGGATCTCCTATTATTGCCTCTTCTTTTTTAAGCAGAGATTCAACCAGTGTCATGAGGGGTTCAACAATTAATTTTGGGTTTAGTTGAGTGTAATGGTCACTAGGTGTGGATACCTCATTATTATCAACTTCGGATATCTCCTCCAGTTCCTCAGACCTGAATGTTCTTAACTGATTGAACTGGTCTTTAAGTTCTAAACCATTCTGAGCTCTAGGGTCATCCTCTAGTTGGCTTGATAATTTATCCTCTTCTAGTTTACTAACCGCTATAGTTGATTGGCCCAATTGTTTAAATAATTGGTCAGTAGTTTGCATAAAATTATTGAGGATATTTTTAATATTTGAGGTTGATTGCACTAAGATATCTAGACTCTTTTCTAATGTGTTGACTCCTTCCTCAGGATCTAAATCTGGTTGATCATTCAGTGTTTGGTTGGGCCATACATAGGGTTGATAAAAATTATGGGCTCCTAATGTTGCATCTTGTGACCATATAAAATTGGGATGACCTTTAGACCCTGGGTTATAGATTGGTGCATAAGGTTCATTTATGTATCTTTTATTGAATGCACTCTCCTGTATGAGCTCAGTTTGGGTTGGGTTCATCAAATAAGGACACTCCTCCACAACATGATCTGGTGCATTACATCCAATGCACATGGGTGCTAGCACTTGATTAAATTGGATATGTCTTTCGAATTCTAAGGCTTCAATTTTATTGGTCAAAATTGCAATTCTAGTATCTTCAAATTCTCTTGAATAAATGTATGCATTTTCAATTTTAGTGGATGTAGGATGCATGTTAATCATTTGAGAATCAATTGTAAAATTATTAGTTGAGGATCTAATTCTAGATGGTTGAACAGAGCTAATCAAATAACACAGGTCCAACAGAGTTTTAGGTTGTCTATTGGAATCCATTTCTTCCTCAGTAACCTTATAGGCTTGTAGATTTTAGATTGTGTCTGGCAATTTTTATTTTATCCCAGTAGAATTTTTTTTTAATTTTTTAATTTTTTTTATTTTAATATATGAGAGAAAAAGAGGAGAAAGAAGAGTTCTAGAGATGAGAGTTCTAAGGAGTCCTAAATCTAGAGATGTTAGAGAAGAGTATTTTAATTAGGGTTAAAGTTTTTAGGTTAGTAATCACATTATGCAATCAATCCTAGCTAAGGGTAACCCTAAATCTAGACAGCTCCTAACTTATTAAGGTTGCCTTTGAGCATTCCAAGTAAAAGACTAGCCACTCAACTGGCCATGTAAGTGTAAGGTCGGTGGGGGTCCCCCCATTGCTTTTCTTAGACACCAATTGAGTTGGCCAGGTAAGCGAACGAAACCAATTAAATAACCACTTTCCTTCAGGACATAATCCTTGAACCACTTTCCTAGACACCAATCAAACTGACTAACCCTAACCCGATCTTACTCTTAGGATCCCTTATCCTATTGAGCTCGAAAGCCCTTAGGGGCCAACGTCTAATTGATTTTAAATTAAGGTTTAGGTCAATGCAATATACAGGATGGTGGTTTGTGGGCCAAAGAAGGGTGATGAAATCTCCACCTTATCTTGTTTAGGATTTATGCCCTTAAGATGTTTTATGGACTTATGTAATGCAAGAAGAAAAGATGACCAGATTTGATAATTAGTTAAGAGTAAATTGATTTGTTTTATTTTTTTAAATTTTATGATTAAATATCTAATTCTTTAAGTAGATTATGAGGTGTCAATGTAAATTTTTTTTTTTTTGAAAGAAAGTAAGTTTGACTAAGGAACTAGGTAAGTTAGAAAGAAACTAAGAAAGAAAAAAAAAATTAAAAAAAATAATCATGCCTAGATCCCCGGCAACGGTGCCAAAATTTGATCGCTGTCGTAGGCGATCAAGAATAAAACCAACTCAAACTATATAGATAGGGTAAGTAGGGATCATTTCCATGGGATCTAGGGCGATTATCTTTTTCTTTTAAGAAGAAATAAAAAGAAAATTGATTGTAGAAGAATTAACAAGAAATAGAATAGCAAAAAAAAATCAAAAGTATAAATTAAATTATGAAAGAAAATAATTCAGAGAAATAATTCAAGAATTCTGAATCCACCATGCAAAGAGATTTATTTTCTTCTTTTTTTTTATGTTGCAATATTAGTTCTTGTGATTAAGATATTAGCATAGCTTATCTCTAAGGGGTACAAACTGTATCAGTAGATCCCAGCTCATCTCGTTGGAGTATAAACTATCTAAATTTATTTATAAAATCTAATATTTTAATCTAGCATACCATGATCATCTCTTCAAAGCATGTAACGTATCCAGGGATCACGGCACGTCAATAGAGGGTATAGGCCGTGTAGGCTGGATCAATACCTCAAAAGAAAATAAAAAGATATGAAATAAAAGTATAATTTTATTGCATAAAAATTAAATACAAAAAAAAGAAAATAAAAATCCATTTATAGGCTTCATCATATTCCTGGATTGAAGGGATTTAGCCACGCATCAAGCTCTCTAGCTCCATAATCTCCTAATATTTGATCCCTAAAGCTCTTTGAATTTTTTCTCTATTTTTTCCTTGCTTTTTCTTTGATTTTTTCTCTTTCCAAAGCTTATTCCCGGACCCCCAATTTATAGGTAATTTTTTCATATTTTTCTGATCACAAAAGGAGTCCTAAAACCCTTAGAAAATGTATTAATCTTCTAAGAATTTTTTTGGCCATCGGATCAAGCTTGGACCGCCCAGATCAGCTCAAAAATTAGAGTTATAATCCTTATCAGGGTCAGATCAAATGTCAGCCATCCGATCTGGGTTCTGATGAAGTTCTAGCCGTCGGATCGTGCAAAAGAGTCCTTAACACAGTCGGGAGCGATAACAGCCTGTGGACCATGTAACTATTCCTGTGGACCGTGCCCTGGCTCTGTGGATCGACCGACCGGTCCACCATGCATCGGAGGTAATATTTTTTATTTTTTAGGATATTTTAGCTCTATTTTTGCTTCGATTTTCACCTAAAAAATTAGAAAAAATATACATTAAAATTTTCAAAAATTTCTCTTTATTTTGGAGCTTAAATTGCTCAATTAAATTAACATCTATTTTTTTATAAATATATCTAATTTTATATTTTTTTCAAAATCACTTATTTTTTAAAAAAAATTAATAAATTCATGAAATTAGGATTTTTAAGAAGATGTTAGCACCATAAATTATCAAAAATATCTTCAATAAATATAAAAATATACCACTTATCAGTACTAGATGTTAGATGTGTGCCTAGATGCCAGATTGGCTGACACATTCCTGTACAAATGTAAGGATAAATTTATAATTTTGACTATAAATGAATAAAAGGGTTATTCTACTATCACATTATGTACATTATGTCTGTGATACATCCTTTGAGTTAGTAGGAATGTTAATTTATATTTTCAAGAGTTGAAAATTTAAGGCATGAATTTACATAACTAACTCATAAATAGCTTCAGACTATAGGATCATCACGAGGATGGTGATCGATCCGAAAGGTTAGTGTACGATCGCTTTCTTAAGGTAGATGTATCTTGAGTCTATGATGTAGAGACACTAGAGTGAGAGTACAGATATTCATTGAGAATGAGAGTACTTAGCGTGACCACCTCGAGCAATCACAAGGAAGTCTACCTTCTCGTCGATGACTAGCTTGATGCTGCAGCTGTGTGTCTAGTTCTTTGACCTGAGGTGCATCGACAGTTCACCTTGAGTGTGTTATAGTTTGACTATACCATAACTCGATCTCCTAGCCATTCGAAATCCTGAGGTATATGTTGGCTGTAGCATATTCATTGTAGGAACCAGATCGCACCAAGAAGGGATCTATCAACTTCGGTAGATGAGAGGAGTAGTCCTATGATGATCGAAAGATCGAGTCCTTAAGCCCATAGCCATGGCAAAGTGAAATAATAAAAAAGAGTTTTTCATTTGGGTTTCACATCAGACTCAGATCAATCGATTGATTCATATGACTGATGTTGGGTTTGACGAGTTCACCTTAACCCTAATTTAGTCGAGACTCATGATAGAGGAACTCAATCACATAGGTAGCTGTACCAAGAGGTTCATCTTTATTTCTGATAGGTTGCTATCATATACTGCTAGATGTCACTGATGGATTTTGAGAGCAATTAGAATGATCTTGATGATCGATCATTCTAATTGTCTGAATCAGAAGAGTTCTGATCCATCGAAAGGAGTTTTGATGATGTCGATGATGAGATCATGACATATCTCATTACCATATGGAAATGAACCTAACTGGGTTACACAAACAAAAGTTAGGGTTTGGATGTCATCAATTGAGCTAGCCCAGTTCAATTGATTTGGATTATATCCAATTGGATTCAAGGAAATCATGCTAGCACACGATTGAGCCTAACTTTCTCCTCGTGTAATCTTTTCTATCTCGACTGAGTCAAATGTGATTTGACTCACCCAGAGAACATTGAGAAAGTTTCTCACAGTCTGACTAGAGCCAGTCCAGCTCAGAAAGGACTTGTCTTAATTCATGAGATGAATTTAAGACAACACCTACTAATTCATGTCACCTGCCATTTCCGTTTTAGGACATTGGTCAAACGTTGACCCATGGACCTTGAACTGAAGGCCACTTGGTAAGAGGTCATTGAAGAGTTTTTGTGGAGTGCCTACCTACTAAATTAGGCCTCAAAGTGGGCACCATATTCATATTGGGCATGCACCTCAAGTGGATAAGGATAGAGTCCCATGAGATGAGGACTCTAATCCCTTGATCAACTTGGACTGTGGGGCGCCAATCTCACTGTGCTTATCCAGTGTTGGTGCCAACAATAGGAGAGATTGTGGGAATTCTTATCTGATATGATCAGATGATATCACTCCACCAATCAAAATTTTTTTAGAATTAATTAGAATTTTTTGATTGGTCGAATGATGTGGCACTGCATGGTGCAGCAGGGTCTATTTAAACCCTGTCTGTGCCTAGGATTTAGAGTCTCTCTGCAATAACCAGCAAAAGTCTGAATCCTCTCCACTTCTCCATACCCCCTCTGCTCCTTTCCCTCCCCTCTTCACGTCCAAGAGGTTGGGCATCCATCTGGTGCTTGTCCAAGGCGTGGTGGCTTCCTGATTAGAAGGCTGCAGAGATTTGTCGAGAAGCTGCTGCTCTAGCTTCAGAAGATCTTTTGAAGATCTTTCAGATCAGATCCAAATCTAATTTTTAAAGAAAAGATTTATGAGGAGAAGATGATCTAGATCCTACTTGAGTGAATACTAGTAGAGGCCAGATGACTGCGTGGCTATTTTAGAACCTCGGGCATTGTTGCGATCATCTACAGGATAATCTAGTTACCCTAAAGGTATTTCTCTATTCCTCATGTTTTCAGATTTAATTTTAGATTTAATATCAGATAATAAAAATTAGATCTAATAGATCTTAAATCTAAAATATTATAGGATAATATTTTTTTAAAATATTCTACCTCAGATCTCATTAGATCTGGAAGATCCTACAAGGAAAAAGTCGATTTTCCCTTCAACTGGTATCAGAGCCAGGTTGATGGCTCTATTTCAGATCTAATTTAGATCTAATTTTTATTTTTATTTATTTGATATTAATAAATTTTAGATGTCACGTCAGATGTGATTGGATCTAAAATCAAAAAATTTAAAATTAAATCTAAGTAGATCTAACATGTATGAGATGCATGACTAGACTAGGAATAATTTAAACTATGAATAGTCTCGAAGTTTTATATTTTAATATGATTAAAATATAAATTAGATCTAATTTATTCTTTAATTTTTTGATATTATAAATATTATATTTAGATCAAAAAATAAAAAATAAAATTTAATTAATTCATAAGATTGATCTGCTGCATGTCTAGACTAGTTATAGAATTGTTCTAGTAATTACCTAGAATAGATTTTATATTGAATAGTTCAATTTAAATCTTATTTTTTAGATGTTACATGTGATATATCAGATCTGAAAGCATGCTAATTAGATCAAATTTTAATACATAAGATGTATGCAAAGCATGTATAAGTTAGATCTGAAATTATATATGTGATATGTAACTTAGATCTAACTAGTTTTGTAGTTAAATTAATATTTTTGATTAAGGTGTTCCTCATGGCCGTCCGGTCATAAGAATAAAGTAGAGTTTAAGACCCTCTTCTCCCATTCAATGGGGTGTTCTTATGGCATGTAGGGGTGCTACGCGTTCATCCTTAATTAGAAATCAAAATTTATTTTTCTGTAAAACTCTAGATCCTGAAACCCTAGGATTTATTTACATATTTTATTTATGAACTCAAGACTTAATTAATGAATTAAGCTTATGAAATAAATTAGGTCTAAAATTGAGAATTTCAGATCTAAGCCATTTTCATAAAATTGGGTTCGGGCTTGGGTAGCTCAATTAGGTCTAGCGGTTGATCAAACTGAATTAAGAGTTGGTTAGGTGGGATCATGAAAGCTAATAATTGACCAGCCTAATAGGATTAAGTCTAGGTCAAGGTCGAATCACATTTAGATGTGACTCGATCAAGTTAAGACCTAATTTGGCTCGGTGGTAAAAGCCTGGATTATAGACTAACCCAATTGGTTCTGGTTCGATAATTTGGTGTCTAAGGTAAGTTGGGCAGTTGCGACCGACTGATTTTTAATTGGGAGCTACTCGACTCGAATGTGTTCTTGTCAAGTTAATGGCATATCCCTCCCACCGGTCTCACTTACCTGACCATATGTGTCGATCCAGTTCTGATTTGAGGTGGCTAACAATTCGAGCTAATCCATGCCACTAGGTTAGTCATTATTGTTATGACTATGTCAACTCAAGTTTAATGAGATCTAAATCAAATCTCCCTAAAAAAATATTAAGTCTAAGGTCTTCCACCATTGTGGATGTGCGGACCCTTCCCGGGGTTGATTGTTCTCGACTGGTTACAGTGGCTCAATTGCACTGGAAAGATGCAACCATGTCCATTAGGCATTGGGTACTACAGATTAGAGGATGGGTTATACTCAATATTTTGGATACGGTGAGGGACTCAATCAGGAATCTAGTTCGTGCAAATGGTAGGTCTGATTTAACTAAAGATTGGAGCAATATTTCGGATACGATGAGCTTCATGAATTAGAGACCAAGTTTTGGGTGCACCATGATTAGAGAATCATTGGACAAGAGTTGTCCACTCATCGGTTGACCCATCACCAATAACTGTTAGGTGAGGTGATGAGCCAGTCAGTGAGACCGCACCACCCACTAGAAATCACTAATCACAGAGATTTTCACATCTCTACCGAGAGAGTATAGGGATCTGAGAAAATAGTGGGAGCCTAATTTGTTTAAAAATAAAATTTCTAAATAAATTGGTTAAGTCTGATTATAAAATCTAACTAGAAAATTTTAACTCTCTACAGGAAACATGTCTGCGTCCAACCCCCTGACCAAAATACTAGACACCCACAGATTGACTGGACCTAATTTCAAGGATTGGTTGAGGAACCACAAAATTATTCTGGGTTTCAAAAAATTGACTCATATCTTGGACCAGGACCCACCTGCCATACCAGCACGTTCGATTGCTGAACAGAGAGTGTCTCTGAAAAAGTGGATGGATGATGATAACAAAGCCAGGTACTACATGTTGGGTGCCATGTCTGATGACTTGCAGCACCAGCATGAGAACATTATGACTACCCGCCAAATGTTGGCTCACCTACAAGAGTTGTTTGGTGAACAAAGTTGCACAGCCTAGTATCAAGTCTGCCAAAGGCTTTTTAAGGCCAAAATGCGTGATGGACAGTCAGTCCAAGATCATTGTTTGTCAATGATCAAGGACCTTGAGGATCTTGAGAAGCTCGATGTCATCTTAGATAGGGATTTTCAGATTGATGTGATCCTTCAATCCTTGTCTGATGCATATGGTTAGTTCATCATGAACTTCTATATGCATAAGATGTAGTGTACCTTGGCCGAGTTAATGAACATGTTGGTTACGGCTGAGCTTTATTTGAAGGGTTCAAAAAGCTTAGTCCTTACTGTGGAGTGGACTTCTTCCAAGAGAAAGTCTTTTGAAAAGAAAAAGAAGTCTGCAAAGAAGTAGAAGGTGGATGGGAAGAAGAAGAAGACGGAACCGAAGAAGAAGGCTGTTGAAAAGGAAAAATATTTTCACTGCAATTCAGACGGCCATTGGAAGCAGAACTGTCCTCAGTACCTGGCCACCCTGAAGAACAAGAAGGATGGTCCTTCTGGAGGAGTGCTCGTTATAGAATTTAATCTTACGATTTTCTCTGCATCCAGTTGGGTACTTGACTCTGGTTCTAGTGCTCATTTTTGTACTTCTATGCAGGGTCTTGAGAAGAGCAGGAGGCTGAGGGATGGGGATATGATCCTACGCATCGGGAATGGAGCAAGAGTTGCTGTTGTGGCTGTGGAAACCCACCCTCTGCGATAACCGTTAGGATTAGATTTAGTTCTTAGAGATTGTTATTATATGCCTACAGCAAGCAGAAATTTGATTTCTGTTTCATGTTTAGCACAAGAAGGCTATGTGATTAGCTTTCATAAGAACCATTGTAACATATTTTATGAAAATAATAAAATTACAAATGGTTTTCTTATTAATGGTCTCTATCAGCTACATATTGATGTATCTGTATTTCATATCAAGC
Organism: Elaeis guineensis; assembly: GCF_000442705.2. NCBI lineage: Eukaryota > Viridiplantae > Streptophyta > Magnoliopsida > Arecales > Arecaceae > Elaeis > Elaeis guineensis. The sequence goes on from NC_025996.2 coordinate 95,115,233, forward strand.
AAAATATGAATGTCGTGGGAATTAAAAGGCCTAGAGATAGTCTAAATGATAGGTATCTGTGGCACCTAAGGCTAGGTCATATAGCGGAAGACAGGGTTAACAAATTGGAGAAATCTAGGCTATTGAGTTTGTTGACTTTCGAGTCATATCCAGTTTGTGAATCATGCCTTCAAGACAAAATGACCAAGCTTCCTTTTACAAGACATAGGGAAAGGGCCCCAGACCTACTTGCCCAAGTACATACTGTAGGGTTTCAGGGTGGGCATGCACAGTGGAAACATAATGGATTTCAAAATCTTAATAAAAAAATCCTAAATATTAAACCCTTAAACCATCATCTTCTTGATGATTAACAATCATATATAACATAAATTCAAGATTAAATTTAAGTTATAGAAAAATACCTGCAGCGCTTAATCCAAATTTTGGCAGAACCTCCACCAGGCGCTCAAGTGTTCACCCTCTAACGGTGATCCACACAGGCTATGATCAGGACACCAACTCTTTGAGATGATTCTTCCTCTAAAATTCTCACTCTGAGAATTTTTTTGAACACCAGGACCTCAAGACGCTCTTCCTCTTCTCCTAGCCTTCCTATCTCTACCTTTCTTCTCTCCTTGTCTTCCTTAATTCTCTTCCTAGACTCTTATCCTAAAATTGGACTTGTCCTTTCTATTTTTGGACATGTCCTAATAAGAGAAGAAGAGACTAATTAGACAATAGGAGAAGATGTTAGCAAGAAAGGAGGAATTAAAAATCTGAATGAATCCAATCCCCGGCGCACCCCCCTTTAAATACTTAGCGATGGGTTGCCTTTGGGAATTTTTCGAACCCCTTCCACGCGCCATCTCGCATCCATCAAAAAATCTCACACCTTCTGATAAATTTTCATGCCTATCTGAAAGTTTTTGATACATGGCAATCATCGGAAAAAAATTCAAGAGACGCTTCATGTAGAAGGACTCTTCAGAATATTTTTCTCGATGATTCTCTGATGAGTCGCAAGCTTCCCATGGCATAATTTTTTTTCACCACCCATCAATGTAATTTGGTCCATCCAATAGCCAAAAATCAAGGCACTAATATGAGAATGTCGTGGAAAAAACTTCAGATTAAGAAGTGGCATGACAAATGGGTTAGAGTCCGTCACAAGTTGGACTCTTGGTCAGGTGCATGGATCAGGCTGACAGGATTTCCAACTTCAATAAATTTCCATAATTAAACCAGAAGGAATTTTAACTTTAAAAAAATTTATCACACTCAAAATAAAGTTAGGAACCATTCAAAAATTTATTTCATCATGGAACATAGCATAAGCTCAAGGATGAGGCATCCCATCTCATGGGATGCGAAAACTATTTCTGCACCCAAAAACTACACCCATGCACAAGAAAAATTCTTGACTCATGGAAACTAGTTTCCTAGGTCTAAATTTTTGTACATGCAGCCAAGGGCTGAACCAACTCAAATTCAAAATTTATTTAAATTAATTTGGCTTTAATTAGCCCAATCTGGATCAATTTTAAACCCGATTCGAAAACAAGGAGCTAGTTTTTTTGCAACATGTGCTAGCATGTCAATTTTGCAAACATGATCTAATCCAATTAGACCCCTGATCAATACCCTTTGTGTGTGACCCATTGGATTCCATATCTAGCCAGCAATAGGTCTGAGTTTAAGTTGATTTGATTTGATTAGAATTTAATCTAACCGATCTAGATCCAATCGAGCTAACCCGATTTCAGCAATTAGAACTCTTTCTAATTGGTGATTGAATTAAACTCTTTAATTCGATCAAACCTATAAGACAAGATTGATGTCTAGCAATGTATTATGTCTACCTGAAAGATATAAAATTTTTGATAGAAATACCAAAAATACCTTTCAGTGGAAAGTTATCGTGCAATTTGATCCTGCGATCTCCCTGTACCCCGAATATGACTCTGGATATGGAATGATGTCCAATCCAATATCATACTCATATTTTTCTCAACTTATATGATGATTTAATTAATAAAATATTATAAACTCTTTTAAATTTTTATTCTACTTTGATCAAAGGCTTTCTGAATCATCAATCGATTAGAATAAGTAGGATGTGATTTTCTCTTACCAGGAGTGATCGATTCCATATTGACCTACTCACAACCTCCATACACATTCTACCATATCTAGAACACCCCGTACATAACTAAGTCATGAATGAGTATGAACCAAAAAATATGGATTCATGTATACAAGGTTCTATGGTAATCTCAGATCAAAGGATTACATGCACAACTCCTACTATAAGAAAATATCTCTTGACAGGTAAGTAAATTTCATAAGATGTTTCTTAAGTCGGATCAATTCAGTAAACTTATTCGCTAATGAGCACCCACTTTCTTGTATTAGTATCTCACATAAGTGGCATATGAGATCTGCCACCCTCTCCATCAAGCATACATAGAAAGTGCTAATCTATCCGGAACATTGATCCCCTACTCAATTCTCCTATGACTAGAAATATTCTAAATCAAGATTTTTAGGATTTTAGGTCTCATAGATATGATCTCATCATAACCCTAAACCCATTTTTCTGATTTATGGAGTTCATCATAATCATTGCTAAAGTAAGATGCAGCATATGATGAAAAATATCTTTTATTATTTAAAAAGTCAATACATAAGTCTAGAAGATTAAAAGAAAATCCATCAAAATAAAAATTTCGATTAGCTTGTAGGGCATATTCCTTTCACATACAAATGTGTGTGGCCCATTTGATGTGCCGACTAGAGGCAACTATGTCTACTTCATTACCTTCACCGATGATATGTCTAGGTATGGATATGTGTTTCTAATGAAATACAAGTCTGAAGCCTTCGAAAAGTTCAAAGAATTCAAACATGAGGTAGAAAAATAAATAGAAAAGCCCATTAAGGTTCTTCGATCAGATCGAGGAGAAGAATACCTTAGTCGAAAGTTCCTAGACTATCTTAAGGACAATGACATAGTCTCTTAATGGACACCACTTGGAATGTCACAACTCAATGGGGTTTCAGAATGGAGGAATCGGACCCTATTAGATATGGTCCGTTCCATGATGAGCTTCACAAACCTCCTTGAGTTTCTTTGGGGATATTGTCTCATGACAGCAATATATGTATTGAATAGGGTTCCTTCTAAAATCGTTTCTATCACACCGTATGAGATATGACATGGTAAGAAGCCAAGTCTGAGTCATCTCAGAATTTGGTGTTGTCGGCTCATGTCAAGAGACAGCAGGCAGACAAGTTAGAGTTCAGGTCTTTTAGAGCTCGGTTCATAGGATATCCTAAAGAGTCATTAGGATACTATTTCTATATTTCGGAAGATCACAATATGATTGTGAATCGACATGCTATTTTTCTTGAAAAATAGTTTATTCAAGATGGAGGCATCGAAAGAATAATTAAGCTCAAGGAGAATGTCTCCGTAGAGCAACGAGCTAAGGAACCTGAGGAACCAAATCAATTAGAACCAGTCCTAACACAATCTCTTCCACCTCGTAGATCAACTAGGATTTTTCATCCTCCTGAAAGGTACTTAGGTACTATACAAGAAAAAGTAGAGGAAATATTCCTCACAAAAAAAGGGGCTCATGGTGATGACCCCAAGACCTATGACGAGGCGATATCAGATATCGACTTTGAAAAATGGTTAGAGGTAATGAGATCAGAAATTGACTCGATACACTCAAACCAAGTCTGGACCTTGGTAGAGCCACCTGAAGGTATTGTACCTATTGGTGTAAATGGATCTTCAAGAGAAAGATAGGTGCAGATAGAAATGTGGAGACATTCAAGGCTAGGCTCGTAGTGAAAAGTTATAGTCAGTGCGAAGGCATTGACTACAGGATACCTTCTCGCCCGTAGCCTTGCTAAAATCCATCCGCACATTGCTTGCTGTTGCAGCCTATTTCAATTATGAAATATGGTAGATGGACGTAAAAATGGCGTTCTTAAATGGATATCTTGAGGAAGATATCTATATGGAATAGCCACTTGATTTCACATCCAGTGATGATGATCACAAGGTCTGCAAGCTGCAAAGGTCTATTTATGGACTTAAGCAAGCATCTCGGAGCTAGAATACTCATTTCAATGATGTGATCAAAATATTTGGTATCATCAAGAACGAGGAGGAACCATGATATTCAAGAAGGTCAGTGCGAGCGTAGTTGTCTTCTTTATACTATACGTTGATGACATCCTCCTAATTGGAAATGATATTTTTATATTGACCTCGGTCAAAATATGGTTGTCTAAGGAGTTCTCTATAAAAGATCTAGGAGAGGCATCCTTTATACTGGGTATTAAGGTCTATAGAGATAGACCAAATAGGATGCTGGGACTTTCACAGAAGATGTACATAGAGGAGTGCTAAAAAGGTTTAGCATGAAAAACTCCAAAAGAGGTTTAGTACCTTTTAGGCATGGCATTCATCTCTCCAAGAAGATGTGCCCTAACACACCTAAGAAGATTGAACGCATGAGCAAGATCCCTTATGCTTCAGCAATAGAGAGCCTCATATATGCCATGCTATGTATATGACCTGATATAGCCCATGCTGTGAGTGTCACAAGCAGATATCAGTCGAATCCAGATGAAGAGCACTGGACTTCTGTGAAATGTAAGTACTTGAGAAGGACTAAGGATATATTTCTAGTCTTTAGGAATGGAAAACTCCAGGTTCAGAGATTTACAGACTCAGACTTTATGTCTGATATAGATAATCGAAAGTCAACATCTAGGAGTTGTTCATTTACAATGGTGGTGCAGTCAGCTGGAAGAGTTCCAAGCAGACGGTGATTGCTGATTCCACCATGGAGGCAGAGTATATTGCTGCATCGGAAGCTGCGAAGGAGGCATTCTGGTATAAGAGTTTATCGCAGATCTTAGAGTGATGTCATCGGATGCTATCCCTCTTTACAGCAACAATAATGGCACCATAGCCCTAGCTAAGGAGTCAAGGTCTCATCAGAAGTCCAAGCATATCGAGCAGTGATTCCATCTAATCCGTGATTACCTTGAAAAAGGTTATGTCGAGGTTAAGAGAGTCGACTCCATAGACAATATGGCAGACCCGCTGATAAAGCCATTAGGCAAGCAGAAGATCGAAGCCCACCTTGAGAAGATGGGACTTAGATATGTAGCCAATTGGCATTAGGTCAAGTGGGAGTTTGTTAGATGTGTGCCCTAGATGCCAGATTGGCTGACACATTTCTGTACAAATGTAAGGGTAAATTTATAATTTTGACTATAAATGAATAAAAGGGTTATTCCACTATCACATTGTATACATTATGTCTGTGATACATCCTTTGAGTTAGTAGGAATGTTAATTCATATTTTCAAGAGTTGAAAATTTAAGGTATGAATTTACATAACTAACTCATAAACAACTCCTGACCATAGGATCATCACGAGGATGGTGATCGATCCAGAAGGTTGGTGTATGATTGCTTCCTTAAGGTAGATGTGTCTTGAGTCTACGGTGTAGAGACATCAGAGCGAGAGTACAGATATTCATTGAGAACGAGAGTACGGAGCATGACCACCTCGAGCAGTCATAAGGAAGTCTACTTTCTCATCGATGACTAGCTCGATGCTGCAGCTGTGTGTCTAGTTCTTTGACCTGAGGTGCATCGACAGTTCACCTTGAGTGTGTTATAGATTGACTATACCATAACTCGATCTCCTAGCCATTCGAACCCTGAGGTGTATGTTGGCTGTAGCATATTCATTATAGGAACCAGATCGTATCAAGAAGGGATCTATCAACTTCGGTAGATGAGAGTAGTCCTATGATGATCGAAAGATCGAATCCTTAAGCCCATGGCCATGGCAGAGTGAAATAATAAAAAAGAGTTTTTCATTGAGGTTTCATATCGGACTCAGATCAATCGATTGATTCATATGACTGATGTTGGGTTTGACGAGTTCACCTTAACCCTAATTCAGTCGAGACTCATGATAGAGGAACTCAATCACACAGGTAGCTGCACCAAGAGGTTCATCTTCATTTCTGATGGATTGCCACCATATACTGCTAGGTGTCACTGATAGATTTTGGGAGCAATTAGAATGATCTTGATGATCGATCATTCTAATTGTCTGAATCAGAAGAGTTCTGATCTATCGAAAGGAGTTTCGATGATGTTGATGATGAGATCATGACATATCTCATTACCATATGGAAATGAGCCTAATTGGATCACACAAATAAGAGTTAGGGTCTGGATGTCATCAATTGAGCTAGTCCAGTTCGATTGATTTGGATTAGATCCAATTGGGTTCAAGAAAATCATGCTAGCATACGATTGAGCCTAACTTTCTCCTCGTGTAATCTTTTCTATCTCGACTGAACCAAATATGATTTGACTCATCCAGAGAACTTTGAGAAGGTTTCTCACAGTCTGACTAGAGCCAGTCTAGCTCAGAAAGGATTTGTCTTAATTCATGAGATGAATTTAAGACAACACCTGCTAATTCCTGTCACCTGCCATTTCCGTTTTAGGGCATTGGTCAAACGTTGACCCATAGACCTTGGACTAAAGGCCACTTGGCAAGAGGTCATTGGAGAGTTTTTGTGGAGTGTCCACCTGCTAAATTAGATCTCAAAGTGGGTGCCATATTCAGATTGGGCGTGCGCCCCAAGTGGATAAGGATAGAGTCCCATGAGATGAGGACTCTAATCCCTTGATCAACTTGGACTGTGGGGCGCCAATCTCACTGTGCTTATCCAGTGTTGGTGCCAACAGTAGGAGGGATTGTAGGGATTCTTATCTAATATGATCAAATGATATCACTCTATCAATCAAAATTTTTTCAAAATTAATTAAAATTTTTTGATTGGTCAAATGATGTGGCACTGCATGGCGCAGTAGGGTCTATTTAAACCCTATCTGCGCCTAGGGTTTAGAGTCTCTATGCAATAACCAGCAAAAACCTGAATCCTCTCTACTTCACCATTCCCCTCTACTCCTTTCCCTCCCCTCTTCACGTCCAAGAGGTTGGGCATCCATCTGGTGCTTGTCCAAGGCATGGTGGCTTCCTGATTAGAAGGCTGTAGAGATTTGTCGAGAAGCTGCTACTCCAGCTTCAGAAGATCTTTTGAAAATTTTTTAGATCTGATCCAGATCTAATTTTTGGAATAAAGATTCATGAGGAGAAGATGATCCAGATCCTACTCGAGTGGATACTGGTAGAGGCTAGACGACTGCATGGCTATTTTAGAACCTCGGGCATTGCTACGATCATCTACAGGGTAATCTAGTTACCCTAGAGGTATTTTCTATTCCTCATATTTTTAGATTTAATTTTAAATTTAATATTAGATAATAGGAATTAGATCTAATAGATCTTAGATCTGAAATATTATAGGATAATTTTTTTTTGAAATATTTCATCCCAGATCTCATTAGATCTGAAAGATCCTACAAGGAAAAAGTCGGTTTTTCCTTCACTAGAATCCACTTAGACTGCACACAAGCCCAACTTTGGTTGGCCAACCCTTATACATCTAAGGGTAGGTTCATAACCAATTATTTCTTTAAATAATTTCTAGTAGTTTTAATTTTGCCCCAGTCCCTAATCAGTAGGCTTTGGCCTCTACTGAAAAAGTCTGGTTAGGTCCAACCATTAACATGACCATACTTGGCCCATCTAGCCAATGAATGATTAGGCCCAACTTTAGTTGGCTAATCTAACCACCATTTAGAAAGATACAGTCAAGAAATCATATTATGAATGACAATTCCATCAGCCGATAAGCACCAGTGATTATCCAATTCCAATGATTATCCAACTGATGGACCCATTATCATCCACTTAATGGAAGGCTATGATCTAGTTATCACCATAACTATTTTATTTTAAAAACCTAATAATTTTAGAAGATTTAATTGACTTAGAGGAGGAGGTCAGATAAACCAGCTTATCATAATCCTCCCACTGGCTTCATCAAGTCAGCTTAAGGGAGACCATTAAAAGGACTGGTCTAGGAGCACCTAAATCAATCATACTGATTTACCTAGCTGACATGGGTTAGCTCGAATAGTCAAGTGATCCGATCAAAATATAATTTCACCAAGAGGCTAAGTAAATTCGATCAGTGGGAGGGTCTGCCAAAGCTTACCTTAGACACTATCAGAAATGGCCAGATAAGCGGGCTGCCAATTAAAAACCACCAATCTGGTTTACCTTAGACACCAACTGATTTAATTAATTTTGATTAGATCAACCTAATAGTTCGTGCTCAGTTGCTTAGCCAAGAATCAAGTCCATTTGGTTCTCGTTAAAGACATGGACTTGACCAACTACAACTATTGTAATTGATCTAGATAATCCTTGACCTAATCTAAGACAACAATTGATTAGATTTAGTCAATTCTCTAATTAAGTCCATCTTTAATCTAACCTTAGATCTAACACAATTAATGGACCAAATTTTCACTAACCCATGAACCTAATATATGATGGTTTATGTCTTAGGTTCTTCAATTCACAATCCTAGAACCTAATCAAACAACTTCTTAATTCTCAATTAAGTTTTGGGCTGAGGGTTGGGGTTCGGCTTTTTGAAAATAATTTTTATATTTGTAAAATATTTTTATAACATGGTTCTATCACCAAGTTGCATGTTTGATTCATAATCAAAATGTAAATGAAATAAGCATGAAACTACTTTAGATCTAATCTAAACAGGTTCATGTAATTGAAACAATTTCAACTTTAAACTGCACAAATTTTTCAAACAAATATATGATGGTTCTTTGTGTGAAAATTATTAACAAGAGATTTTATTTTAGATTTAAATAATTTTTAAATATAATAAATTATAAATTTAATCTAGATCACATCTAACAAATTCATGATTAAAGATAGATCCATACGAACTAGGACAACCTTTGTACTGTAAGGGGTAAACCTTACAGCAAGACAACCTACAGTTTGTGATTGATCTAAAAATTTTAATTTTATATTCAACAATCAGATTATAAATTAGATCTAATCTAAAAAATAATCTAAACATGTATAAATAATCATGTAATAAACAACCTAGGCTCTGATACCAATTGTTGGAACCAGATCTAAGGTTTCAGGGTTAGATCTTGAAACTTTTTCAAGATCAGGTAGCCGAAGACTAAAATAAATCAAAATTTATCTTATAAAATTAGAGAATCTATAGATCTAAGATCTTATTATCTGATTATTACATGGTATTAAATCAAAAATTAAAATATAAAGAGCAAAAACTATATGTTGATCATTTCAACATGTTTCTATACTACATCAAATGTATGTAAAATATAATAGATCAGATCAATTATATTGAAAGTTAGACATTCTAACTTTGCTGATCCAGACTTGAGGATGATGTTGTGAGCCGCACATGCATCCAGCCTCTAGAAGTCATCCACACGAGCCCACGAATCACGATCAGAAGTCCTGATCCAGGAAATCAGCACAGTATGCTAGTACTGTGCTGATCCTTCTTCGATAGTTGATCAGATGCCTCCTTCTTCTTGATTTGGACTCTTCCAAAGATGAAAAGTAGGAGAAGGAGTTTTAGATGAGATACTCTTAGAAAACTTATAGATAGAGGAAGGAAAGAGATGAACCCAGCAACTCTAGAAGAAGACCCTCTTCTTCTTCTCTTTGCTCTAACCCAGACACCTAGTTTTGTGTCTATTAGATCTCCACGCCCCAAGACTCTTTCTCCTTGATTTTTGGTGCCCCAAATATCTCTCAATACTATATGTTTTACAAAACTTTTATAAAAAAATTCATTTTAAATAGAGAGATATGATAGAGTCCTTGTCTAGGTCAAATACCTAGTCAAGGATTATCCAAACATGGCAAGACAAGGGGTGCCCAACTCTTGGGTGCCCCCTCTTTTTTTTTGTGCATGGATCACCAGAAAAGAGCGCATATTATGTGCCATAAAAGCCACAAAAATTTTTAAAAAATTTAGATAAAATCAATGCCATAAGGAAAGAGTTTTGGTTTCCTAAAACTCTATCTCATAGAATTTGAAATCCAAACTAATTCCTACTTTGACTTGATCCACAACCACTTTCTATGTAAGAAAGAAAGAGAGGAAAGTTTTGGGCATGTGTGAAGACCTGGAAGAAAAGTTTTATCACACAAAATAAGAGAGAGTGGGCATGGGATAAGAGAGAGTGGGCATGGGGGCTAAATTGGCGCAAGGTGGAATCCTAGTCTTACTAGGATTCAATCTATGTCTTATTCCAATCTGGTTTCTCAAATCAAATCAAACCAAAACTAAATCAACCTAATTAAAATAGATCTTAACCCAATTAAAAATCTAATTTAATTAAATTAAATTAGATTTAAATCTAATTTAATTTTCTAATCAAATTAGAAATTAGGTTGACCCAAATTCTAATTGAACTAGGACTAGTTTTTCCTTGCACTTGGCTTATCCAATAAATCAATTGGACTTAATCCAATTAAGCCCAAACCAAATCTAATTAAATCATATTCAATTAGACTTAATCTCAGCCCATTGACTTAATCAAATTAAGTTAATTAGCAATCTAATTGCTAATCGATCCTCCTGCAACACTTGCACTAGGTTAAATATCAATCATATTGATCGTTTAATCCTAGAACGATTCTTAATCATTTAACCCTAGAATGATTCTTAATCATTGATCAACCATCTGATTGGATCGTGAACTCTAATGTGTATGACCTCATAGGTCCGAACCTAAGCCGGTAGCACAAGAATAAATTTTTATACCAATTGAAGTGACCATCTAGCAATGATACCCGACGGTCGGATAGGTCGAATGTGTAGAACAACATCCTTAGAACCTATGCGGATATAGTTTCCATATAATTCATCTCCTTGACCAAAATGCTCATAGGACACCTCAGAGTTCAATTGTCAACTCAGATCAGGTTATCCACATTGTATTTCAAAATATCAAATCCATCTGATGGATTATTCTGGTCAAGATTTTGCTAAATTGAAATACAATGACTCATTCTTCTCCAACTCTTGGAGTGGTCAATCCCATCTTGATCACACTCCGACTTCGCAAGTACTTGACTGTGCCCAAAAGCCTTCCATCACTGAATTAGAAATTCAGTTAGTCCAGTACCAAAGCACAGTGAGTTTCTTGCAAGTCACTGAGGTGATCTCAGGTCTAAGGGATATTTATACTTATATCCCATCAGAGACATTCTCGACAGCAGAATACTCTGGAGTTGGTCACGTTCAATGATGATGTACCCTTACATCTCATCTGTATGTCATATCAGTGTCTCCACACTCTTTGATTAAGAAGACAACCAACCTATATGACCTATAGTGACCTATGCTCGATAGAAGCTGTCGTCCTTATTAACAACCTATCATTTGATCGTGAACAGTTTTAAGGACTAATTGATAAATCCTCTCTTTATCGAACCTAAATAGTCCTAAGGACTTCATCACAACAACGGAGTTCATTAGAAGATAAAAATTTGTGATAAAAAAGCTAAAAATATATTTTATTTATTAATAAATCAATTACAATACAAAGTTGCTCAACCGTCAACAGCTTGACGATTGACTTTTGGGACATATTTTCTAACACCTTGGGCACTTTGGACACTATTTTGAGTAGTTTTGGGACTCCAAAAATTATCAGACTCGAGAAAAAATAGCACCTATAAATAAGGGGTTCGAGAATAAAGAAAAAAAGTAAAAATATAGCAAAAAAAATAAGAAAAAAATTAGGAGAGGTGTAGGGATCCAAAGAGAAGGAGAGAAGCCAGTTCACTCCACAGAGTATGAAGGAAGAGGAGAAATCATCAACTATCTTTTCAATTAGGCTGCACTGATCAATTTCAGATCTTAATTATAGTTTTATTTTATTTTATTATTTTTTTAAAATTTTTTGTAATTATATTTTAATTTTAATTAATATATGATTTATTTTATTATATTTTTAAATTTTTATTTTTTTATTTTTATTGTAAGTAGATACTAAAATCTAGTTAGTAGATCTTAGTACCAATTTATTTTTATATTCTTTAAATTTTTATTCTTTATTTTTATTGCAAGTAGAAGCTAAGATCTAAATAGTAGATCTTATTACCAAGTTTATTTTTCTACACCATTTAATTTGTCTTCTGTTTATAATTTTATTTTCAAAATCTTTTTTTTTTATAAAAATCAAAGTTATCAAATAAAGTACTACCTTCTCTATAGATTCGATCTGACTCACTATTTTTTATATATTTTTAATATTTTTTTAAAATCAAAATTAATTTGATAATCATGGTGTCTTGAAGATAACATCGTGACATTATCATCGGCTAAGTTTTTCTTTCCATCGATTTTTTGAAGCTCGATGTTATCTCAATCCATGATTTTTCAGATTAGAAGATAGCGACATAGAATATGCTTTATTCTCTGGTGGGACTTCGATTCTTTTGCTTAAGCTATGGCTCTAGTGCTGTTGTAGTACAACAGAATAGGACCATCTAGGTAGGATGCCACTCCAAGCTCGTTAATGAGCTTTCACAATCAGATAGCTTCTTTCATAGCATCAGATGCTGTGATATATTTTTCCTCGCAAGTTGAGTTGGCTACGGTGTGCTGCTTGAAACTTTTTCAACAGATCACTCCTCCATTCAGGACAAACACATAACCTGACATGCTCTTACTATCATCATGATCTGACTGAAAGTTAGAATGAGTATATCTCATAAGTTTCAAGTCAGTGTCTCCATAGATAAGCTATTGATCCTTAGTATTTCTCAAATACTTAAGAATTATCTTTACGACCTTCCAATGCTTCTCGCTCGGATCAGACTGGTACCTACTCACTACCCCTAATGAGTGTGCCACATCTGATCTTATACATGTCATAGCGTATATGATAGATTTCACTACCGAAGCATATAAAATTTTACTCATATGCTCTCTCTCTTGTAGAGTTGTCAGACAATCATCCTTCTTAGAGAAAGTAATTCTATGACTTATTGGAAGATAGTCTTTCTTGAAATTTTTTATACTGAATCATTTCAGCATAGTATTTATACACGTAGATTGAGACAATCCAAGCAGCCTCTTAGATCTATCTATATAGATCTTCATCTCTAGGATGAAGAATGCATCTCCCAAATCCTTCATGGAGAACTGTGAAGATAGCCAAAGCTTTATACTTTGTAAAGTAGGAATGTCATTTTCTATTAACAATCCGTCATCCACATATAGTACAATGAAGATGACTACAAAACCATTAGCCCATTTATAAATGCATAGTTCTTCTCCATTCCTAATGAAGCCATACGTTTTGATCATCTTATCAAAATTTATATTCCAACTTCTAAAAGAATAATGCCCTACAAGCCAATCGCATATGGGATGTAATTGGGTATTTTCGTTAATTTATCTTTCAAACTCATATAATTAATATTATTATTTAATAAAATAGACTTTTTGATTCATTATATGCTGCATCTTATTATTATTTTTTAAGATTATAATGAACCCCATAGGTTTGGACAATGATTTTAGGACTATGATGAGATCACGCTAGTGAGACCAAAATTCTTGATAGCCATGATCTAAAATATTTTCAGTCATTAGTTCATTGAGTCAGGGATCAATCATACCGGTAAGACTGACATGTCCTATGTATGCTCAGTGATGATGGAAATTGATCTCACAACCTCTTGTATGGTGGCATTAATATAAAGATATGGGTGTCCATTAGAGAATAAGTTCACTAAATAGACCTACGAGAAAACATCTGATAGAGTCTTATTTATATATCAACTGATTGTTCTCTAGTGAGTGTTGTGTAGGTGAACCTTTGACATGAGATCACCATGGTACCTTATGTACATGAATCATATTTTGGTTCACTTCCTAACTTGATTCTTTGATCCTTGTGTGGGGTGTTTTGGATATGGTGAAGTATCATGGATGTTGTGAGTGATTAATAAGAGATCAGTCACTCCTACTAAGGGGAGCGAACATCTTATGTGATCTCATAGGTTGATGATTCTGGAAGTCTTTGGCCAAAGCAGGATGATAATTAGAAAAGAGTTTCTAATGTATCATCAATTGAATCATCACCTTCTGATCGAGATATATTTAGATAAGTAATTGGGTTTGACATGATTTCATGCCCATAGCTCATTTGAGATATTATTTGATTAAAAGATTGAATTGTATGATAACTTACCACTGAAGGATATTTTGATAATTTTAACTAAATTTTATTTTTTTAGATAGTCATGACACGTTGCTAGACATCAATCTTGACTTGTAGACTCATCAAAATTAAAAGAGTTTAATTCAAAAATTAATTAAGAAGAATCCTAGTTAATTGGGACTTTTGAGCTGACCTAATCTGATCGATTAGGGTTAGATCAAGAGTCTGTGTCCACTGCTGGCTAGATTTGGAATTCAGTGGATCACACACTTTGAAATTTAGTCTTGATCTAATTTAATTTGAATTTAATATAAATCTTAGGAGTTAATTTAATATGCTAGCACATTGTGTTAATCCAAATTCCTAATTAGGTTAAGTTTAAAATATTTGAGCTAAACTGAACCTGTTGCCTTTGACCTGATTGGATTGGGTCTATTTTAATCGGACTCCTACCCAACTTGAAAGAGTTTTAAGTGTGGAAGGAGACCTTCATGCCACTCAAGTTTCATGCCATAAATAAATGCCACCACCTCTCTTTTAGCATTAAGAAGATGAAGAGTCCTTCTTCCTTAAGACTCTTAACAATCTCATCGATTTCCACTGTTTTGTTAATTATCACATACCAAAAATTAATAAGAAAATTATGGGGTGTAGAAGAGAAAGAGTCCTTCTATGTAAAGCCTCTTCTGTGCCACTTAATTCATTAGAGAATTTATTTCTCCACATGAATGAAGTGGAGCACCAAGAGTTGGCACCCCTTGGGTCTCTTGACACCTCTTCATTCATTATTTATATGGGGTGCCTCTTATGGGATAAGGGCATAATTTTGGTAAAAAATCAAAGCTCTTGGCATGTGATAAGAGTGAAAAAAATCTAAAAAAAAATTGAAAAAAAGACAAGAAAAAATTGAGTGGAAAAATAGAAAGAAGGGAGGTGAGAAAAATAGCAAGTGGTGAGCTTGTCCTAGGGTTTGATTTTTCTATGTGTTGGAGTACAAAATCAAATCTTAGGTTGTGAGATTTCTAGAAAAATTCTCTTGGCATGATCTTAGTATTGAAATTGAAGGCAATTGAGCATTGGTATGATCATTCTTCAAGTTCGAAGCCAACAGTATTCTTGTGAAGAAAAGACTGCGGTGATGCATCAGTTGGGAAGGATCTTGACCAACTTCCATGTGGATCATCCTTGGAAAACTTTTATTTTGAAGTCTCATGGAGATCACCTTCTTATCATACTGCTCCTTGGAGAAAGTATAATTTTTTATTTCTTTGCATGCTTGAATTTTGTTTTGTTTGACATCTACAAGGTGATTCTAAGGTTTGAGTTTCAATTTGACAGTTTTAATTATCAAAGCTTTCGATATATATGTTTAAAAATTTTTAAAATTCATATTTTACTATATGACTAAAACCCAACAGTGGTATCAAAGCCATCCTTATTAGATTCGATCAAACAAGTACAAAAGTTGTAATATAGAATTATACTAATTCATATTTTGCCAAAAATGTCACACTGAATTCTAGCATCGATCTTAAAATCAAAAATTATTTTTGACTTTATTTGAACCATGGACTTAAATTTTAGTTATTAAAATTTTGAATTTATGATAATATGACATTTATTATTTCATGATTGTTTGATGCTTAAATCGGGTTTTTGATTAAGGATGTAATGCATGCCTAATTCGATTAAGGTTTTAATATTGGCTAAACTTGTTATATATTAAGTCATTTTGCACACCCTTATATGATTATTGTAATCATTTTTGGCATGTTAATATGATTGATATTATAACTTGAAGGGCATATTAAATTACATAATTTGTATGTTACATTTTATGTTGTAGTTAGGATGTGCCGAGACTAGTTCAAAGATCCTCTATAAAAATTATATTAAGTTGTAATGTCGAGATTCACTTACAAATCAAATGTTGAATTCATTTGATTAATTGGTGTCTAGGTAAGTGTTAAAGATGATTTTCTAATTAGGTCCATATGCTGGCCTAGCCAACTTTGTTGGTGTCTAAGAAAAGCTACGGAGAGTCTCCCACCTGCTGACTTGACCAATTTAGTCTTATTGAGTTTCAGACTTAGATTGTTAAGTGATGTAGATACTATAAAGACTTTCCTTCATGCTTGGTCAATAGAGTATGTCAAGATCTTAGTGAGCTTATTGTGCTATCCACAAGGCTTACTGTAGAACTTGATAAGATGTTGACTAAGTGCATATTAATGCATATGGCACATTTGAATGGTGTTGCCTTGTTGTGCTATTCACAAGGATGATATTGTTTAAATATGACCATATTGGATTGAAAGGTCAACTTAACTATAACACTATAGTTTGTTGTGCTATCCACAAGATTATAAGTGATCTAGAGGTAAGAGAGAAAAATATTGAGAATTGTATGAAGTACAATTGGTAAAGAGTTACCTACTCTTAAACTCATGAATGCTTGTTGTGCTATCCACAAAGTGTTTGTGAGGAATAGAGATCTCAATCTCACTTAGAAACATAATAATATTTCTTATTTTTCGTACTTGAAGGCTATAAAAATTGTTAAAAAGGTGGGAGACACAATTAGACAAAAGTCCTAATCTAGTTGCGCATGTCATTATGAGTTGTCCACTTATATTGTGTTCTTGTTGGTTCATAATTTCACCGAAGCCAGAGAAGGGAAGTCTAAACTGGAGTTGGGAGTGCTCCGGCAAGACTCTCTGATGCTCAAGTCAGTACTCTGTTTCAACAGAAATGGAGTGCTTGAGCGAAAATTTTAGCAGAGTTTCAAGATAGAATTTTGAGCTTAGAGAAGAACGTATCTGGGGGTCCCTTTTTATAGGCGGAGAGCGTAACTGAACGACAGCAACGTCTGTAACCGCCTGGTAGTAGGCCATTCAGAGCCGTACAGAGTTTGTTATGGAGAGTAGTGGTGTCAGGAGCCATTCAGGGCCACGTAGAGTTTGTTACGGAGAGTGGAGTGGTGTCCGTTGTCGTGACTTATCAGGGAGTGGAGTAAGGTTGTGGCCCTTGTCGTGGCTTGCCAGAGAGTAATGGAGCCGTATGGAATTTGTTACAGAGTGTGGGATAAGGTAGCAGCCATTATCGCGACTTGCCAGAGAGTTTGGATCTGTCGGCTGGAGCTCGGCTAGGATGTCTGATGGAGTGGAATGGCTCTCTATCTCGTCGATCTAGGAGAAGCTCGGATGTTTCTGAGGTCGCTGACAAGTCTACTGTTGTTGGATGCCTTGGGCGCTGATGCTACAGGTGGGAGTCATCTGCTGTAGAAGCTTGGATGGAGACTTTCTGTTGGTGAAGTCTGGTAGGAGTCCGATTGTTAGAGAAGTCCATCTGGGATTTGCCTGATGTGGAAGCTCGTCTGAAGATTATCCGTCGGAGAAGTCCGGTTTCATGAAGAATCTAGCGGAGGGTCGGTCGATGGTGGATTTCGGATGGTGTTAGGGAGGCTCGTCTGCTGGAGGAGTCTGGGGGATCCGGGGGTGATCGACCGTTGTAGAAATCCAGCTGGTGGAGCCTGTCTCGTTATAGAAGCTCGTCCGAAATCCATCCGCTATGGAAGTTCGGACAGAGTCTGGTTCTTACAGAAGGCTGAAAGGAGGCCGCTTATTGTAGAAGCTCGGATGAGGATCAGTTATCGTGGAAGCTCGGAGTAGTATCCTGGCTGGTGGAGCCTGTCCCATTGTAGAAGCTCGTCTGAAATCTATCCGCTATGGAGAAGCTCGACTGAAGTCTACCTGTAATAGAAGTTCAGAAGAAATTTGTTTACAGTTGAGGCTCGAATGGAATTCACTTATAGTAGATATCCAGAGTAGACCGCCTGTAGTGGGAGTTCGGCTCTCACAAGAGCTCGGTTGGAATCTGAAAGGTGGTCGACCACTGTAGAAACTTGGATGGAGTCTGGTTACTGTAGAAATCTCATTGTCGGAGAAGCTCGGATATGGACGAAGTCCGGGAGAAGTTCGGAGTAGGGTCATCTACGACCGGAAGAAGTCTGGATGGAATTCGGAGAATAGTTGATCACTGTAGAAGGTCGGCTGATAGTGAGGCCCAAAGAGCCTTTGGAGCGGCCCGGTAGATGAATGGAAAAGCTTATTGTCGGAGAAGTTCGGACGGTCGAGGGGGTTCAGAGAGATGCCACACAAGGTCGGAAGTCGGAAAAGTCCTGGAAGGGTTGGTCTCCTACAAACTTTGGCTGGGGTTATTTTATACCCGACACCAGTCCCCCTACCTTCGAGTTTGGGCTTCGAATGAAGGAAGTACAGAAAAATTCTCACAGCCGAAGTTGCCCCCCCTCGATTTCCACACTCGATGGTTGTCAGATATTTTGGTGTTTGGTGCGCTGGTGCCGGAGTCTTTTCAAATCAAGGCAATCCAAAAAGATTTTTTCGAAATTTCCGTCGGAGCATGGCTCTAGGTATGGTGCAATAATAACTTTGTCAGCTGCCAGCCATTTTCAGCAGCCTGTCATGGTGAGTGGACACGCGGCGAGTGCAGGTCGGCCAGAGGAGATCCGCAATCATTATTGCGCCGGACCCCGGGGTCAATTTAAACACATCCTCCTCCTTCAAGGGCTTCACTTTGCCTGAGAGAATCCCTCGGTCCCCCTCCTCTTCCCCGAGAGCTCCAGCTTCCCTCTAGCATCCTTCTCGACCTTAGGCATCCTCCGGATCGACTTCCATTATCCCTGCCGTCTTCCTGCACTCCTTGGGCCAACCTAGGTTAGTTTCAGAACTTTCTATTATTTTTTTGTTCTTTCTTCTTCATATTCCATTCGTTTAGCTTCCTCGAGGGCTTGTTTGCTATTTTCCCAATTTTTTTAGGATTTTTGTGGCTTCCATTTGATCCAAAATGTCTTCCGATATCTCCTCTTCTAGCGGTTCTAGGAGTTCGTCAGCCCCAGTTCCCCAAAGTCCTTGTACCATAGACGAACCCGTAGCTAGGACTAAATCTCGACTGGCCTTTGCACCGGACACCATCTCCAGCTCCTTGACTCCAGATGAACTCTTACTAATAAGGATTCAGTATGGAGTTCCTCCAGAGTATAAGCTGGAGCTTTCCGGGCCAACTAATCGGGCTAGCGCCCCTCCTCCCGGCCACTTCTATCTGTACCAGGAGGCCTTCCGTGCCAGACTTTGGCTTCCACTGCTGCCTTTTGTCGTTGCTCTCTTTCATTTTTTGAATATTTCTCTAGTTTCCGTCGCACTGAACTCCTTTAGGTTTCTAATAGGATTTCTTTCTCTTTGTAGCTTAGCTGAAGTTCGACCGACTCTTTTCTTGTTTAGAAATTTCTATACCTTCAAGCACCATCCCTCAACAAAAGATTGGTGGTACTTCTCCCCCCAGTTCGATAGAAAGGGGTTGCTGAAAGGCACCCCCTCTTCTATCCACAACTAGAAGGAGAGGTTCTTCTATGTCCGATGCCCGATCTTGGAGCAAAGATTACCCCCTTGGGGCTCTTTGAGGGATTCCGTCTGCCGGGCTTCTAGCCTGGAAAGGGACGACCTCGAAGCCTGCAAAAAGCTCGAGACCTATCAAGCCCCCCTCCTCTCCGAACTTTTGAAGGAACAACTCTTGTTCAACATCGGCCTGAGTCCTCTTAACCCTGCCGGTACCATTATTTTATTTTATTTTTTTTTGGCTACTTCCTCTTTTTCTTATTCTATCTCTGAGCCGTGTGGGTCTTCTTTTATTGCAGACATGGACACAGGCGTGGCTCGAAGGTTAGCTCAGGGTCTCAAGACCCACCGGAGAAAAGGTGCCTCAACTTCGGGGTCAGCGAAGAGAGCCAGGATGGGAGAGACAAGCTCGACCATGCCTGCGTAGGTGGCCATGGCCGTCGACGTCTCTTCCGATATCAAACCCGATGTCCCCCGATCCCCCTTAAGGAGCCCCCCGACTGAGTATCCCGTTCTAGAGACTCGTCCCGAGGGGGCACCCGGGGCTGAAGGGAGGAAGAGAAAGAAGACCCTGGCTCACAAGAGCCGCAGTCGCAAGGCGGCCGTCGAGGGGGCCGGCGGCTCCGAGGAAGACCTGGGGGAAAATCCCTTCAACAACAGGGATTTAATAAAGAGGCTGGTCGAAGGGTGCATTCTGTTCGAGGTCGTCCAGAGGATCATCCTTGCGGATCCAGAGCTGCGGGTCTGGGACTCTCTAGGATCTTTCCTCGAAGTAGGTTAATTCACTTTTTTCTCCTTCTTGCTTCTTTACATAATATACTCCTTAGCCTTTATATTGACTCCCCGACCTCTCTTGCAGATTGGACACTAGCTTGTCGCCAACATCGAGGTGGTGAAGATCGCCAAGAGGGAGGCAGCTCGGGCAGAGGAAGGTCATCTGGCTGAGGTTGCTCACCTCAAGGAGAAGATCGCTGAGGTCCTAAGTCTCCAGGAGGTGCTGGAAAAGGAGGGACAAACCTCATCCGATCTGAGGACCGTCCTGGGGAGGAGAGAAAGAAGGCTGAGGCCGAGGTCTCCGAACTGAAGGCGCAGGTTTTCGAGCTGAAGGCGTAGGTTTTCGAGCTGAAAGCATAGATCCCATCCCTGGTCTCGGAGGTAGGGGCCCGAGCAATGGAGGAGTTCAAGGCCTCCTCCGAGATGGAGGATCTACAGGTCCAGTTCGGTCAGGATGCCTTCATCAAGGGTTTCGAACTCTACCAAGAGAGGTGGCTGGAAGGTTTTTCGAACTGGACCTCGGCTTCCTGACCGAGACATCCGATGATGAAGCTGGACCATCCGAAGCCGCTGTCGGTCCTCCTCTAGTCGGGACCTCATCGACTGCTGCGGCCGTCGCCATCGATCTTTCGGGGACGTCGAGCCCCTCCACTTCTGCCCCAGAGGTCTGGAACCTCTAGCTTTGTATTTTTCCTTTGTGATGACTTTTCTTCGTTCTCTTGTACTTAAAATTATTTAATCAATGAAATTAGATTCTTCTTTATAGAGAGCCCCCTTTTTTCCTTCTGCATTCTTTTCCTTCTTTTTGTCTTCTTGCACTAATTTGAGTCATGGTGCTCTTGTCTTCCAACGACAACGTTTTACCGAAGCTCTTCCCCTGTCGGAGGGGATTCCTCTGAAGTCAATGATTTGAGACCTCCGAAGGGAAGTTTGTCAGTTGATGAAGAAATCCAAGAAGCTAGAAGACAAACTTCACCGGCTAAGGGAGAGCCATTCAGAGGCCACCACGGAGGCTACTCGCTTTTGAGACCTTCACAAGAAAGGTTTTATGGAATACACCCGGAGGAAGGCCGACTTCGTGACGGAGCTAGAGGAACTCCAAAAATATGCCAGCGATCGATCTTGGACTTAGGCTTCCAAGATCAGCTTCCTTGAAGTCGAGCTGGCGGCCGCACGGGAGAAGATCGGCCAGCTGGAAGGAAGCTCATCCTAGCTCACAATCCAGGCCGACCGCGATCGAGACTGGTCAAAGAAGTTCTCCGACCTTCAAAAGTAGCTGCAGGATGTCGAGGTGAACTACAATGCCTAACGAGTCGGCTAGAGCGGACAAGTAAAGGACTACCGAAGGAGGCTCCAGACGGTGACCGATGAAGTTGCCCACCTTCAGAGGCAGCTGTCTGAGAGAGTCCAGCCTACCTCTGCACAAGACTCTAATGAGCTTCGCTCCTTGAGGGGGACCATGGCAGAACTATCTGTGGCCCTTGGGGGGGAGGAGGCCAAACTGCAGCTCTGAAGATTCAGCTGGTCCATGAGCAGTAGGCAGTCAAAGATGCCGAGGTGGAGTCCGAGGTCCTGAGGAAGAGACTTTGAGAGTCGAAGGGCGAGAGCCGGCAGTTCCACCAGATGTATCGGGATATGCTGCTGAGAAACATGGAACTAGAGGAAGAAGTCGAAAACCTAATGCAATCCCTAATAGGGACCAGAACCGAGAGCTCGAAGTCAGAAGAAGCTGGGCTTCCTTAGAGCTCCCTTTTTTTTTTATCTTTCATCCTTCCATGTATTCTTTTTCTCTTCTTGTCGTTTCTCTTTTTTGGCCTTCGAGGCTTTGTAATATACACTTCACTAATGAAATGAAAAGAAAATTTTTCATTACCTTGTCCACTCTCGTATTAAGTTGTTGTTTATCAAACTTCTTTTGTCTTCCATCTTGTTTGATGCCGATGTTGTTTGAAGGTTCCCGATCGTCGCCATGTTGATTTGCCTTCTTTGTTCATGACCGTAGGTCTTTTCGAGGCCATTTGAGTTTGACGCTTCCTCCTAGTGCTCGAGCTTGGGGATCCAAACTTCTCGTTACTTTGAGGAAGTCAATTTCTCCTCGGCCTATGTCGAGTTCCCTCTTAGCAGCTGAGGGCTTTTGATAGGAGTATCCTTCCTCATTGAGACGAGGTCCCTTGTGTCTTTGATGTAGTTTGTTTTTTCTTTATCGCTGGTGTAGTTCGTCGCTTTCCCTTTTCATCTCCCCCCCTCTTTTTTTTTTATGTTTGAGTGAGGGTTTTCCCTCTGCTCTTAACGGGGTCGTGAGAGCGTAGAGGAGCTGTTGAGGAGGCTTTCCTCCCCATCCGATCTTTATCGACTGGGTCTTTATTTGTGTCAGGACGAGGTTCTCCTCTTTTCCCGACAGTCAATTTCAACTCATGTTAGGACAAGGTTCTCCTCTTATTCCCGACAGTCAATTTTAGCTCATGTTAAG